>NC_071619.1:41285995-41660995 GCF_014839835.1 Dryobates pubescens
GGTGGCGGAGTCCCCATCCCTGGAGATGTTCAAGAGGGGATTGGATGTGGCATGTGGTGCCAGGGTTCAATCATGAGGTGTTGGGTGACAGGTTGGACTTGATGATCTCTGAGGTCTTTTCCAACCTTATTGATTCTATGATTCTATGATTCTATTCTATGAATTAATGAAACCAAATGAACAACAACAAGTGTCAACAAAACCCCCTCAAAACAATGACCAATCGTAAGCAAGGTTAAAAATGATGTTGAAGTGACTGTACAAATCACAGAGAAAGACTTGAGACTGCAAATGGAGCAAAAGAGAGTGCAAAATGAAAATGCATGACAAATCCACATGAAGTGTCCCAGACAGCTTGTGTCTGAACAGAAATGGTTTTATAGGATTCTCTGCACTAAAAAAAAAAGGAACAAAAATTAAGAAGTTGGGTTCAAAAGATCAAGTTGCATTTTCATTGATCTCAGACTTGTAAGAACTGCCTCATCAATCACAGTTGTTTAGAAATTCCTATTAATGGCCTGCAGTGCTGGAGCTGCCCATATGGTTCATCTTTGTAACATTTGGGCATCTCCCTGGGAGCAGTGTGAGATCTGTCAGTGTCAGAGCCAGACACTGTGTTCATCCCTAAATTCCCCCAAGCAGTGTAAGGAAAGTAACTCTGGCTACAAGACTGAAGAACTCCATCTGACCCAGGAGCAGAGCAGGAGAGGATGAGAAAAGATTAAACACCAAATTGTTTGGTTTCACAGATACTGGATACTTTCATAGATACTGGAAACAATTGCAGACCCGAGTGTGACAGTTTAGGATGTGCTACCTCAGTTTAGGAAGGATGTTGACTTGCTGGAGCTGGGCAACAAAGTTGGTGAGGGGCTTGGAACACAAGCCCTATGAGGAGAGGCTGAGGGAGCAGGGGTTGCTTAGCCTGGAGAAGAGGAGACTCAAGGGGTGACCTTCTTGCTCTCTACAACTACCTGAAGGGAGGTTGTAGACAGGCAGAGGTTGGTCTCTTCTCCCAGGCAACTGGCACCAGAACAAGAGGACACAGTCTCAGGCTGCACCAGGGGAGGTTTAGGCTGGAGGTTAGGAGGAAGTTTTACACAGAGAGAGTGATTGCCCATTGGAATGGGCTACCTGAGGAGGTGGTGGAGTCACCATCACTGGAGGTGTTCAGGAGGAGACTTGATGGGGTACTTGGTTGCATGGTTTAGTTGATTAGGTGGTGTTGGATGATAGGTTGGACTTGATGATCTTGAAGGTCTCTTCCAACCTGGTTTATCCTATCCTATCCTATCCTATTCTATCCTATCCTATCCTATCCTATCCTATCCTATCCTATTCTATCCTATCCTATCCTATCCTATCCTATCCTATCCTATCCTATCCTATTCTATGGAAAGGATAGCTGCAGATTTCTCCAGCTGAATGTTTGGGTGTAAAAAGGAAAACAAAAGGAAGATAATCCTAAATGAATCTCATTGGTAGATGGTAAGAAAGTATTTCTTAGGATATATTATTGCATGGGTTTGTGAAACTTGACTTTGAAGCATTTGTTGATTAGGAATGGTCCACCTTCCTGCTGGGTGCTGCAATGGCTGTGCAACCTGAAGGTTAGATTTATGGTCTTAGAGGTATTGTCCAACCTTAACGATGCTGAGGGAGCTGGGATTGTTTAGCCTGGAGAAGAGGAGGCTCAGAGGAGACCTTCTTGCTCTCTACAACTACCTGAAGGGACGTTGTAGACAGGAGGGGGTTGGTCTCTTGTCCCAGGCAACCAGCACCAGAACAAGAGGACACAGTCTCAAGCTGCACCAGGGGAAGTTTAGGCTTGAGGTGAGGAGAAAGTTCTTCACAGAGAGAGTTGTTAGCTGTTGCAATGTGCTACCCAGGGAGGTGGTGGAGTCACCATCCCTGGAGGTGTTCAAGAGGGGATTGGATGTGGCATTGGTGCCATGGTTTAGTAGTCATGAGGTCTTGGGTGACAGGTTGGACCTGATGATCAATAAGGTCTTTTCCAACCTTATTGATTCTATGATTCTATTCTATGATTCTATGAGTGGGATGGAGTTTCACGTTCTTATGTTCTGTCTCAGTCTGTCTTCTGTTTCTTGGCCAGACTGCATGCATGCTGACCCTGGACTGAAAGTGATAAGCAAACCAGCTAACTTCTTAACAAAGCTTTGAACTAACTGAATTTCCCCTAACATCCTTTTTTCTGCTCTTCTCTTTTCTTCTAATTAACTGGAGGAAAAGGGGAGGGGAGGAGAGGCTGGGGGGAACCTGAGGTGTGATTCTCCCCCCCAAGGAGGATTTCTGTGTTTGTTTTCCTCTCTGTAAATTCTTGTATGATATTATAAATACTGTGTAGTTTGTATATATTAATTGCATTCCATTATTGCTTGTAAAATACAGCTTCATTTGCTCCTCTGGCTGTGCCTAGCCAAGTTTTTGTTGGTGCAGGTGGGCTAAACCATCACACCACTACACCTGAGTGAAATTCCCAGTTTGTAGTCCAGGAGGTGTATGGAACAGCTTTAATCCAAGGTACTGCATGACAATGCAGAGAAGGAAACACCTGTTTACTCTTAAGGAGCTAAGAAAAACATGGTTGATGGTGGATTTTAACCTGGGAAGGAAAATTAAGAGAATCCCCTAACATTATTGCAGTCTACAACTACCTGAAGGGAGATTGTAGGCAGGTGGGGGTTGGTCTGTTCTCCCAGGAAACCAGCATCAGAACAAGAGGACACACTCTCAAGCTGTGCCAAGGGAGGTTTAGGCTGGAGGTAAAGAGGAAGTTCTTCCCAGCAAGAGAGACTGGCCATTGGAATGTGCTGCCCAGGGAGGTGGTGGAGTCACTGTCCCTGGAGGTGTTCAGGAGGGGATTGGACGTGGCACTTGAAGACATGGTTTAGTTAGCCATGAGGTGTTGGGTGATAGGTTGGACTTGATGATCTCTGAGGTCTTTTTCAACCTTATTGATTCTAAGATTCTATTCTGTGATAATGAATAATGTAATTAAATCCATGGCAGGCTGGATGTCTTGTCAGGTACAGCCTGAGCTTCTCTTCTCCTGAGCAACAAAGTGAGCATAGTGGTAAACTGATGAAAGAGGATTTTTACACAGAGCGTTGTAAGTGTACAGAGATAAAGTGTGCTTCTTACTGGTAGCTAACTCAAGATCTTCAGAAGCAGATGTACTTTTCTGAAAGACTTCTTCTGCAGGCTTTGGCATGTGGATATTCCAGAATATTAGAAATGTTCTTGGTGCTGTCTTCAGACTGTCCCTTGTTTCAGAGGTCTGTCCCATCTAGCCAAACTGACTCCATACCCTCAGGGCCACAAGTTTTCCTCCAGCTTTTCATACACCAGTACCTCTTGGTTCTTCTCCGCAGTTGTGCCCTCAATCCCATATCCCTCAGCCTGTGTTGATACTGGACATTGCCTCAGCCCAAGTGCAGGACCTTGCGCTTGGCCTTGTTAAACTCATGAGGTTCACACAAGCCCATTCAGGCTTGTCCAGGTCCCCATTTGACAGAGAAGCAGGAGCAAAATAGAATGGAATGGAATGGAATGGAATGGAATGGAATGGAATAGAATAGAATAGAATAGAATAGAATAGAATAGAATAGAATAGAATAGAATAGAATAGAATAGAATAGACCAGGTTGGAAGAGACCTTCGAGATCATCAAGTCCAACCTACCATCCAACACCACCCAATCAACTAAACCATACAACCAAGCATCCTGTCAAGCCTTGCCCTGAACACCCCCAGCAACGGCGACCCCACCACCTCCTCAGGCAGCCCATTCCAGTGGGCAATCACTCTCTCTGTGTAAAACTTCCTCCTAACCTCCAGCCTAAACCTCCCCTGATGCAGCCTGAGACTGTGCCCTTTTGTTCTGGTGCTGGTTGCCTGGGAGAAGAGACCAACCTCTACCTCACTAGAATAGAATAGACCAGACCAGGTTGGAAGAGACCTTCGAGATCATCAAGTCCAACCTATCACCCAACACCATCTGATCAACTAAACCATGGTACCAAGTGCCTCATCCAGGCTCTTCTTAAATACTTCCAGTGATGGTGGCTCCACCACCTCCCTGGGCAGCACATTCCAATGGCAAATCACTCTCTCTATGAAGAACCTTCCATGGTGCAGCTTGAGACTGTGTCCTTCTGAGCTGACATATCAATGGTGTCAGCCCTTCCTCTTCAGAGCAGCAGCCTGCTGAGTGAGGTGCTTACAAGTAAGATTAAAATGAAACTTCTTGACCTTAAGCCTGTCTCATCTTGCATGTTCAGAGACCCCTCTCCTGCTTCCAATTGTTTGTACACACACACACAATTCAGTGACCATTTCAGTGCACATTCACTGTTTCACACATTTTCATCTAGTCCCCTTTTTCTCAAATGTTTATGCATCAGGGGCCAAGAAAAATTGCCTGCATTATCCGGGTATCTTTCTCTTGATGGTTCTACAAAGCATCTCTATTTGTAGCTATGAGAAATTGCTCTGATTATTTTCTCTCAGCCATGATGATGGACTCAATACCCTTATCAATGATCTGGATAAGGGTATTGAGTCCATCATCAGTAAATTCGCAGATGACACCAATCTGGGAGCAGGACTTGATCTGTTAGAGGGTAGAGGAGCTCGGCAGAGGGAATTTGACAGGCTGGACAGATGGGCAGAGTCCAAGGGCATGAGATTGAACATATCTAGGTGCCAGGTTCTACACATTGGCCACAACAACCCCATGCAGTGCTACAGGCTGGGGTCAGAGTGGCTGGAGAGCAGCTGTAATGGGTTGGGGCAGGTCCCCTCCCCACCACAGGCAGAAATAACGACTCAGGCAAACGGATTGCAAAAGTGATGAAAGTTTAAATAGAAAGCAGTGAATGTTACAGAAAACCCAAAGCGCAGTGACAAAGAAAGATCCCATCCCCACCTGAGGGTGCATCCAAAACCCCCAGGGCTCCTTCTTCCCCCTCCCTCTGCTGGGCTAGTCTCAGCTGGCCAGGCCTGAGACTGCCCATCCCCCTGTGGCCTTGGGCCCAGTCAGGCCCATGGCCGGGAGATCTCTCCCCCAGTTACCAAGTCTCGGAGAGGGAAGGAAAGAGGAAGTGCCAGACTCCGCACTGGATCTTATAGTGGTGCAAAGAATTATGGTAGGAAATACACAATTTCCTGCGTCCATCCCTCTGGGCTGGACTTCTGGACACAGGAAGTGAATGCACCAGGGGGGCACCCAACTCAAACTACAACATGCCACCCCTGTATTTCATACCATAATCTTTGCACCCAAACACATCATCAGATCAGAAAACTTCTGATGACATGTCCGGCGGAGTCCATATCCTCATCTGGGCGTCCACCCAAACAGTCTCTCATTCAGGCTCAAGCATCAGTCCATTCCAGTTGTTCTTCCTCATGTGATGGAACCTCCCAGCGACGCAGTCCTTCTCCTGCAGTGTGAATTCCTTGTGGACTCCTTGGGACATCCTGGTCACCTGGAAATACCTCACAACTTCTCAGCCAAGCCTTTACTCTCATATTCAGCGGCAAATTCTCCACCCCTGGGGCAGGCCAGTCGGAACAATCCGGCTCCACGACTGCCTTTTTCAATCCATCCAGGGTGCCGCAGCCAACCGCTTTCACGCAGACCAAAGCTACACGGATGCATGTCAGAGGCACTCCGCACCCCCCGGCTGGGCACTCGCGTACCGAGGCAGGACAGCATCCGGCTGCACAACCTCCACCCCCGGAAGGGGGAGGAGCTGCGCCACAGCCCACTGAAGAAGCAGGGAGGCGGAGCCAGGTGCTCGGCGCCATTTTCGGAACACGTCCGAAAACACCAGGGAAAGATTTACAGCTGCCGCCGCCGCCTGAACGCAGCCCGGCTCGGGCGGTGCCGCCGCCGCCGCTTGAACGCGGCCCGGCCCGGCCCCCACCGTCTTTGTCGCCGCGATGCAGAGTCCGAGTCACCTCCAGCAGTCTCTTGCCCGCTCGCCGCGGGTGTCCGCTCCCCGCAGCGGCCGCGGGCCGACCACGCTCTGCTTGCCGCTGCCCCTCCTCTGCTCCCTGCCGCTCCGCAGAGAACGAGGAGAAGGCAGGTCTCGCCTTCTTAGGCTACTCGAGCACTCTTAAGCTACCCTGGGCAGAAAGTCACAGAAAGAACCACCCCTCACTGTTCCCAAACAACAGGAGGGACTTCCATGCCATCAGCCACACACCAGCTATCCTTCTGCAGTACACAGGAGTTCACACAGTCGCCCCGGTAGCACAAAACCTGAGCCCCAACTTTCCAAACCCAAACCGACGCCCAGAACTAAATTTAAACTCTCCATCTTTTGCAATCCGAGCTGCAGTTGGCCCCACGTTGGGCGCCAAAATGTAATGGGTTGGGGCAGGTCCCCTCCCCACCACAGGCAGAAATAACAACTCAGGCAAACGGGTTGCAAAAGTGATGAAAGTTTAAATAGAAAGCAGTGAATGTTACAGAAAACCCAAAGCGCAGTGACAAAGAAAGATCCCATCCCCACCTGAGGGTGCATCCAAAACCCCCAGGGCTCCTTCTTCCCCCTCCCTCTGCTGGGCTAGTCTCAGCTGGCCAGGCCTGAGACTGCCCATCCCCCTGTGGCCTTGGGCCCAGTCAGGCCCATGGCCGGGAGATCTCTCCCCCAGTTACCAAGTCTCGGAGAGGGAAGGAAAGAGGAAGTGCCAGACTCCGCACTGGATCTTATAGTGGTGCAAAGAATTATGGTAGGAAATACACAATTTCCTGTGTCCATCCCTCTGGGCTGGACTTCTGGACACAGGAAGTGAATGCACCAGGGGGGCACCCAACTCAAACTACAACAGCAGCCAAACAGAAAGGCACCTGGGGGTAGTGGTTGATAGTAGGCTGAACATGAGGCAGCAGTGTGCCCAGGCAGCCAAGAGGGCCAATGATATCCTGGCCTGCATCACAAATAGTGTGGCCAGCAGGAGCAGGGAAGTACTCAGCACTGGTTAGGCCACACCTCGAGTCCTGTGTCCAGTTCTGGGCCCCTCAGTTTAGGAAAGATGTTCAGTTGCTGGAAGGTGTCCAGAGAAGGGCAACAAAGCTGGGGAGGGGTCTGGAGCACAGCTCTGTGAGGAGAGGCTGAGGGAGCTGGGGTTGCTTAGCCTGGAGAAGAGGAGGCTCAGGGGAGACCTTCTTGCTCTCTACAACTCCCTGAAGGGAGGTTGTAGCCAGGTGAGGGTTGGTCTCTTCTCCCAGGCAACCAGCACCAGAACAGGAGGACACAGTCTCAAGCTATGCCAGGGGAGTTTTAGGCTGGCTGTTAAGAAGAAGTTCTTCCCAGACAGAGAGATTGGCCATTGGAATGTGCTACCCAGGGAGGTGGTGGAGTCACCCTCACTGGAGGTGTTTAGGAAGAGACTGGATGAGGCACTTGGTGCCGTGGTTCAGTTGATTAGATGGTGTTGGGTGATAGGTTGGACTTGATGATCTCAAAGGTCTTTTCCAATCTTGTTAATTCTATTCTATTCTATTCTATTCTATTCTATTCTATTCTATTCTATTCTATTCCATTCCATTCCATTCCATTCCATTCCATTCCATTCCATTCCATTTTGATCCTGCTTTGTGCTCACAGGAGCAAGAGCTGGCTGAGGATCCCGGCACGATGCCATCGTCTGTGAGATGAGAAATGGTGACCTCATGAATGGGGAGAGGAAAAAGAGGGGGCGAGACTGAATTTTTGGGTTTCTACATTTAAATCCCCTCAGGCTTTCTGTTTTCTTTTCAAATTCCTTCCAAAATACTCTATCTATTTTTCTCCAAGATACTATGACTGAAATGACTTTATGCTTTGCCTCCACTGATTATTTTTCTAAATAGAAAGGGGTTGTGTTTTTTTGTCTTCAAAAGGATTTAAAACTCTTCCAAAAAAGAGCACCCAGAAATAAAGGATAAAAAGAGGGGGGAAAAAATAGAGAGGGAGAATATGTGAGTGGAAACAGGCAAATCCCAAAGGGTTAAGATTCCTAACACGTGGCCAAGTTCAATAATACCTGGAGGGACACATGGTTCTCCCCCCAGGCACCTCCTGAACTGTGGGGTGTGGGCTTGTGAAATGCCTGGAAGGCAAAGTTGGCCTCCATTGTGTCTTGTTTAAGTTGGCTGCCTGAAGTACTCACTTTTTTTTTTCCTTTTGGCTCTTCCTGCATCTCTCACACCTTCCCTGAGCGTAAATGTCCTTTACATTTTCAACATCCCTTTCCCCCCAGCCCTTCATACCACATTGTTTAGACAACTGTCTCTTTCTCTCCGCTCACCTACTCACAGCTGCTGGCAACAGGGCTGTGTTTATCTGTGCGTGGAGGGAGGGTAAACCTGAACTGAAGAGCACCCTTGGCACAAGTGGAGGGTTTCCAGGGGTGCACTTTTCAGCTCTGCATGTTGGGAAGGAGCCGGCAATTACACCCCGGAGGTTTCTGCTGGCCATCGGGAAGGCTGCTTTGGAGCAGCATGCAGTGGTCAAGTTTTCCTGCCTGTGCAATCCAGAGCCTTTGCAGCGTCCAGCTGGAAACTCTTCCACCACCACCTTGCCATGGGTCAGTGATAAAATACTAAGCTTGCTCCCACTAAGCCTGCCTGCCTGGGTGACGTTGCACCAGTGACATGAGAAATTCAGCTCAGCCTAGCTATGCATGGAGGCTGTCAGTCAGCACACAGCATGCAGCTTCCTCCCATCTGACTTGAGTTTGGAAAGTATAACGAGCAGCATCACCTTTACCATAGCACAAAGCTGGCAAAGATGGGGACTTTGTCATCACTTCTACTGGTGATTGAAATTCTGGAATAAATGGAGCAGGGACCAGTGTAGGGTGTGCATGGCCAAGGGCAAGCATTTGTTCACTAAAATCATAGAATCATAGAATCATTTCAGCTGGAAAGGACCCTGAGATCACCGAGTCCAACCACTCTCTAACTCTGCCAAGGCTGGTGCTAAACCATGGCCCTCAGCACCACATCTCTCTGTCTTTTAAACTCCTCCAAGGATGAGGATTCCTGGAAATGGGGCTGCACTGCCTTGAGCAGCAAAGGAGGTACAGAGCTTACATAGTTATTTTCTAACAGCTTCGGCATGGAAAGCAGAGGATACATTTTCAAGTACTATTACTATGGCACCCTGGCCTGCATTAGAAATAGTGTGGCCAGGAGGAGCAGGGAAGTCATTCTGCCCCTGGACTCAACACTGGTTAGGCCACACCTTGAGTTCTGTGTCCAGTTCTGGGCTCCTCAATTTAAGAAGGACATTGAGACACTTGAAAGTGTCCAGAGAAGGGCACCAAGTGCCACGTCCAATCTCCTCTTGAAAACCTCCAGGGATGGTGACTCCACCACCTCCCTGGGCAGCACATTCCAATGGCCAGTCTCTCTTGTTGGGAAGAACTTCTTCCTAACATCCAGCCTAAAACTCCCCTGGCACAGGTTGAGACTGTGTCCTCTTGTTCTGGGGCTGGTTGCCTGGGAGAAGAGACCAACCCCCACCTGGCTACAACCTCCCTTCAGGTAGCTGTAGAGAGCAATGAGGTCTCTCCTGAGCCTCCTCTTCTCAAGGCTAAGCAACCCCAGCTCCCTCAGCCTCTCCTCACAGGGCTGTGGCTCCAGACCCCTCCCCAGCTTTGTTGCCCTTCTCTGGACTCATTCCAGCAAGTCAACATCTTTCCTAAACTGAGGGGCCCAGAACTGGACACAGGACTCAAGGTGTGGCCTAACCAGTGCTGAATACAGGGGGAGAATGACTTCCCTGCTCCTGCTGGCCACACTATTCCTGATGCAGGCCAGGATGCCAGTGACCTTGTTGGCAACCTGGGCACACTGCTGGCTCATGTTCAGCCAGCTATCAGCCAGTACCCCCAGGTCCCTTTCTGCCTGGCTGCTCTCCAGCCACTCTGACCCCATATATATATATATAAGCTCCAAAATGAGATCTGAAACAGTGCAGTGAGAAACCAGTGAAGTCAGGAAATGGATGGCTGGACACTTTGGATAACTGCAGGCAGCTCTGGTTCAGTGAGATTTACTGGGTTGTCACTTTGCTGGCCTGGGAGATATTTTAGAAGATGGTATTTAGAAATCATAAATAATGTCCTTCAATTGCAGCTGTTAGCATTCTGGGAAACATGGAAAAAGCAGTTGAGAACTGAATTAAAAAGCCTCCCTGTGGTGCAGTTGTGGAAACAGCTGAAAGGAGAGAAAAGCACAGATATTATGGATGGATGAATCTAGAGAATTTTTTAGGTTTGAATTTAGGCTCAATTAAGATTGTGAATTCCCAGCTTGCTTTGTAGGGGCAACTGATGGATACTGTGTGCCTCTTCTGTTGTGGAGCTGTTGGACTTAGACGTGAAAAACAGCGTTAACACTGGGCATCTAGTTGACAGCCCACCCAGGACTGCTCCTGAAGGAATTCAGTCTCCATCTCTGGAAGCATTCCAAACCCTCCTGGATGTGTTACTGTGGGATTTACTCTAGGTGATCCTCCTCTAGCAGGGAGATTGGGTTAGGTGGTCTTCAGAGGACTCTTCCAATGCCTAAGATTTTGTGGCTCCTTAACTTTCTGTAGCTTTAGACCTGTGACTCTGTTCCACAGCTAATTTTAGGCTGGATGTTAGGAAGAAGTTCTTCCCAGAAAGAGAGATTGGCCATTGGGATGTGCTGCCCAGGGAGGTGGTGGAGTCACCATCACTGGAGGTGTTTAGGAAGAGGCTGGATGAGGCACTTGGTGCCATGGTTTAGTTGATTAGATGGTGTTGGATGATCTGTTGGACTTGATGATCTCTGAGGTCTTTTCCAAGCTGGTTAATGCTATTCTATTCAGCTTCTCAAGTTACTTTACTTGATATTCCCTTTGATTTGCCCTTTACTTGCTGTAGCTTTTCTTCACAGTTTATTGTATATGATGAAAAGTAAATCAGTGCTGAAACTCAGTGCCAAGGGACGTCAAACTGCACTGATCATAGGTCACATTGATTTGTGGATGGCTATGGCTGTATTTCATGGGTCTTGCTCATTGAGGCCAATACAATGAATAGCCTACCAGCTTAGATCTGAAAGAGAAGAACATCAGCAGATCCCTTCAAATCATCTATCATGGCATGTTTGTACACTTTACTAGGGGAGTGTGAACCACATATTAGAAAGAAGAAGGCAAAGAAATAAGGCCATATGACATCTAATCCTTGGTCCCCTCTCTGCCCCTCTCACATTGGGCTGTGCTCCAGGCCCCTCCCCAGTCTCATTGCCCTTCTCTGGACATGTTCAAGTATCTGAATGTCCTTCTTAAATTGAGGGCCCCAGAAATGGACACAGGACTCAAGGTGTGGCCTATCCAGTGCTGAGTACAGGGGTACAATGACTTCCCTGCTCCTGCTGGCCACATTATTCCTGATGCAGGCCAGGATGCCATTGGCCTTCTTGGCCACCTGGGCACACTGCTGGCTCATGTTCAGCCTGCTGTCAACCAGTACCCCCAGGTCCTTTTCTGCTTGGTTGCTCTCCAGTCACTCTGACCCCAGCCTGTAGCACTGCTTGGGGTTGTTGCGATCAAAGTGCAGCACCCAGCAATTGGATTTGTTGAATGCCATCATGCTGGACTCTGCCCATCTGTCCAGCCAGGCAAAGTCCCTCTGCAGAGCTCTCCTACCCTCCAACAGATCAACTCCTGCCCCTAGCTTGGTGTTGCCTGCAAATTTACTGCTGATGGACTCAATCCCCTCATCCAGATCATCAATAAAGATATTGAACAAGATATTGTCCCTGGGGGACACCACTAGTACCTGGCTGCCAGCTGGATGTGATGAATATGTCTGGATACAAACATTTGCACAGCAGCATAATATAAACCACAGAGGACAGTGGGGGCAGCAGTTTGTATTGTTGGTAGGCTGTGCATAAGTTTATACCAGGTTAATTACCCAGCAACTTGTTCCAGCTTTACTGGGAGAGGTAAATGCAGGTAATTATAACCCACCTCCAATCACTAAATGTTATTCTCTGCAAACTGACTGCAGTTTTCCTTTGTGCTTGCTCTGGATTCAGATGCACCAGCTTAAAATGCAAGTATATTAATGTGCAACTATTTGATTGAACATTAAAGGAAATGTTATAAACCAGAGCAGATAGGAGAGCAGCTCCAAGGGATGTCACCCCTCCAATAGCCCATTGGGCATCCCTGATTCTTACAAAAGAAACACTAGGAAGGCTGTGATGTGGCATGCCCCCAGGGCTGTCATCTGTGATGTTTAGAAGGAAATGTTTTTTCTAGGCACCAGCACCTTCCCTGAGAATGACTATCGGCAGCCTGTCCTAAACAGAGAATCATAAAATGCAGTGCTGCAGGCTGGGGTCAGAGTGGCTGGAGAGCAGCCAGGCAGAAAGGGACCTGCGGGAACTGGTTGACAGCCAGATGAATATGAGGCAGCAGTGTACCAGGTGGCCAAGAAGGCCAATGGCATCCTGGCCTGCATCAAGAATAGTGTGGCCAGCAGGAGCAGGGAAGTCATTATGCCCTGTACTCAGCACTGGTTAGGCCACACCTCGAGTCCTGTGTCCAGTTCTGGGCTCCTCAGTTTAGGAAAGATGTTGAGTTGCTGGAAGGTGTCCAGAGAAGGGCAACAAAGCTGGGGAGGGTCTGGAGCACAGCCCTGTGAGGAGAGGCTGAGGGAGCTGGGGTTGTTTAGCTGGGAGAAGAGGAGGCTCAGGGGAGATCTTGTTGCTGTCTACAATTACCTGAAGGGAGGTTGTAGCCAAGTGGGGGTTGGTCTCTTCTACCAGGCAACCAGCATCAGAACAAGAGGATACAGTCTTAAGCTGTGCCAGGGGAGGTTTAGGCTGGATGTTAGGAAGAAATTCTTCCCAGAAAGAGAGATTGGCCATTGGAATGTGCTGCCCAGGGAGGTGGTGGAGTCACCCTCACTGGAGGTGTTTAGGAAGAGACTGTATGAGGCACTTGGTGCCATGGTTTAGTTGATTAGATGGTGTTGGGTGATAGGTTGGACTCGATGATCTCAAAGGTCTCTTCCAACCTGGTCTATTCTATTCTATTCTATTCTATTCTATTCTATTCTATTCTATTCTATTCTATTCTATTCTATTCTAAAATGGTTTGATTTGGAAGGGACCTTAAAGGTTTTGGTTTTGGTTTTGGCTGGACCATCATTCAAAACAAGGGCTGATGCCCTGTGCTCACAGGTCCACATGGACCAGCTCATTGTCTCTGCAGTACTGCTGCAACCAGTCAGATAGAAAATAGTGTCCTGAAGTGTGTAGGGCGCTGGATGCTCAAGGGAAGACATAGCCTAGCAGAGCCTGGGGCTGCTTGTAAAAGCATCCAAGAGGAGCCCACAGAAGTCACCCTAGCTCAGCAGAGAAGGGCAGCATCCAGCTGAATGTCAGAGCTTCCAGAATGCTCAACACATTTAGAACATTGCTGGAATAAGAACAGCATCTCTAGGAACTTCAACCAGTGTAAAGTTATACAGGCTCCTAATCCTTCTCCCCAATAGCATGCAATGAGTTCCAGATTGAGTCAGAAAACCAGACAAGCTAAGTGCTCCAGATATAGACTATTGCACAATTAACCCTGCTGTGGAGGTTTATTGCTCCTCCATGAACCAGCCAATGAATTTTTAGAGATTTTTTGCTGTAAAAAGGAGCTAATGTTTAAGGAATTGTGCTCCATGCACTGCTCCTGCCATTCGCCTTCATTACCTTTCTGGGGTGGTAAGTGACAGTTGCTGGCATGACAAAACAGCCCTTGACAAGAGTTCCAGGGCTTTTAGATGTATTCTATACAGTTTCCTAGAAAGCAATCACAGAAGTATTAGAATGGCCTCAAGCTGCACTAGGGGAGGTTTAGGCTGCCTACTAGCAGAAAATTCTTCACTGAAAGGGTTCTCAAACCCTGGAACAGGCTCCCTAGGGAGGTGGTTAAATACCCAGCCCTGGAAGTGTTTCAAAGAGGCAGAGATGTGGTGCTGAGGGACATTATTTAATACCACATTTGGGAGAGTTAGGTAATGGTTGGTCTCAGTGATCTTCAAGGTCTTTTCCAATCAAACCCACTCTATGATTCCATTGAAAGAAGGGTCAGAAAACTGAGTGAGCTGCTTTTCAAGCAGAGGTTTTGTGGGTCAGCAGAGGCTGTTGCTAACCCCTCCCAGCTGACCCCCAGAGAAGCTTTCAGAAATAATACCATCACTGAACTCAGAACAATGAGTTGCAGCCCCGGGCAAAATGCCTGGTCCTTCAGGCTGCTTCTCTAAGGAGAAAAAGAAAAGAAAACAGAAAAAAATAAAAAAGAAAAAGGAAAAAAGAAAAAAAAGGGGGGGGGGGACAAAAAAGAAGAAAAAGGAAAAAGAAAGAAGAAAAAGGAAAAAAAAAAAAAAAGAAAGAAGAATAAAGAAAAAGAGAAAAAATTAAAAATAAAAAAGAAGGAAAAAGTAAAAATAAAAAGAAAGAAGAAAGAAGAAAAAGGAAAACATGAAAAAAGAAAGAAAAAAGAATAAAGAGAAAATAAAAAAAATAAAAGGAAAAGGGAAAGAAAAAGCAAAAGAAAAAAAAAGAAAAAGAAAAAGAAAAAAGAAAAAGAAAAAGAAAAAGGAAAAAAGAAAAAGAAAAAGAAAGAAAAAGAAAAAAATGAAAAAGAAAAAAGCAAAAAAGAAAAGTAAAAAGGAAAGAAAAAGAAAAAGAAAAAGAAAAAGAACAAAAGGAAAAAGAAGAAAAAGAAAAAGAAAAAAAAGAAAAAGAAAAAGAAAAAGAAAAAGAAAAAGAAAAAGAAAAAGAAAAAGAAAGAAAAAGGAAAAAAAAGGAAAAAAAGAAAAAGAAAAAAGCAAAAAAAAGAAAAGGAAAAAGGAAAGAGAAAAAGAAAAATAAAAAGAAAAAGAAAAAGAAAAAGAAAAAGAAAAAGAAAAAAGGAAAAAGGAAAGAAAAATAAAAAGAAAAAAGAAAAAGAAAAAGAAAAAGAAAAAGAAAAAGAAAAAGAAAAAGAAGAAAAAGAAAAAAGAAAAGAAAAAGAAAGAAAAAGAAAAAAGAAAAAGGGAAAAAAAGAAAACAAAAAAGGAAAAAAGAAAACAGAGAAAAGGAAAAAAACAGTGTTGAAGGAATCAGTTGTTTCTGGGCTGGGACCTGGCTTATTTATAGCAGATTACCTCTTGGTTGCACCAGCACCCTCCTCACAAACTTCTGCCACTGTTTTTGTAGCTGCATTTCTAGTGTAACTGTAGCGTATAATTGACATGCTCTGGAGTGCCAGTCCTCAGGTGCACTTTCATGTTGTTGTTGTCTTGTTTAGAATGATGCCTGACAAGCAATATTCAGCAAAACTCATCTGCTAGTGCAGTCTAACATGAGATGTGTGCTCTGGTTCAATGTACCTAGCAGCACTGGGGGGAAAGAAGACAATCTGAACTGTTTTTAATAGCAAAAACCTCACCTGCATCAGTAAAGCTGCACCCAGTGTGCAATAAATCACCCACACTACAGATCACTGCTGAAGTTTTGCTGTATCTAACATAAGGTCTTTTCCAACCTGGTATGGTCTATGCTATGCTATGCTATGCTATGCTATGCTATGCTATGCTATGCCATTCTATAATGTCATGGACTATGAACAGAACCATAGAATGGTAGGGTTTGGAAGGGGCCTCCAGAGATCATCTAGTCTAACTTCCCTGCTAGAGATAGATCTCCATAGGAGAAGACTCCACAACCTCTCTAGGCAGCCTGGTCCAGTGCTCCAGCACCCACCCAGGAAGGAAGTTTCTCCTTATGTTTTAGTTAAACCTCTCCCATGTTCTAGTCTGTGCCCATTGCCCCTTATCCTATCACCTGACACCACTGAAAACAGCCCAGCCCCATCCCTTGATTTCCACCCTTTAGATATCAATAATTATTGATAAGACCCCCTCTCAATCTTCTCTTCTCCATGTTAAAGAGACATGTTTCAATTCCTTAAGTATCTCTGTGGCTCTGTATTGAGCTCTCCCTAGCAGTTACTTGTCTCTCTTGAATCTGGGAACCCAGAACTGGACACAATTCTCTGTATGTGGCCTCACCAGGGCAGATTAGGGGGGAAGGAGAACCTCTCTGGACCTGCTGGCCACACTCTTCTTAATGCATCCCAGAATACTGTTGGCCACCTTGGCCATGAGGGCACATTGATGGCTCATGACAAACTTGTTTTCCCACTAGCAGTCCCAGGCCCTTCTCCACAGAGTTGCTTTCCAGCAGGTTAACCCCTAACCTCTGCTAATGCAGGGGGTTATTCTTCCCCAGGTGCACCAGGTTCATGAGGTACTTGCATTTGAATTTCTGTTTGTGTCCTGAGCCTTTTGCTTTAGCACACAGTATCACTTTTCCTCCAAGAGCAATCTAATTTGTTCCATTTATAGCAGCATGGAATTGTTTTGGTAGAAGACCAAGTTTATTTAGCTTCATCCCTTAACACACTGACAGGCCCAGGACATAAATACTACCATGACTGCATTCAGTGCAGCTCAGCAATACCAGGACACTGAACTCCATTACAACATAGTGTTCCTGGAGGAAAAGTGATACTGTGTCCCAAAGCAAAAGGCTCAGGACACAAACAGAAATTCAAATGCAAGTACCTCATGCAGCTCAACAAGAGCAAATGTAGAGTCCTGCACCTGGGGAGGAACAACCCCCTGCATGGTCTCTTCTCCCAGACAACCAGCACCAGAAGAAGAGGACACAGTCTCAAGCAACACCAGGGGAAGTTTAGGCTGGAGGTGAGGAGAAAGTTCTTCCCAGAAAGAGTAATTGGCCATTGGGATGTGCTGCCCAGGGAGGTGGTGGAGTCACCATCCCTGGAGGTGTTCAAAAGAGGATTGGACGTGGCACTTGATGCCATGGTTTAGTCATGAGGTCTGTGGTGACAGGTTGGACTCAATGATCTTTGAGGTCTCTTCCAACCTTGGTGATTCTGTGATTAGTAGAGGTTAGGGGTTAACCTGCTGGGAAACAACTCTGTGGAGAAGGGCCTGGGAGTGCTGGTGGGAAAACAAGTTTGTCATGAGCCATCAATGTGCCCTCATGGCCAAGAAAGCCAACAGTATTCTGGGATGCATTAACAAGCGTGTGGCCAGCAGGTCCAGAGAGGTTCTCCTCCAGCTGAAGGAGAGACTGGTTCACAGAACATCCTGTTAACCTATGGGAATCATTGCCACAGGATGGAGTCAAACCCAAAACCACAAATTGAGAGTATTTCTGAAAGCTTCTGAAAGGCCTTTAGCAAGGCTATAAAACTCCCTGTTTTAAAATTAAACCAATTATTGGGGGGGTGGGGGGTGTGTGTAAAAAGAAAACAACAAGGGAAGGAAATTATTCTCTCTCATCCATCATCACTCCAGCCCTTTTTGGCAGCATCCATGGCTAGACACAGCAAAAGCTGGATGCAGTCAGATAGACTGGGCAAGGAACTGGGAATGGTATTGCTATGTTATCTAAAAATTAATACATGCTTGCAGAATTTCTCTTTCAAGGGCTTCCTACCTTCCTGGTGCTTTTTAAATTCAGAAGCAAAGGTTTCCTAGAACATCTGCCTTTTGAGGAAAGGCTGGGGGCTGTTTAGTGTGGAGAAGATTGAGGAAGGAACTCATTAATGCCTGGCACTATCTAAAGGGCAAGTGTCAGAAAGGTGGAGCCAGACTCAGTGGTGTCCAGTGACAGGACAAGGGGCAATGGACACAGACTGGACCAAACGAGGTTCTGTGTAAGCAGAAGGGGAAAATTCTTCCCTTTGAGGGTGGCAGAGCACTGGAACAGGCTGCCACAGGCCATTGAGTCTCCATATCTGGAGGTATTTCAAATCCTTCTGGATGTGTTCCTGTGTGATTTACTCTAGCTGATCTTGCTCTAGCAGGGGGAATGGACTAGATGATCTTCAGAGGCCCCTTCCAATCCCATCCATGTGATTCTGTGACAAGGAAAGTTTTAAACTCTGCAGCCATAACTCACAAGCTGGGTTTGGAGGGGCTTCAGCGTCTCAGCTGCTTTCAGCTTGAATGTCTCAACATCATATTAAAATGTGGTGCAAATGGAAAACTGACACACACTCAAAAATCACATTTTTAAATGAGAAACAGATTCTACTGTTATTTGTAAGGATTATTTTCTGTATGGGCTGTGAGATATAATGCTGAAGAGCTTTTCATGAGACTTTAACAATCAAAATAATATCTCTACCTGCCCATCAGACAAGCCTGCTGTGAAGGCAGGCGCCTTGCCAATCCCGAGCACTCAACTGGGAGAGCACTACCTGACAGGAGGCTGTAGCCAGGGGAGGTTGGTCTCTTCTCTCAGGCAAGCAGCACCAGAAGAAGAGGACACAGTCTCAACCTGTGGCAGGGGAGGTTTAGGCTGGATGTTAGGAAGAAATTCTTCATAGAAAGAGAGATTGGCCATGGGAATGTGCTGCCCAGGGAGGTGGTGGAGTCACCATCCCTGCAGGTGGTCAAGAGGGGATTGGATGTGGCACTTGAAGCCATGGTTTAGTTAGTCATGAGGTGTTGGGTGATAGGTTGGGCTTGATGATCTCTGAGGTCTTTTCCAGCCTTATTGGTTCTACGATTCTATGATTCAGACCAGTAAATGCTAATATTGGTTACAAGTTGTGGTCACTAATATAGTAATAAATATTATTGATGGGGTAAACTCAAAGTGTTTCTTCCAACCCAATTCTATGGCTTCATTATCAGTAATAAACATGTAACAAATTAATAATAGGTGAGAGGTTGGACTTGATGATCTCTGAGGTCAGGCTGAGAGGGACCTGGGGGTGCTGGTCGACGGTAGACTGAACATGGGCCTGCAGTGTGCCCAGGCAGCTAAGAGGGCCAATGGCATCCTGGCCTGCATCAGGAACAGTGTGGCCAGCAGGAGCAGGGAGGTCATTCTGCCCCTGTACACTGCACTGGTTAGGCCGCACCTTGAGTACTGTGTCCAGTTCTGGGCCCCTCAGTTTAGGAAGGAGGTTGACTTGCTGGAACGAGTCCAGAGAAGAGCAACAAAGTTGGTGAGGGGTTTGGAACATAAGCCCTACGAGGAGAGGCTGAGGGAGCTGGGGTTGCTTAGCCTGGAGAAGAGGAGACTCAGGGGTGACCTTATTACTCTCTACTACTACCTGAAGGGAGGTTATAGACAGACGGATGTTGGTCTCTTCTCCCAGGCAAGCAGTACCAGAACAAGAAGACACAGTCTCAGGCTGTGCCAGGGGAGGTTCAGGCTGGATGTTAGAAAAAAGTTCTATACAGAAAGAGTGATTGCACATTGGAATGGGCTGCCTGGGGAGGTGGTGGAGTCGCCATCACTGGAGGTTTTTAGGAGAAGACTTGACGGGGTACTTGGTGCTGTGGGTTAGTTGCTTGGGCGGTGTTGGATTGGTTGATGGGTTGGACGCGATGATCTTGAAGGTCTCTTCCAACCTGGTTTATTCTATGTATTCTATGTATTCTATTCTATGTCTTTTCCAACCTTATTGATTCTATTGATTCAAGAAGGACATTGAGACACATGAATGTGTCCAAACAAGGGCAACGAGGCTGGGGAGAGGCCTCAAACACAAGCCCTGTGAGGAGAGGCTGAGGGAGCTGGGGTTGCTTAGCCTGGAGAAGAGGAGGCTCAGGGGAGACCTCATTGGTGTCTACAACTACCTGAAAGGAGGTTGTAGCCAGGAGGGGGTTGGTCTCTTCTCCCAGACAACCAGCACCGGAACAAGAGGACACAGTCTCAAGCTGTGCTGAGGGAAGTTAAGGCTGGAGGTGAGGAGAAAGTTCTTCCTTGAAAGAGGAATTGGCCATTAGAATGTGCTGCTCAGGGAGGTGGTGGAGTCACCATCCCTGGAGGTGTTCAAGAGGGGATTGGATGTGGCACTTGAAGCCATGGTTTAGTAGTCATGAGGTGTTGGGTGACAGGTTGGACTTGATGATCTCTGAGGTCTTTTCCAACCTTATTGACTCTATGATTCTATGAATTCTTAACCTGTTCCAAGAAGAGAGGCTTTTTATTCAGGTTGCAATATTGCCTGGGCTTCCCAATTCAGCTCTGTGTCTCCATGTCTCTGGTTGTGCAAGCACACATGGCAGTGTTTGAGAGTGTCCCATCTGCAAGCAGAGCAGCGAGGAAGCCTCACAGAGAGAGAAAAACACCGAGGGAACAAAGGCAAAGATTTATTTAGCGCATTCTGTGCTTGGCACTTAGAAACAGAGTTCCGTGCATAGGGCAAATCTTTATACACCTTTTTTTTCTTCATACATATTTTACATACCATTTTTATTGCCCTCTTTTATATTCATCATATTGAATCCCTCACTAGGCATATAAATACATTTATCTACAACACCTCACAACAACAAATCTCAATAATATCTGTGTTCTGTTACTTGGCATTTGCATTTTTTCACACAACTTTAAATGCATAGCTTGCACCAAGCTACAATTGTTTTCTTATTCTTAAAGGATGAAGAAGAAGAAGAAGAAGGAGGAGAAAAAAAAAATCAGAAAAGAAAAAAAAATCAGGAAAGAAAAATGTCAAAAGGCAAGAATCTATTTGGTTAGGCACTTCAGGGCATGGTTTAGTGGGCACGGCAGTGGTGTGGTGATGGTTGGGCTTGATGGTCTTAGAGGTCTTTTCCAGCCTGAAGGATTCCATGGTTAAACAGAGGTCATGTGGCAGGCAGGAGGCTGGCAAACAGTCGACCTTCCTGTTTCTGAAATGCTAATGGCTTTCTCTAGCAGCTCTTGCATGCACGGTGAAGGAGGCCAACTGTACTTCTTCAGAGCAGAGCTGTCTTTTCTCATTGCTCTTCCCTGTGAGCTCAGTCTGGGCAGTTTCCTCCCACTGGGCTGAGTACTAGTAGGTCACATTCCCCACAAAGGCTGTCAGACGTTCAGTTTGGGTGCATCACTTTGGGTCATGTCTACAGGAACTCCCCCATGCATCTTTCTGAAGATCAGTCCCCACTTCTGTCTGAGGCTCACTTGTGGGTTAAAACTTTTCTCTCTCTTTCTCACATCTCCATCTGTAGGCTGGCTGCTGGAAAGTTTGATCCTACCAATTGGGTAGAGCCATGGTGAAAATGCAGGAACCTCTTTCGGAGGAGGAGCCCCAGCCCAGCAGTGTCATTCCTGTGCTACAGTGGGCAAAGGACCCATGGACCACTGTTAGCTTCCATAATGGGCTTAGCCACTCCAGCAATGAGGAACAGTCTGGGAAGAAGGAGGTCTTTAAAGCCACGGGCAATGCAGCTTCAGAGGATGAAGCCTTGGGAGACTGCTGTTCTTCAGCATCCAGAGGAGACAGCACAGGAGGACAGCTGCCTCCACGTCGAGAGCTCATGCTAGCTGAGAGTTAATGCATAAAGGGTATATTCAGCTGCTCATCTCCAGCTTCTCATTGAAGTCATGTCCTTCTCTCTGCAATGTCCAGAAAAAGCAGACACTCTGTGCCAGGTCTGGAGGTCCTGGGCTACAACAAACTGCAATGGCAGTCAATGGAGGCTTTTCACAAGGTTCTGCTGTGCACACCTAGATGGCTTGAGTTCTTATTGATCATTACAATATTAGTTCCACTATAAGTTTGAAGGCAAAAAGGTACTGGGATGAGTTTCCCCCTGGAAAGGATGAAGGTCCAGCTGCCTTCGATGTCCAAGGAGAGGCGTGGCTTGTTAGACCATGTGCACAGACATCTGTGAGGAGGAGCCCTGAACCCCCCCATACTGTCTGTTGTCACAGGCATTGGCCGTCTGCTGGTTGCTGGAGGGAGGGCTGATCATGTGCATCCCGTGATCCATCCCTGTGGAAAGGTATTGCCTCTCTCCAAAGGCCCCGCTGGAAGGGGAAGAGCAGAGTAAAGTGCTTTGGGAGGTGGTGAGTTTCTCCGGGCTTGCTGCCAGCCTGGGGGAAGCAGGGAAATTGTATCCATAGAGGTTGTAGGGATTGTGCAGGGAGAAGGCATTGTAGGAGCTCTGCTGCATGTGGCCACCTCCGAACATGTGTGAAGAGGAGGAGGTGGAGGCAGGGTTGCCAGCTTGCATGACATACTGAAACTGGGAGCTGGGGAAGGATCCCAGCTGGCCGCTGTACGCCTCCATCTTGCTGTTGCTGGGCAGGGAGGAAGCAGTTGGCATTCCTGAGATCAAGGATGGAGTCCTCTGAGGCATGAAGGTTTCGGAGGGCTGCGAGGCAGCGGCGGTGCCGCTCTGCAGCCGGTTGTAGGCACCATCGCTCAGCCCTGGGTAGCTCTGCAAGGCAGCCATGTTGCTCCTGGCACATGGGGGATAATCAGACAGGTTGAGGTTGCAAAGCTGACTCTCCCGGCAGCCGACATTGAACGTGTTTGGGGCCAGGTGAAAGGCCGGAGGGGAGCAGGATGGAGAGAGAAGGTGAGAGGAAGCAGAGGGCGATGGAGTCCCTGTGCTGGAGGTGGTTGGGGAGGTGCCTGTGCTGCCTCCTGAAAAACAAAACAAAACAAAACAAAAAAACACAAGGGAGGATGTTCAGAGCCTGGGATCACAGTTGCAAAATGAGTAGGTCTCATTAGGAAACAGTTTAATAAAGAAACCAGGGTGGTAAAATGGCCACTGGAAAACTCAACCTTTCTTGGCAAGGGCCCTCACTTTATTAATAGCATCCCTGGTCTTTCCTGCTGCTTTTCTGTCATGACTTTGTTTTTCAACTGAGGTTTTCCTCCCTTTTAAAATAGGACAGGGAAGCAAGCTCACCACAGAACAATCCAAGGCAGCAGGAAAGGCTGCAAGGAAGCATTACTTCATCAGTCAAGAGGTCTGCCTGGTCCAGGCATGCTTGTCTAGTCTTTTTTCTCTTTAGGGATAAAAAAAGAGAAGCCTTTTCTGCTGGCTCCTGGTCTGAAGGGGAAGACTACCACTCAGTGAGCTGCTTGGCCTCACTGCAAACATGCTTTATCATCCATTCTGGGGGCTTGCAACAGGAAGTGCCTGGAAGCAGGTTGGACTTCTGCACCACTGGACAGCCTTTTCAGATGGCTCATGGTGCAGCAGTACTGGTGGAAGGCAGAAATAAGCACTAAAATGAAGTGAGACAGTTTGAAGCTATGGGCTGTTCTTCAGAGTGGCTCTCTACAACTACCTGAAGGGAGGTTGTAGCCAGGAGGGGGTTGGTCTCTTCTCCCAGGCAACCAGCACCACAACAAGAGGACAAAGTCTCAAGATGTGCCAGGGGAAATTTAGGCTCAAGGTGAGGAGAAAGTTCTTCACAGAGAGAGAGATGTTAGCCATTGGAATGTGCTGCCCAGGGAGGTGGTGGAGTCACCGTCCCTGGAGGTGTTCAAGAGGGGATTGGACGTGGCACTCAGTGCCATGGATTAGTAGTCCTGAGGTCTTGGGTAACAGGTTGGACTTGATGATCTTTGAGGTCTCTTCCAGCCTTATTGATTCTATGATTCTATGATTCTAAGGGGATGTGTCAGGGTTTTCAGTCACATACTTTAATTCTAAGAGGGGTCCCATTTGTGGTGTGACTGCTGTTAACAAAATATTGACATTTATGCACATCATCAGTACCAATGTATTACATCACTTTTGTGCTATGACTAATAGAAATTATTATTTTCCACAGCAGGGATGCTCACATGTTCTGACCTGGGAAAACAGGGGGTTTGACCTGGGTTTTGGTCAAAACAATACTGTTAGTGCTTTTGGTAGTACTGCCAAGAGCAGTAACAAATGGAAAGTAAGGATTAGATGATACTAAACACATTTCCCAAACAAAACAATTCGTAGAAACATAGAATCAATAAGGTTGGAAAAGACCTCAAGGATCATCAAGTCCAACCTGTCACCCAACACCTCAGGACTAACAACCATGGCTTCAAGTGCCACATCCAGTCCCCCCTTGAACACCTCCCTGGGCAGCACATTCCAATGGCCAATTACTCTTTCTGGGAAGAACTTTCTCCTCACCTCCAGCCTAAACCTCCCCTGGCACAGCCTAAGACTGTGTCCTCTTGTTCTGGTGCTGGTTGCCTGGGAGAAGAGACCAACCCCCACCTGGCTACAACCTCCCTTCAGGGAGGTGTAGAGAGCAGTAAGGTCTCCCCTGAGCCTCCTCTTCTCCAGGCTAAGCAACCCCAGCTCCCTCAGCCTCTCCTCACAGGGCTGTGCTCCAGACCTCTCCCCAGCTTTGTTGCCCTTTTTCTGGACACCTTTCAGCAAGTCAACATCTTTCCTAAACTGAGGGGCCCAGAACTGGACACAGGACTCAAGGTGTGGCCTAACCAATGCAGAGTCCAGGGGCACAATGACTTCCCTGCTCCTGCTGGCCACACTATTCCTGATCCAGGCCAGGATGCCATCAGCCTTCTGGCCACCTGGCACACTTCTGGCTCATGTTCAGCCAGCTATCAGCCAGTACCCCCAGGTCCCTTTCTGCCTGGCTGCTCTCCAGCCACTCTGACCCCAGCCTCTAGCACTGCATGGGGTCGTTGTGGCCAAAGTGCAGCACCTGGCACTTGGACTTGTTGAATGCCATCCTGTTGGACTCTGCCCAGCCTGTCAAGGTCCCTCTGGAGAGCCCTTCTACCCTCTAACTGATCAACTCCTGCCCCCAGCTTGGTGTCATCTGCAAATTTGCTGATGATGGACTCAATGCCCTCATCCATATCGTCTATGAAGATATTGAACAGGATGGGACTTAGCACTGATCCCTGGGGGACACCACTGGTGCCTGGCTGCCAGCTGGCTGTGGCACCATTCACCACCACTCTCTAGGCTCAGCCTCCAGCCAGTTCCTAACCCAGCTCAGCGTGCTGCTGTCCAAGCCACGAGCTGACAGCTTGGCCAGGATACAAGTGGTAGGATGAGAGGAAGTAGCCTCAGTTTATTCCAGGTGAGGTTTAGACTGGAAATTAGAAGAAACTTCTTCGCTGAAAAGGTTTTCAAACACTAGAATAGGCTCCCCAGGGAGGTGGTTGGACCACTGTCCCTGGAGGTGTTTCAAAGATGCAGAGATGTGGTGTTTAGGAACATGGTTTGGCACCAGACTCGATGGAGAATGGTTGGACTCAATGATCTTAAAGGTCTTTTCCAACCAAAACAATTCTGTGAAGAAGCTGATGGTACAATTTTGAGCTCAAGAAGGGTTTATTTATAGACACGGCTCTGAGTTAGAGGAAACTTCCATGGTCAACTAGGAAAATTAGTTCTGTGCTTAAGGGAGTGCAGTCTTCTGGGGTGAAACCTTTTTGCCAGTTTGCTTGAATTATTCTCTTTGCTGACAGTGTTTGGAGGAAACATTGAATGATGTGTCTCAAATAAAATATGTAGAATAAATTAACAACTGCAATGTTTGCATTTCAATCTTCCTTCACCCCATAGTTAACCATTAAGGACTATGCAGAAGAGACTCACATTGGTTACCTAGAGCACAAGGCTTTAAACATCTGCTAAGGAGTTGTGGTGAAGCTGTACCCACAGCTGAGGCTTTGGCTCCACAGAGTAAGTAGAGATCTCTGATAGGCAGTTGTGAAGGTAGCTTAATGGCCACCAAAGTGAGAATTCCATGTTTCAGGTTAACCCCAAAGAGAGACTGAAGTGATTCTGCTCTGAATTATCCCTGTTTGCAGGCCAGCTGGAAAACCCTGAGCTGACAACACAGTAATTAGGATACAAAGCTAAAAAAATATGTATTCTCTGTAACTTTAAAAGGGGAAGGAGGTGAGAGACCTGCAGGAGAAAATGACAGACCAGAGGACTCTCTTTCAAGAACATTTTGCATCTAATGCCAACCACAATCACAGGATGCACCACACTTCTGCCACAGAGCACAGCAAGGAAACCTGAAGCTCTTGATCATTTGCAGAATAATCTTTACACCTTTAAGTGGAATGGGAAACAATACAAAGCAAGGCCCATATCAGCTCATTCTCTTCATAAGGCAAACAGCTCCACTCTGCTCTGAAGGATATTTCTTACCCATACATTGAGACTCTTGAACATGTCCAGAGAAGGGCAACAAGGCTGGGGAGAGGCCTTGAGCACAGCCCTGTGAGGAGAGGCTGAGGGAGCTGGGGTTGCTTAGCCTGGAGAAGAGAAGGCTCAGGGGAGACCTCATTGCTGTCTACAACTACCTGAAGGGTGGTTGTAGCCAGGAGGGGGGTTGGTGTCCCCAGCAAGCAGCACCAGAACAAGAGGACACAGTCTCAAGCTGTGCCAGGGGAGGTTTAGGCTGGAAGTGAGGAGAAAGTTCTTCCCAGAAAGAGTAATTGGCCATTGGAATGTGCTGCCCAGGGAGGTGGTGGAGTCACCTTCCCTGGGGGTGTTCAAGAGGGGATTGGATGTGGCACTTGGTGCCATGGCTTAGTAGTCAGGAGGTGTTGGGTGACAGGTTGGACTTGATGATCTTTGAGGTCTTTTCCAACCTTATTGATTCTATGATTCTCTGATTCTTACCCATCTTTGCTGGCAGCACCAAGTAGGGGGCCAAATGCAACCTGGATTTTGTGAAGTTATAATTTGGACTGCAGTTGTTACAAAGCCAGCCAAATACCCCTAGAGATGGCAGCAATCCCAGCAAGTGCATCCACACCATGCCACAGTCTCCAATATACAGATGTGTATGTCATCTTAATGGAAGGCATAGATACAAACCAATCTAGTTAAACTGATACACAAGATTATGCTTAGGTCTGCTTTAAGTCAGCTGAACTCACATTTAAGCAAGAACAAAATTAATCCCTCAATATTTTTTCTCTCTTTCTTTTCTCTACCTGCTGTTCCCCCTAGAAATAGTTGCCAACACCAACAGCATTTAACAGGGAAGCCAAAGTATCTCTCACCTCCACACTTGTCATGACTCCAAAGTGATGAATTACTGTTGTCTCCAGAAAAACATTTTTGGCTCTGCATGAATCAGTCTCAGACACATTAGCAAGCCACATTTGTATAAAATATAAGGTTCCAAACTTCAAAGCCCCTTCCTTTGCATCTGAACCCTGCTCAGCATGGCTGGTCCTAGAACCACAGAACTGTTAAGGCTGTGAAAGACCTGTAATGAACGTGTCTGTCCACACAGTGCCCTGCCATTAATGCCCAGGGCTTAGCCAAGCACTGGTGACATCCTGAAAGGAGGCTGCTCTCTCTACAGGCATATGAGTGATAACTAAGTTGACCTCATCAAAAGGATATGGTCATTTCCAAAGAGGAGAAGTGGAGAATGATTAGTACAAGAAAGGTCAAAACCTGCAAACTGGACTGAAAAGTATGAAGGGAAGGTGAATGAAATCATGGAGGGACACAGAGAAACTCTGTGGAGAGAGTGGAGTCTAAAGGCAAACCTTCTTCTGCATGCCAGCATTCCTTCTTTTGACACTGCCTAGAAATTCTGGCTGTGCACCAGTGTCAAATATCTTTACCCACAAGGATAAGGGAAAAATACAGCTTCTCTTCTGGCTACAAATAAGAGCTGTCATTAAACTTTCCTTCAAGTAGCTTCTGACTAGTCTCACCTTCCTGCCACCTTTGTCCTTCCAAGCCTTGGTAATGGTGCTGTCTCTACATGTTCCCAGTAGACCTTTGTTTTTCCTTTGTCTAAGACTGAGCTTGTCTTAAGCACATGAGGTGGTTTGAACCTTAGCTGGGGCCTAAGAACTCAGATGGTGGCAAGGCTGAGAATCCTCCCCGCTCCCCCTCCCTCCACCAAGAAATCATTCGGGTTCGACCTGGAAGTAGAGAGATAAAGAATTTGCTTTATGTAAAAATGACAGGCAGGGTTCACAAGGCTAAGGAACAAGGATGGATGGGAAAGGGAAAGAAATATGAAATACAGAACCAGTCCTTTGCAAAGTGTGGAAGCAGCAGGGAGGATCACATGGCAGGGTAGCGGCAAGACAGCAGCAACTCACTTTTTCCCCGCGAAGCAGAAGGAAGAGAGCAATGGCTGCAATGTCCTCCCCTTTATACCCCTGCTGGACGTGGGGGTGGGGGGGAGTGGAACAGACCAAGTCAGTTTCCTAGGGGGAAAATACTCTCCAGGGAGGGCAAAACCTCTCACAAGCCCTCCACCCCTGCTTCCAGGATGGGTGTAGCCCATCACAGGACAATTTCAGGGTAAACTGCAAGCTCAAACATACCAAATCCACAGGTCTGATATGTCTTAAAATGAGAGGGGTGGAGTATTCTTGGAGCATTCAGCATGCCAGGGCATCCTGGCAACCAGGAGC
Organism: Dryobates pubescens; assembly: GCF_014839835.1. Taxonomy (NCBI): domain Eukaryota; kingdom Metazoa; phylum Chordata; class Aves; order Piciformes; family Picidae; genus Dryobates; species Dryobates pubescens. The sequence continues at coordinate 41,314,270 of NC_071619.1, forward strand.
TCTTCCACATGGGACAGGCCACGTAGAGAACTTCTAACAGTACAGTGTAGATGGAAAACACATCTGCCAGCAACCAGCATTAGCCAGGAGAACTTTCTGGCAACAGTGAGACAGTGGGGAGAGCACCAGTGCCAAGGGAGTCTGAAGCAGTTGTGCATGGAAAGTTTTCTGGGATCTCTCTTACCAACAGCACCATACTAGGCAGCTGACCCATAGGATAGGATAGGATAGGATAGGATAGGATAGGATAGGATAGGATAGGATAGGATAGGATAGGATAGGATGGAATGGAATGGAATGGAATAGAATAGAATAGAATAGAATAGAATAGAATAGAATAGAATAGAATAGAATAGAATAGAATAGAATGGAATGGAATGGAATGGAACGGAACGGAACGGAACGGAATGGAATGGAATGGAATTAGCCAGGTTGGACAAGACCTTTGAGATCAAGTCCAACCTATCACCCAACACCATCTAATCAACTAAACCATGGCACCAAATGCCTCATCCAGGCTCTTCTTAAACACCTCCAGTGATGGTGACTCCACCACCTCCCTGGGCAGCACATTCCAATGGCCAATCTCTCTTCCTATGAAGAACTTCTCCCTAGCCCAACACCTTTTATCTGAAGGAGACACATAAATCACACTTAGGACTCCACTGAGGCTTATTTGGCTTGCTCATGTTTCCCAGTATCAGTCACCACCATGACCTGCAGTGCCTCCATTCAAACCTCTCAGTCCTTGAAGTCCTTGCTTAGTGCAGAGATGAAGAGCAAGTGTACGCTGAAGCTGCAGTCAGCATAAAGCATCTGAACATGAGCCACATGCCCTGTGCAACAGCAAAGTGTCACCAGGCAGTCAAGAGTGTTAGTTTGGGCAACTTGATTGATGCCATTATCTGACCACATCAGCAACCTGCAGCTGTATAATACAGTTAAGGAGAGAGGTGGCTGAGGGCACTGAGAGCTTGTGCTTTGACCTTCTGACAAGGATGGGAACTGCAAGGGGATTTGTCTTAAGATTTTACATTTCTATGTATCAATCATCACAAAGTTATTATTTGAGTGTAAACTCTTCTTAAACAGCTGATCCTGCCTCCACCTACAGTCTTGTTTAGCCTGGAGAAGAGGATGCTCAGAGGAGACCTTATTGCTGTCTACAACTACATGAAGAGAGGTTGTAGCCAGGTGGGGGTTGGTCTCTTCTCCCAGGCAAGCAGCACCAGAACAAGAGGACACAGTCTCAAGCTGTGCCAGGGGAGGTTTAGGCTGGAAGTGAGGAGAATGTTCTTCACAGAAACAGTAATTGGCCCTTGGAATGTGCTGCCCAGGGAAGTGGTGGATTCACCATCACTGGAGGTGTTCAAGAGGGGATTGGATGTGGCACTTGGTGCCATGGTTTAGTAGTCATGAGGTGTTGGGTGACAGGTTGGACTTGCTGATCTCTGAGGTCTTTTCCAACCTTACTGATTCTATGATTCTCAGGGTCATAGATACAAGTTGCAGGATCTGCATGGTCACATTATATACACAAGCCTGCACTCAGCTGAGCAGAATGGTGTCTAGCCCACATCCTCAGCCCTACCATCCTCTCCCATCTTCAGATGTGAGCAAGGCCTAGCCCAAAGGCCAGATGCTTGGAAGCGGTTCTTGCACACCTTTACTGATCAGTCTCCTGAGGGAGCCACAGCCACTCCTCTGGCACATGCCCAATACATTGGCATCTCCACTGTGTGATAGCCATGTGGCTAAGCACTTGAGGGTCCTGGAAAGAGGGGCTGTGGCCACCAGTCATTCACCTGGCTCATAGCTCTCCTGGCACTTGAACTAATACACCTTCCTAAAAGGCTGGTTAGAGTCACTTGGGCACAGAGCCACACTAATGAAGCTCTCCAGCTTTCCAGATGGAGCTGACTGGGAGCTGGCATCTGTCTGGCCAGTATGGAGCAGAGCCAGAGGAGCCTGGCCATGCAGACATACACTGTCACTCCTGAAAGGTCTGATTTTGGTGAAAACTTTACAGATGTGTACACATCTGTAAAGGAACTTCCTAATGCATGGGAGAGACCAACTCTTCCCAGACTTTTTGCAATATTCTATTATGCTTGAATACAACCATAAAGAAATGTGATTACACTCAAGTACAAAACCAAACTGAAACAAAAACTGAAATCCCATTTCCAGTCTGGGCACACGTACATGTGTGGACCCTAAGGATGTCTTATGAAACTTACTCACTCTCTTAGAAGTCACTGCACCTTTGGTCACAAAACAAAAATTAAGTACTTGCCCAAAGATGGAAACATGAGATGATAGCTACAGGCTGGGGTCAGAGTGGCTGGAGAGAGGCCAGGCAGAAAGGGACCTGGGGGTACTGGTTGATAGTAGGCTGAACATGAGCCTGCAGTGCACCCAGGGGGCCAAGAGGGCCAATGGCATCCTGCCTTGCATCAGGAACAGTGTGGCCAGCAGGAGCAGGGAGGTCATTCTGCCCCTGTACTCAGCAATGGTTAGGCCACACCTTGGGTCCTGTGTCCAGTTCTGAGCCCCTCAGTTTAGGAAAGATGTTGAGTTGCTGGAAGGTGTCCAGAGAAGGGCAACAAAGCTGGGGAGGGGTCTGGAGCACAGCCCTGTGAGGAGAGGGTGAGGGAGCTGGGGTTGCTTAGCCTGGAGAAGAGGAGACTCAGGGGAGACCTTATTGCTCTCTATAACTACCTATCACCCAACACCATATAATCAACTAAACCATGGCACCGAGTGCCTAATCCAGTCTCTTTAAAGCCTTTATCAATGATCTGGACAAGAGGACTGAGTGCAGCTTTGGTAAGTTTGCAGATGGCACTAAGTTGGGAGAGAGTGTTGATTGACTTGAAGACAGGAAGGCTGTAGCGGGGCACATGGACAGGCTGGATGGCTGGGCAGAGACCAGTTATAGGAGATTCAACAAGACCAAGTACCAGATTCTGCACTTGGGTCACAACAACTCCAGGAATGCTCCAAACTATTCTATGTATTCTATGTATGTATTCTAAGAGGGCCTGGAAAGCTGCTCAGTAAAGAAAGATCCACAGGTGTTGATTAACAGCCAGCTGAACATGAGCCAGTGTGTGTCCAGGTAGTCCAGAAGGCCAACAGCATCCTGGCCTGTATCAAGAATAGTGTGAGCAGTAGGACCAGGGAAGGGATTGTCCCTTCAGCACTGGTGAGGCCACAACAAGAAAGACATTGACACACTGGGGAGGGTGCAGAGGAAGCCGGTGAAGGATATGGAGAACAGGTCTTGTGAGGAGTGTGTGAGGGAGCTGGCATTGTTTAGGCTGGGAAAAAGGAGGCTGAGGGGAGACCTCACTCTCTACAGGTGCCTGAAGGGAGATTGCAGTGAGTTGAGCATTGGTCTCTTCTTCTTCCTTACAAGAGAGAGGATGGGGTGCCATGGTTTAGTTGATTAGATGGTGTTGGGTGATAGGTTGGACTCGATGATCTCAAACGTCTCTTCCAACCTGGTCTATTCTATTCTATTCTATTCTATTCTATTCTATTCTATTCTATTCTATTCTATTCTATTCTATTCTATTCTATTCTTATTCTTATTCTTATTCTATACTATTCTAAGAAGAAGAAATGGCCTCAAGTAGCACCAGGTTAAGATTGAATATTAAAAGAAGCTTCTTGACTGGAGTTGGGCACTGGAACAGACTCTGCAAGGAGGTGTTTGAATCCCTATCCCTGGAGGTGTTTAAAGGACATAGAGATGTGGTGCTGAGGGACATGATTTAGCACCATATTTGTTCCAGTGAGAGAATGGTTGGATTTGATGATCTTAAAGGTCTTTTCCAACCAGAAAGATTCTATAATTCTCAGAGTATCACAACCTGCTTTCTCTCTAGAGCCCTTGGCCAATTATCAAATTATGAATCCACTGGTAAAAACTTTAAAAGGTCTAAATGAGACCCAGAATGTACTTCTTGCCAAGATTGGTTGGGTTGGTAAGGGAAACATAAAAAGGGCTTTGTGGTTCCTAGAGATACAGTTCACAGTGAGGGGGGGTGGAAAAAAAAAGGGTGTTTGGAGCAATAAATTTAAGGGGAAAGTATGTGCTGTGTGGCACAAAAGTGAAACAATTATTAGAAATTTTTATTTAAGATTAGGACATTATAGAAAATGACCTTTTTTATACCTTTGCTCACATTAAAAGGGTCACTGGAATTTATGGTAAATCTAGAACAGCACAGGAATAACACTTTATTTCCCTGCTTCCAGCAGGATCAGGGAAGCCATTCTGCCCCTGGACTCAGCACTGGTTAGGACACACCTTGAGTATTGTGTCCACTTCTGGGCCCCTCAGTTTAAGAAGGACCACAACAAGAGGACACAGTCTGAAGCTGCACCAGGGGAGGTTTAGGCTGGATGTTAGGAAGAAATTCTTCCCAGAAAGAGAGACTGGCCATTGGAATGTGCTGCCCAGGGAGGTGGTGGAGTCACCATCCCTGGAGGTGTTTAGGAAGAGCCTGGATGAGGCACTTGGTGCCATGGTTTAGTTGATTAGATGGTGTTGGGTGATAGGTTGGACTCAATGATCTCAAAGGTAATTTCCAACATCATTAATTCTCTTCTCTTCTCTTCTCTTCTCTTCTCTTCTCTTCTCTTCTCTTCTCTTCTCTTCTCTTCTCTTCTCTTCTCTTCTCTTCTCTTCTCTTCTCTTCTCTTCTCTTCTCTTCTCTTCTCTTCTCTTCTCTTCTCTTCTCTTCTCTTCTCTTCTCTTCTCTTCTCTTCTCTTCTCTTCTCTTCTCTTCTCTTCTCTTCTCTTCTCTTCTCTTCTCTTCTCTTCTCTTCTCTTCTCTTCTCTTCTCTTCTCTTCTCTTCTCTTCTCTTCTTCTCATTCCAAGACAGCAGGAGCTGTACTCAATCACCAGGTTGTACACACTTGCTGTCTAGAGATAGAAGCAGACCTCTAGCTACCAGAGATGTCTGCTGATACCAGAGGTAGCAACAGCAGGCTTAACTGGGGAGGACTCAAAGATCTTAGAGGTCTTTTCCAACTGAAGCAATTCTAACAAGAGGACACAGTCTCAAGCTGCACCAGGGGAGGTTTAGGCTGGATGCTAGGAAGAAATTCTTCACAGAGAGATTGGCCATTGGAATGTGCTGCCCAGGGAGGTGGTAGAGTCACCATCACTGGAGGTGTTTAGGAAGAGCCTGGATGAGGCACTTGGTGCCATGGTTTAGTTGATCAGATGGTGTTGGGTGATAGGTTGGACTTGATGATCTCAAAGGTCTTTTCCAACCTGGTTAATTGTATTGTATTGTATTCTATTCTATTCTATTCTATTCTGTTCTGTTCTGTTCTGTTCTATTCTATTCTGTTCCATTCTATTCTATTCTGTTCCATTCCATTCCATTCCATTCCATTCCATTCCATTCCATTCCATTCCATGGTTCTATGTGTGGCTCTTGTGGATTTCGGGTGTGTGTATCAAAACAGCAATTTAATGGTGGATTAAAAAGTTGTGTGCTGCAAACCTGCTATCTATCACATTGTGTGAATCTCATACTGGTCCCAAACTTCTGCTTAGGAGGCAATTCTTTTTACTAGTCACCAGGCTACCTTTGATTTTTACTTCTTGCATCAGCTGTTGCAGGAAGGATCAGATACAGGTCACAATTCCAGTATTGTCACTGCCTTTCTAGCCTCTATGTCTTGTCATAACTTACAGTCCTGGATAGCAATCTGCTCATCACAATAACCTGTGGGAAACTGTATGTGGCACAGCAGCCAGCAATGGCTCATTCTGCTCTTGGAGAGTGACACAATCCAGACTTACTGGAACTCTTGTATTCCTTTTCCCCTCCTCTCCTATAATTCTTATTTTTTAAAGCTCCCTGTTAAAGTCAAGAAACTGAGCCACATATTCTTAATAATGAGAATCTGGATAAGGTTCAATCTACATTTTGAAAATATATTCCAATTAAAGGATTTTAATAGATCCCTGGCTTTCCCCACACCTCATTGCCATGTGCATTCAATAATCCCAAGCCCCCTTTTTTCCCTAGTAATAAGCAGACTGCAGAGCAGGTGACATCATCCTCCAGAAGGTCAGCCTCTCCTCCACTGCACTTTCCTGAGCATTTCTTGCAAAGGTTGTTGTTTGCTTTTTTTATTCAGGGAGCGATTTCTCTTCTGAAAACTGCCTGCAGCTCTGTGATTGTGTCAAGTGTGGTGCTTGCCCCTATAAAGTTGTGAGGACTTTTGAATTGCATGCTCCAAGAGAGAGGTTTTGTTTCTATGACTGAGGGTTTCACTGGCAGAAATGTCATGTTCTTGTCCTTGGTAGGACAGCATTGTAGTCTACCTGGCCTTTGACACCGTCCCCACAGCAAACTGCTGGCCAAGCTGTCAGCCCATGGCTTGGACAGCAGCACTCTGAGCTGGGTTAGGAACTGGCTGGAGGGCCGAGCCCAGAGAGTGGTGGTGAATGGTGCCACATCCAGCTGGCAGCCAGGCACCAGTGGTGTGCCCCAAGGATCAGTGCTGTGGTCCATCCTGTTCAATATCTCATGGTATGGATGATGTGATTGAGTCCATCGTCAGTAAATTTGCAGATGACACGAAGTTGGGAGCAGGTGTTGTTTGGTTAGAGAGTAGAAGGGCTCCACAGAGGGACCTTGACAGTATGGACAGATGGGCAGAGTCCAAAAAGATGGCATTCAACAAGTCCAAGTGCCAGGTGCTGCACTTTGGCCCCAACAACCCCATGCAGTGCTACAGGCTGGGGTCAGAGTGGCTGAGAGCAGCCAGGCAGAAAGGGACCTGTGGGAACTGGTTGACAGTAGGCTGAACATGAGCCAGCAGTGTGCCCAGATGGCCAAGAAGGCCAATGGCATCCTGGTCTGTATCAGGAACAGTGTCACCAGCAGGAGCAGGGAAGTCATTTTGCCCTGTACTCAGCACTCGTTAGGCCACACCTTGAGCCCTGTGTCCAGTTCTGGGCCCCTCAGTTTAAGAAGGATATTGAGACACTTGAACATGTCCAGAGAAGGTCTATGAGGCTTGGGAGAGGTCCGGAGCACAGCCCTGTGAGGAGAGGCTGAAAGATCTGGGGTTGCTTAGCCTGGAGAAGAGGAGACTCAGGGGAGACCTTATTGCTGCCCAGGGTGGTGGTGGAGCTGCCATCCCTGGAGGTGTTCAAAAAAGGATGGGATGTGACACTTGAAGCCATGCTTTAGTTAGTCCTGAGGTGTTGGGTGAAAGGTTGGACTTGATAATCTCTCTGCCACAGCCTCACAGAACCTCTTCCTATTGTGTAACTATGTGCTGGTTTCAATGCCTATTGGTCCAATCAGTCTCTGGCAAGATTTATATACAGGCTGATTTCTAGATGCCTATTGCTTGCTCAAGTCTTGCTTAGCCTTGCTCAGCCTTGCTGAAGCCTTGTATGCTTGAACCTGCATGCTTGAACCTGCTTGGACCTTGTCTGGCTTGAAACTGCCTCGACTTGCATGGCCTTGAGTTGCTCAGCCCAGTGCCTGGGGTAAAGCTATGAGCATACACACCACAAGCTACAAGAGAAGCCATGAGCTTAGGAGTCAGAGCCAAGCCTGCTTCTCCTTGCCACCAGGATTCTGCTGTGCCTCAATTCACCCAGGACAAAGCCAGCGCCTGTCGCGATAGCGTCGTTAACAGCCCGCTGTCTGCTGAAGCCAGACCAGCCATCGATGACCCTGTGGCATTCCTGCCAGCAACCTGCCGTGCCTGGCACATGAGAGTGCCCCAAAGCCTCTAATACAGAGCAGCAGCACTCCCTACCTGGGTACAACCAGCTGTGAGTAACTAATTAACTGCCTCTTTGGCATAACTGCTCTTGTTGAGTCTCCCCCCAGCTGTGGTCGATGCCATTTCCCTCCTGGGGTGTTCTCTTTCTGTTCTATTCCTCCCAGTTTGCATAAAATAGTTATAATGTTATAGCTGCCCAAGTCCTGCACATTCCCACTGTAAATATATTCCAAACTTACACCCAACCTTTTGATATGTTTTGGCAATTTTCATATTAATAAAGGTTATTAATATTTTGATTAATATCGCCAATTTGTTTATAATAAAGGAAATTATATATCCTTTTGAACATGGAGACAGGGAGACTGACAGAGAGAGAGAGAGGTGACCTGACGTGACTCAGCATCTCTCATGAGGGCCCCTCAGAGGGCAGTGTGGCTGGGGGCATTCCCTGAGAATCACAGAATCATAGAATCAATAAGGTTGGTAAAAACCTCAGAGATCATCAAGTCCAACCTGTCACCCAACACCTCAGGACTAACTAAACCATGACTTCAAGTGCCACATCCAGTCCCCTCTTGAACACCTCCAGGGACAGTGACTCTACCACCTCCCTGAGCAGCACATTCCAATGGCCAATCTCTCTTTCTGGGAAGAACTTTCTCCCCACCTCCAGCCTAAACCTCCCCTGGCACAGCTTGAGACTGTGTCCTCTTCTTCTGGTGCTGGTTGTATGGGAGAAGAGACCAACCCCCACCTGGCTACAACCTCCCTTCAGGGAGTTGTAGACAGCAATAAGGTCTCCCCTGAGCCTCCTCTTCTCCAGGCTAAGCAACCCCAGCTCCCTGAGCCTCTCCTCACAGAGCTGTGCTCCAGACCTCTCCCCAGTCTCATTGCCCTTCTCTGGACACGTTCAAGTGTCTCAATGTCCTTCTTAAACTGAGAGGCCCAGAACTGGACACAGGACTCAAGGTGCGTCCCAACCATTGCTGAGTACATGGCAGAATGACTTCCCTGCTCCTGCTGGCCACACTATTTCTGATACAGGCCAAGATGCCATTGGCCCTCTTGGCCACCTAGGCACACTGCTGGACACTAGACACTCAAAAGTCTACTGTAGTCACCTCAGCATTTCTCACTCTTTCTGCCAGGTCTCCAGACCAGCATATTGGTGCTGGCCCTTGGAAGCTCTCCCAGAAGTCAGATATTAAAACAGAATGTGCTTGTACCTTGGCTTTGCACCTATCACAAACTAGCAGCCACTGGAGAGGTGAATACTATGATGCAAGTAATATAAGTAATAAGATTTATCATCTTGAGGTTGTTTCTCGTGGCTAAATGCAGTGCTGGAGAGAAGTGTTTTGTGTTGAGTTTTGAGACCAGCATGGGGACACAACTTGAGCTGAGGGTTGAACTAAACCTAGTGGTCTGTGGTGGTCTGTACAGACCTGGCTGGTCACAAGGTACTGGCTTGCTTCCTGGTTTTTCAGCTGCCAAACTATATTAAAACAAGCTATAAATACGTGTAATATTTTCCTTTCCTAATATTACCTTACCACGTAAGCAGTAGCTGGACTTGCCACCAGGGTGTTATCTGATAACCAATGGAAGGAGAGGAGAGGAGAGGCATGGGAGCCCGAAAAGGGGGTGAAACAGAGGAGGAAGACTGATTTGGCCACCAAGACCAGAAGAGGCGGCTGTTTCTATTTAGGTGAGTGATGAAAACATTACTGAATCCCTGCTTTAACCCATCTCTGACCACGTGCCCCACCACAACTGCTCCTCAACATGACCCTAAGCCTGTGCAAAACCTCTCCTGCCCCATGCTGTGCAGTTTGAGAAGTGTTGGGTGGTCAAGTAAAGACCTCACATGGGGAGACTAACACAGCCAACTGGAGAGTTCCCTGTCCTACTCCAGTGCTGTGCCATCAGAAGAATTATTTAGCAAGTGACCTGGGCTCTGAGGTGTTGACAGGGATCTGGGGTGAGGGACAGATGGCACGAAGAGATTCCTGTACTGGATCTCCTTCTGATTCTGCTCTGGTGATGGACTCATAGAAAAACAGAATCATTTTGGTTGGAAAGGACCTCTAAGGTTATGAAGCCCAACCCTCAACCCACTATGACCATTAAATCACACCCCGAAGTGTCATCCAGGGATGATGACTCCACCACTCCCTCAGCAGCCTGTTCCAATGCCTGACCACCCTTTCAGTAAAGATTATTTTTCCTAATATCCAACCTTAATCTCCTCTGGCACCACTTGAGGCCATTTCCTCTCATCCTATCACTAGTTACTTGTAAGAGACAGAAGCCCACCTCACTACAACCTCCTTTTTGGGAGATGTAAAGAGCAATAAGGTCCTACCCCCTCCTCCCTCTGGAGGAGACCATGTCATGCACTTAAGGATTGAAGGTCTAGGGGGAAGTTTGGGGATGATGTGAAACTCAGGTGTGAGAGACTGGATGTGGTGGGTTAATGCTCATCCTAAAATCAAAAACAGGGTGGAGGGCTTGTAAGTGCTTTGCCCTCCCTGCAGGATGTTTTCCCCCTGGGAAACTGAGTCTGTTCCACTCCCCCTCCCTGCCCAGCTGGGGTATAAATGAGAGGATACTGCTGCCCACTGCAGGCTTGAACCCACAATCTCAACACTCAGAGTCTCATGCTCTACCAACAGAGCCATGTGGTCCTTCCTGCCCAGGGCTGGAGGGAGGGTAGGGGGGTGGGGGAAGAAAGAGCCCTGGGGGTTTTGGGTGTACCCCCAGGTGGGGGGTGGGATGCCTTTGGATATGCTTTGGGATCTCTATTTCTTTTGGCTCTCTGTAAAACTTTCATTGTTTTTTTTCCTTTTAAACTTTCCACCATTTTTGCAGTCCATTTGTCTGAGTCTTTCTCTTTCGCTCGTGGTGGGAGGATTGGCCTCTCAATCTACCACACTGGAGAATCATCTGCACAGAGCACTTGGGTTTGCTTTTTTTTTTTTGACCTTGTAGATGTCCTTTTTTTAACACATTTTCAGATTGTTTCTTTTCTTGTGTGTGTATATTGGAATAATAATAACTGAAAAAGTCACCAGGTTGCTCTGATCTCTCTATTTCCACTGATCCTGTGCTTTTAACTAGGAATAGCTGCAATGAAGTGAATGGGGAAGCCCTATTCCTGAAAAAAAAATAAATAGTAACACAGCCTGAAACTAGAGATGAAAGCCCTACTTAGCAAATGAGAGATGTAAAGGGCAGCAGCTATGAAAAGATACAGCATGAACAAGCGGAAAACACTTGGCCTACCCAGCAATTCCTCCCCAGACTCATGCAGTCTCTCCAGCAAGGCCAGCAGGTTTTGAAAGCAAGGCAGCATGATCCTGGGGTGAGTCACATTTCTGGCCTCTGAAAGCTTGCAGAGGACACAGACCCCTTCTCCTTGTGTTCCCACACACATGGCAAACAGTAACTGTAAATGGAGAATAAGGTGCCTGACATGCTGGAGCATTCCCTCAGCTTCTCTCTGCCCCTTCTTCATGCTTAACTAGTGGCCGTTCACCTAATCCTTCCTGCATTTCCTTCCAGCTCTTAATCACAGAATCACCAAGGTTGGAAGAGACCTCAAGGATCATTTTAAGATTCTAGCTGTAGCACTGAGGACACCAGGGAGATTAATTTGCTCCGTTGCACATCATAAGGCACAGCTTGTCCACCATTTCCATCCATTCTCTCCGTGCCTTCGTAGCAGTCAAAAGGTCAACAAGTTGTGTGACACCCCCATCCTGGCCACTGGCCACACAGCAGAGCACACTGCTGCTCTTACACCCTCCTCTTCTGCTCTTTATACAGCTCTTTGCATGCCCTTTGTATGCTCACCTTGCTGCTTCTGCATGGTAGTAAAGTCTTCAAAGGTGAGAGTGCGCACAGGGGGCCTCCAGAACGCGTAGGTCTCCATAATGGCCTCCAGCCCCGTCCTATACAATGAAAGGAAAACAAGGAGAGAAGAGGAATGTCAGTCAGCTGGCAAGGGTATCAGCTTCAGGGAAAGAGGGCTCTGACCTCACTTCACAGGCTACCAGCAGCCACTGAAAGGTCACCTTGGCATCTGTGAATTCCTGAAGTGAGCCTTCCTGCACAGGCGCTAGTCACCAGAGTGAAATGAAACTTCTCCAGCCCAGGACTGCAGAAGTTGCTAACAGTCTCTCAGTGTCTTTCACCTTTTGCACAAGGGCCCCAAACTTTCTGTCTGTTTTGCAGGGGACACAGGACCATTAGCTCCTCAAGACATGTTTTGTCATAGACTTAGACCTCCACACTTTGTGGTTGCTGATGAGGGAGGTCTGGGATTCAGCCCACAGAATGAGAAGGGTTTTGTGAATCACCCTTCCCCACTACTTTGTAGTTCTGGACACTGTTCTGAAGTGCTATGGGAAGCCATCAAAAGGGAAATTTCCCTGGTTTTGGACTTCAACTAGAAATGAAAGATCCTTTTTTATGTAAGATCTGTGGCTTCTCTGTTTTGGGTCCCTAACTCACTTCTAAGACACTACCAAAAAGAAAACTCCAAAGGAGGATATATCCTCCCTGAAGGGCTGTGGTCTCAGATTTGGTCTTATTTTCATTACAGAATGACAGCTCTGCTGAAAGTCTCTAACTCTACAGCTCAGTGAGGACATAGGTGCATTATCAGTGGAAAAAAAACCAAACCAAACAAGCATGTTCTTCATGAGACAATATCCTGGAGGTTCTTCCCAGGAAAGGGTGTCCCCTGTGAAAGCTGCAGGTTGCTCTGTTCCTCATCCCTCACCTTCTGCTTCTTTTACAGAGTGAGATTATAGCCCTCACTCTGAGTGAACATGACTAGAGATGCTTCATGGAATGCAAGAACGTATTCCCTCTCCATGCAGAAGGCTATAACATCCTCAAAACATCTCATGAGATGTTGAGCTGATGCTCTGATAGTGGAGCTGCCTTTTGCTCCTGAAAGTGTCTTTCTGCATCTGCCCTCTCTCACTCAGTTAACTTTCCAAAGTCTCCCCGGAAGCTCAGATGCTTTAAATACATTGGAGTTGGCAAACCAAACTCTGTATTTTAAGAGGAGGTTTAGAAGAGAGGTTGTTGCATGGTGTTTATTAGCTGCTAAGCTGTTACAAGTAGAAACAGAAGACATCTCTGCATAGCAGTCTCACACCAGTGCTGAGCACATTACAGCACAACTATCCGGTTAATACAGGGGCCTCTGTCAGCTTATGGAGCTCAGAGGCAAGGAGGCAGTGCAGAATGTGAACCCATCTGCAAAGTTCAGCTCTGGGTCCAAAAGAAATTCTTTGACTACTGGTATCACCCCCTGGATTTCCTCCACTCCACGTGTGAGAAAGTCACACATGTTCAAAGTCCGTATGCTGGGAAGAGAGCAGTACCTTTTTACACGCTCAGGAAACAATCCCCAGGCTGAATCCAAGGGAGAACTTTCTGGTACCATATAAGGGAGCATAAAATGCCCTAAGCAAGCTGCAAAACGCAACAAGACCTGCTGTCAAAAATGCTTGCCTTGATGGTCAAAACCAAGTAATGTATCCTGAAACACAGACTGAAAGTTCCAGCTGTGCTCATCCAGCTGCTCTGTCTCTGCCACAAGGATGGGGTGGGGGGATGTAGGAAGGCAGCTCACTGAAATCCATGTTCACACAGTCTGTCCCAGTCATTAGACTCCTATGCACATAACCCTGCTCTGCACTAGAGTCATAGAATCATACAATCAACAAGGTTGGAAAAGACCTCAGAGATCATCAAGTCCAACCTGTCAGCCAACACCTCGGGACTGACTAAACCATGGCACCAAGTGCCACATCCAATCCCCTCTTGAACACCTCCAATGATGGTGGCTCCACCACTTCCCTGGGCAGCACATTCCAATGGCTAACAACTCTCTCTGTGAAGAACTTTCTCCTCACCTCCAGCCTAAACTTCCCCTGGCACAGCCTGAGACTGTGTCCTCTTGTTCTGGTGCTGGTTGCCTGGGAGAAGAGCCCAACCCCCAACTGGCTACAACCTCCCTTCAGGGAGTTGCAGAGAGCAATAAGGTCTCCCCTGAGCCTCCTCTTCTCCAGGCTAAATAACCCCAGCTCCCTCAGCCTCTCCTCACAGGGATGTGCTCCAGACCTCTCCCCAGCCTCATTGCCCTTCTCTGGATATGTTCAAGTGTCTCAATGTCCTTCTTAAACTGACTGACTTCTAGATCTGCTCTTATGACTCCCTTCTAGTAAACTCCAACCCCTAATGAAGGTGACTCAGGAAAGCAGCAAAGGCAGGATAACCCTATTACCCTTGCTGCTGCCTGGTGTCTGCATCATTCTCAGCTCAACTTGATCCAAAGTCCAAAGTTTCTAGCTCTCTATCTATCATGCTCCACTATATATATCAACATAATTCTTGCAAGCACTACATAATTCACACATTAAAAGATAAAAATATAGAAGAGAGATAATAGGAGAAAATAAAAAGAAGAAATCATAGAACCATTAAGGCTGGAAAAGACCTCTAAGATCATCCAGTCCAACCCTCAACCCAACACCACCATGCCCACTAAACCATGTCTCAAAGTGTCATGTCTACATGTTTTTTGAACTCCTCCAGGAATGACAACTCCACCTCCCCTAGGCAACCTGTTCCATTGCCTGACCATTGTTTAGGTCAAGAAACTGTTCTTAATATCCAATCCAAGCCTCCCATGGTGCTGCTTGAGGCCCTTTCCTCTCATCTTATCACTTGTTACTAGGGAGATGAGACCAATACTTGCTTGGGTCCAGTCTCCTTTCAGGGAGGAGAGATCAATGTCCACCTATGTCCAGCCTTCTTGGGAGCAGAGATCAATGTCCACCTATGTCCAACCTCCTTTCAGGGAGTTGTAGAGAGCAAGAAGGTCTTCCCTCAGCCTCCTTTTCTCCAGACTAAACAACCCCGGTTCCTACAGCCACTCCTCACAAGTCCTGTTGTCCAGACCCTTTGCCATCTTTGTTGACCTTCTCTGGACTTACTCCACCATCTCAATGACTTCCTTGTAGTGAGTGCCCCATAACGGAACCCCGTACTCAAGTTGTGGCCTCACCACTGCAGAGTACAAGACAACCATTTCCCTGGTCCTGCAGGTCAACACTCATGCCCAATTTGGTGTGATGTCATCCATAAATTTACTGAGGGTGCACTCAATCCCCTTATCCACATCATTGGCAAAGATGTTAAACAAGACTGGTCCCAAAAGTGAGCCCTGGGTAACACTTCTTGTTACTGGCTCTTAACTGGAGGTAATGTCATTCACTACAAATAAGAGAGTAAATCAAGAATAATAGGGTGCTCACAGCAGCTGGACTCACTGTGCCTGTGGGCTGACAGAGGGCAAAAGGCAGCACTGAATGTACTGTATGAGTCTACTATTCCTGCCTGGTATGCCAGGTCTTCCTGGCCCAAATGAGCCTCCTTTACTCTCCCAGAGGTGTGCACATGCTGAACATGCATTATAAAACAACCTTTCAAGGCATCTTGGTGACAGAGCTTAAAGTTATGTCCAGTTTTCCTACACACAAATTTAGATCCCCATAGACTAAGTCATCCTTCTTTTTCTCATAGGTTTGCTTTGATATTTTCCTTTCTGCAGAGCAGCCTTCTTTCTTCACAGAAAGAGAGATTTGCCATTGGAATGTGCTGCCCAGGGAGGTGGTGGAGTCACCATCACTGGAGGTGTTTAGGAAGAGACTTGATGGGGTGCTTGGTACCATGGTTTAGTTGATTAGATCGTGTTGGGTGATAGGTTGGACTCGATGATCTCAAAGGTCTCTTCCAACCTGGTTAATTCTATTCTATTCTATTCTATTCTATTCTCTATTCTATTCTCTATTCTATTCTATTCTATTCTATTTGTGTTTTTGAAATAGTATCTAAGCAGAGCACATCCTTACAGAACTTTCACATCCTTCCATCCTTCAGACAAGATCTATGAGACAGCCACCACATGTGCTAACCTGACAGTCACCTACTACCCTGAGGATGGAGTCTTGAAATGAAAGAAGATTCAGCCATGCAAAAACCAGCTTTGCTGAGAAGCCAACACCACATTTGTGTGACTGAGATTAAAACTTTGTTCCCAACCTTTCAATATTTTTTCCCCCTGTCTGTTATATTGCTGGTTTATAAAGCAAATGTAAAGGTGAGGTGGTGTGATTCAAGACTTTATTGCTGACAGCTTTTACAACCCTCTCTCCTATAGCTCTCTACAACCATGTGAAGGGAGGTTGTAGCCAGGTGGAGGTTGGTCTCTTCTCCCAGGCAACCAGCACCAGAACAAGAGGACACAGTCTCAAGTTGTGCCAGGGGAAGTTTAGGCTGGAGCTGAGGAGAAAGTTCTACCCAGAAAGTAATTGGCCACTGGAATGTGCTGCCCAGGGAGATGGTGGAGTCACCATCCCTGGAGGTGTTCAAAAAAGGATTGGTTTAGTTAGTCCTGAGGTGTTGGGTGACAGGTTGGACTTGATGATCTCTGAGGTCTTTTCCAAGCTTATTGATTCTATGATTTATTACACTAGTGTGGCACAAACATATCCAGAGCTATACCACAGACCTCCAATTACAGTATGGAAAGCTGTCTCTCTCCTAGTCAGCAGAACTACTGGAGTCCTCTTCTGTGTGTGTTCCAGCCCCCAGCAGATGGCAAATGCCATCTGACCAACGAAAAGACATTTTGATACAGCAATAAATGCTGACAGAAACTTCTTTTGGGCTTTGGTGAGGCCTGCTGGTACCAAGTGTGCTGCAGGTTATTATGCGGCATCCACTTTCGCTTCCAAAGAACTGCCCTGAAAAACTGACTTCAAGCTGCCTATCAGGCCATAAACCTTCCCCTCTCACACCATCTTTATGAAGGAAGCAAAAAAACAAAGAAAAAAGAAATATCAGAAGAGGACTCACTGCCAGCTTTATTTTAATAAGGTCAGTCCTTTAAAAGGTATCCAAGAATTCTCTCTTTTTCATTCATTCTTTTATTTTTAGTGCTATAAAGTTTTAATAATCAGCAATAAATGAAACAGTTCTATTGTCTGAAAAAATGGAAAAAAGATGTATGAGCTATCTGTGCACCTTCATAATCCATCCCATATGGCTGACCTTGCTGTTCCTGCTGCATGCAGGATCCAGGTCATCATTTCATTGTTCACTGGGGAGGCAAAATTGGCTCCAAGTGCCCTCCTGGCTCTCTTTGCCTAGACAAAACCTCAAAGAGCATTTACAGCACAAACAATGTTTGTTCACTTCAGCTGCCTACATCTGAAAGCAAAGGACTGCTGCTTGCCTTCAGCCCACTGGGTTTCCTGACTGCTGTCCCTTCTGGCTTCCCCCTGGATGAGGAGGCTCCCATGAACAACCCACTATCAAATGAACTTTACTCAGCCTCCAAAAATAGGCTCTGTGGCATTAAACCTTCACCCTTGCTACCCTAGCATTTGGCTAGCTGAGCTCCATATGTCAAAAACTCTAGTCCTCAGCCTCTTGCAGGAAAGCAGCTAAGTTATACCTGCCTTGCATGTTCTTTACATAAATGTCCCTTCATCACTTGAACCAGCTCTCATTTCATTTTTACAGGTGCTTCACATGCTTTTGCAGATAAAGGAAATAGGAACAAAAAATACACAGAGGGAATATCTAATAGCAAGAAGTAATATTTGGCCTTCTAACACAGGATAAACCCCCCAATCCATAAAGGCTAATGACTAGATTGCTAAACACCATTGATCAACACTGTTTGAGTGCTTAGACTGCAAAACAACATCCAGCTGCTGAGCTGTTTGTATCTTGCCCTGTGAAATACCTCCCTGCTCCTTCTCCCAACACAAAGAGCAGTCAGCTGTGAGGGAAGACAACCATGCAAACAAATGAAGGATATCCAAGAAGGGATTCATTAAAAGATTGCTTCCACAGATGGATACAGTCAGTGACATCATGATGGGGTGGATACCCCAGGACAGCAGGTTTTTTAGGATTCTCATATGCTAATGAAGGGAGATGAATGTATATATGAGAAGAGAAAAGAAAAGAAAAGAAAAGAGAAAAGAAAAGAAAAGAAAAGAGAAAAGAAAAGAAAAGAAAAGAAAAGAAAAGAAAAGAAAAGAAAAGAAAAGAAAAGAAAAGAAAAGAAAAGAAAAGAAAAGAAAAGAAAAGAGAAAAGAAAAGAGAAAAGAAAAGAGAAAAGAAAAGAGAAAAGAAAAGAGAAAAGAAAAGAGAAAAGAAAAGAGAAAAGAAAAGAAAAGAAAAGAGAAAAGAAAAGAAAAGAAAAGAAAAGAAAAGAAAAGAAAAGAAAAGAAAAGAAAAGAAAAGAAAAGAAAAGAAAAGAAAAGAAAAGAAAAGAAAAGAAAAATAATTAACCAGCTTGGAAAAGACCTTCGAGATCATTGAGTCCAACCTATCACCCAACACCATCTAATCAACTAAACCATGGCACCAAGTGCCTCATCAGGTCTCTTCCTAAACACCTCCAGTGATGGGGACTCCACCACCCACTCCCTGGGCAGCACATTCCAATGGCCAATCTCTCTTTCCATAAAGAACTTCTTCCTAACATCCAGCCTAAACCTCACCTGGCACAGCTTGAGACTGTGTCCTCTTGTTCTGGTGCTGGTTGCCTGGGAGAAGAGACCAACCCCCACCTGGCTACAACCTCCTTTCAAGTAGTTGTAAAGGGCAATAAGGTCTCCCCTGAGCCTCCTCTTCTCCAGGCTAAGCAACCCCAGATCCCTCAGCCTCTCCTCACAGGGCTGTGCTCCAAACCCCTCCCCAGCTTTGTTGCCCTTCTCTGGACACCTTCCAGCAACTCAACCATGAATGATACAGAAAGACTGAGCTGATGATAGTGTAAGATTTAAATGGGAAATGTTACAAACCCAACAGTTACTTCCAGAATTTCTGCAGTGAGCAACTATAGTGAAGCAATATCAGGGTAAGAAATAAATGAAGGAGGAACCATCAACATCCATTTCATGGAAAAGCATCAACTCCAAGCAGAGAGGCCCAGGAGTTCCTCTTCTCCCACCACATACTTTTTTTCCAGCAGGTTGTTTGGTTTTTACTCCACTATTTGCCAGCAAACTTTAACTGTAGCCTTGATTCAGCATTCTGATGTCCCTGGTAAATAACGTGCCGGAGCAGCCTCAGATGGTCTGTGCCCCCCTGCTGCTTGCACAACTTTTTTTTCCCCACTTTTTTTCTTTCTTTCAAGGTGTTACACAGAAAATCTCTTGGGCATGTATTCTGCTTGCCTGCTCCACAAGTGGTCTGTGGCAGTTCAGGCTGGGTGCCTCCTGCTGCTGCCACACAAGATACACCTCCGGTGCCCCGAGGGTCCAGCCCAGTGGGTGGACACAGGGAGCTGTGTATTTCATACCCATAATGTCCTCTGCTCTATAAATCCAACTGCAAAGTCTCTCACTTCCTCTTTCTTCCCCCTCTGCTCCCATGGGAGATGCTCCCTATCTCATAATGGTTGGAGAGTTATCTCAAGGCCTCTTAGGGTCTTTTATAAGGGACTCTGTATGCTTGGGATTTCTTTTTGTCACTGCTTGTAGCTCTCTGTAAAACACTAATCACTTCCTCATTTAAACTTTCCATCACTTCTGCAATCCATTTGTGTGAGTCTCATTTTTTGCCCCTTTGGAGGCAAGAGAGGATCTGCCTGGCCTCCAACCGGGACATGGTCCCTTGTTCAAACTACAGAATCACACAGAATCACAGAAGAAATCAGGCTTTCCTAGAGCAGGTTGCACAGGATGAGTGTCCAGGTGGGTTTTGAAATGCTGCAGGGAAGGAGACTCCACAACCTCTCTGGACAGCCTGTTATAGTGCTCCACCACCCTCAAAGGAAAGAAGTTTTTCTTTAATTCCGAGGAAAACCTCCTGTTCTCTAGTTTGTACCTATTGCCTCTTGCCCTATCGCTCAGCACCACTGAAAGGAGCCCTGCCTCATCCTCATGAATTAAGGGCAACAAAGTTGGTGAGGGGCTTGGAACATAAGCCCTATGAGGAGAGACTGAGGGAGCTGGGGTTGCTTAGCCTGGAGAAGAGGAGACTCAGGGGTAACCTTATTACTCTCTACAACTATCTATAGGGAGGTTGTAGCCAGGTGGGGGTTGGTCTCTCCTCCCAGGCAACCAGCACCAGAACAAGAGGACACAGTCTCAAGCTGCACCAAGGGAGAATTAGGCTGGATGTTAGGAAGAAATTCTTCCCAGAAAGAGAGACTGGCCATTGGAATGTGCTGCCCAGGGAGGTGGTAGAGTACCCATCACTGGAGGTGTTTAGGAGGAGACTTGATAGGTTGCTTGGTTGCATAGTTTAGTTGATTAGATGGTGTTGGGTGATAGGTTGAACTTGATGGTCTTGAAGGTCTCTTCCAACCTTATTTATTCTATTTCTATTTCTATTTTCTAATTCCACCCTTTAGATGTTGATAAGCATTGATAAGATCCCCTCTCAGTCTGCAGTTCTCCAGGCTAGAGACTCCCAGGTCTCTCAGCCTCTTCTCCTAAGAGAGTTGCTCCAGTCCCCTAATTACTCTGCTTCTCTTTCAAAAGAGGTCTACATTTTCACTGGGACAGGTTTTTGAGCTACAGCTTGATGCACCATAGCTGCCCAAAGTTGTTCTGGGTGTAAGCTACAGATTGTCATAATTCTCACTCCAGCTGACCAGAGATTAGGAAGTCAGGAGGAAAGAGGAGCCAACTAGAACAAAGTCCCATCTAAAGACTCCAGTTTGGACCTTAATGTTTTTCTTCCTCCTGTGTGTACTTCTATGCACATGTCCTCTTTAAAGGGAACAGCTGAGTGTGAGAGTGTCCTCTGCTAGCTGACAACATTGGTGCAACCTTAGCCAGACCACAGCTTGCGAGGCAGGCGCCTGACTGCTGTATCTGCTTGCAAATACCTTCGCCTGTTTTTTTCATCCCAAAGCCTCAGGCTGCTCTCTTTGATGTGTAATACCTTAAAGATTTTAACTCCTCTTTACATCAGTGGAGAGCTGGACTGAGCCCTCTCCACAGCTGCAGCCATGTAGCAATTTCCTGCCCTTTCTTAAATCAATGAGCTACAAAGATCAGTAATTCTCAACCTTTTCAGGAAACCGTCCAGATTGACTGGGCTAGGACCTTATTAATCCCGTCCACGTTAACCTAGCCCACCGTGGACCTGGAACTGCATCAATCCCTATTTGAAGCTCAGCCTTCAGCGCAGCTGTATCTCTGCACACAGCAAGACCTTGTACTCGGGGCACGTGTTACTTCCTCCACACAGAGGAGGAGAGCAGAGTAAAAGTCACAAAAGCCTCAAGCACCAGAACTATGCTCACAGTGGGAATTAAATAAAGGTGGTGGCATCTTTTCACTTAGCTACACTAAGATGAAAAGAGAGGAGCCGAGCTAGGAAACTACTAGATGAGTAAGACACTGCCCTTCAGATCACAGAGAGTGTGGCATTTACACAGGGCATGGGAAATGCAGAGCAGTTGCCCATTCACTGAAAGTTCCCCATGCCAAACCATGAAGGAGGTGCTGGTCCTGGTGAACACACACAAGAGGAGCACTCAAATAAAAACTGAATTACAGTGCCCTCGGGTACAGCAGATGAAGGCCACACAAAGCACTTTCATTTTGGTCTTCACACACTTGCTTTACAAGCCTAGGGTTCCTGTAACCTGGCAACGTATGCCTAATTCTGTCATTCATTTAATGTTTAAAGCCTTTGTGGTGCTGATTTAAAGGATACCTACATCATTTAGATCCTAATGGTTGGGCTAGATGGTCTTAAAGGGGTCTTTTCCAGCAAAAATGCTTTCATGAAATATTTAGATTTGATGAATACTTTCCTGGATTCACAAAAGGCAGAAAAAATGAAGCTTTGGGTTTGGACTTTCTTATTTTACTAATGCAAAAGTTTTCTTGCTTGAAGTTCCTGCCTTAAAGAGATTCACAGATTGCAATCAGATTGGAAGAGGTCATTTTGTCCACTCCCCATGCAGTCAGCAGGGACACTTCCAACTAAATCAGGCTGCCCAGGGCCACATCAAGTTTAATCTTGAATGTCTCCAGGGACAGGCCTTCAAGCATATCCCTGCCAAGCTGTTCCAGTATTTTACCCCTCTCATTGTAAAGAGCTCCCTCCTTTTGTCAAACCTAAATCTACCCTGCTCCAGTTTAAAACTGGCCCCTTTAAAACTTACCCCATCATCCTACCTCTACAAGCCTTTCTAAACAGTCCTCCCCCAGCCTTCCTGTAGGTCCCCTTCAGGTATTAAAATGTATTTATAAGGTCTCAATGGAGCCTTCTCTTCTCCAGCCTGAACAGCCCCAATTCTTTCTACCTGTCCTCATAGCAGAGGTGCTCCAGTCTTCTGATCATCTTTGTGGCCTTCCTCTGGAGCTGCTCCAGCAGGTCTACATCCCTCTTGCACTGGGGTCCCACAGCTGGACACAGTACTCCAATTGAGGTGTCACCAGAGCAGAGTAGAATCATAGAATCAATAAGGATGATCCTCAAGAATCATCAAGTCCAACCTATCACCCAACACCTCAGGACTAACTCAACCATGGCTTCAAGTGCCACATCCAATCCCCTCTTGAACATCTCCAGGGGTGGTGACTCCGCCACCTCCCTGGGCAGCACATTCCAATAGCTAACAACTCTTTCTATGAAGAAATTTCTCCTCACCTCCAGCCTAAACTTCCCCTGGCACAGCTTGAGACTGTGTCCTCTTGTTCTGGTGCTCTGGTTGCCTCAGAGAAGAGACCAACCCCCACCTGGCTACAACCTCCTTGCAGGTAGCTGTAAAGAGCAATAAGGTCTCCCCTGAGCCTCCTCTTCTCCAGGCTAAGCAACCCCAGCTCCCTCAGCCTCTCTTCATTGGGCTTGTTCTTGAGGCCTCTCCCCAGCCTCATTGCCCTTCTCTCAATATCCTTTTTAATTTGAGGGGCCCAGAAATGGACACAGGACTCAAGGTGTGGCCTAACCAGTGCAGAGTACAGGGCACAATGACTTCCCTGCTCCTGCAGGCCATACTATTCCTGATACAGGCCAGGATGTCATTGGTCTTCTTGGCCACCTGTGCACACTGCTGGCTCATGTTCAGCCTACCATCAACCAGTACCCCCAGGTCCCTTTCTGCCTGGTTGCTCTCCAGCCTTTCTGACCCCAGCCTGTAGCACTGCATGGGGTTGTTGTGGCCAAAGTGCAGCACCTGGCACTTGGACTTGTTGAATGCCATCCTGTTGAACTCTGCCCATCTCTCCAGCCCATCAAGGTCCCTCTGCAGATCCTTTAACAGATCAACTCCTGCCCCCAACTTGTGTTGTCTGCAAATTTACTGATGATGGACTCAATCCCCTCATCCAGATCATCAATAAAAATATTGAACAGGATGGACCACAGCACTGATCCCTGGGGGACACCACAAGTGCCTGGCTGCCAGCTGGATGTGGCACCATTCACCACCACTCTCTGGGCTCAGCCCTCCATCCTTGGCTGCTGTCCAAGCCAGGGGCTGACATCCTGGCCAGGAGTTTGCTGTGGGGGACGATGTCAAAGGCCTTGCTGAAGGCCAGGCAGACTACATCCACAGCCTGCCCCACATCCACCAGGCAGTCACCTGGGCACAGAAGGAGATCAGGTTGGTCAGGCAGGACCTGCCCTACCTAAAGCCATGTTGACTTATCAGAGATGTTGAGATTTTAACTGTATTTCTCAGAGACAAATTGCAAAGTTCAGAGGAACATGAAAACAATATAAATTAGCATAAACAAATTAATTATTCATCAGAAAACAGCAACAACAAACCAACCAAACACCAACCACCACCAAAACAACAGCAAAACATACTTATACAGAAGAAAGTCTTGCAAGTAGTGACAATAGGAGGGGTACTGAGGTAGCAACAAGCAGGAAATTAAACACAAAGCAGCAAAACAAATAGTCAAAGAAGAAATGGAGAAGAAATGCTGTCAAGTAGGAAAGTGATAAATTGTCTTTGATATATCATCTAAGGTTATCTAAAGCTCTGTTTCAGAGTTTGGGGGTGCAGGATCCAGGCAAAAGTAGGAGAGCAACACTGGAGAAGACTTCTGAAAAGAAATTGGCTCAGTCTAGCTCTGGAAAGGATTTTCTGGGGAAGCCATCATTACACATTGGATCTGTTTAGGCAAAATGAAATAATCTTTCTAATTCCTCTAAGAGCTACTCTACAACAAATCTCTCCTATAAAAATTAATTAGGATCACACCTATACAAATTAATTAGGATTCCTCAGTCTTAGACACATGCTCTGTGCACTCCTTAGGGGCAGGGGAGAGGAGATCAGTAAGGAAACACAAACGAGCTACTCTTACCTGTTTCTCCCAGAATCTCTGAAACCTTTAGCAAAGGGATTTCTGTCAATTTTTAATCTGGTGATCTGCAAAGGAGGGGAAAAAGAACAAAGACAAAGGTAACCATTTGGTCTATTTGATTTCTCAATTCCTTTATTTCTTTGAACTGATGAAAATTGCTGATGATAACCACTTTTGCCCACATCACTTTTACTATGATCTTTCACATTTACTCATAGACTAGAATATAGAATAGAATAGAATTTAGGCTGGATCTTAGCAAGAAGTCCTTCCCAGACAGAGAGATTGCCCTTTGGGATGGGCTGCCCAGGGAGGGGGTGGGGTCAGCATCCCTGGAGGTGTTTAAGAGCAGCCTGGGTGAGGCACTCAGTGCCATGGTCTGGTTGATCGGTTAGGGTTGGGTGATTGGTTGGACCTGGTGATCTTGGAGGTCTCTTCCAACCTGCTTGATTCTGTGATTTACAGCACCAGGCAGCTGGTGGTGGTTGTTGTGGTTGTTGTGGTTGTTGTGGTTGTTGTGGTTGTGGTAGAATAGAATAGAATAGAATAGAATAGAATAGAATAGAATAGAATAGAATAGAATAGAATAGAATAGAATAGAATAGAATAGAATAGAATAGAATAGAATAGAATTAACCAGGTTGGAAAAGACCTTTGAGATCAAATCATAGAGTTATTGGAGTTGGAAAAGACCTCTAAAGTCATAAAGTCCAACCCTCAACTCGACACCACCATGTCCACTAAACCATATCACACACATTTGAGCACAGCCAGAGATGGTGACTCCATCAATTCCCTGGGCAGCCTATTGCAATGCCTGACCACCCCTTAAGTACAGAAATTTTTCTTAACATCTAATCTAAACCTCCTCTAGTTCAACTTGAAGGCATTTTTCAGCTTTTTTGCCCCTTTTCTGGACACAGAAGACAAATATGATTTCCCCCAGACTTATACTAAAGTTGACTTTCTCTTCAGACCTTCATTCATAAACAGATGATCTGCTTTGCAAATGAACAGAGTCAGGGACAGAATCATAGAATCAATAAGGTTGGAAAAGACCTCAGAGGTCATCAAGTCCAACCTCTCACCCAGCACCTCAGGACTAACTAAACCATGGCTTCAAGTGCTGCATCCAACACCTCCAGTGATGGTGACTCCACCACCTCCCTGGGCAGCACATTCCAATGGCCAATCTCTTTCTGGGAAGAACTTTCTCCTTACCTCAAGCCTAAACTTCCCCTGGTGCAGCTTGAGACTGTATCCTCTTGTTCTGGTGCTGGACGCCTGGGAGAAGAGACCAACCCCCTCCTGGCTACAGCCTCCCTTCAGGTAATAGTAGAGAGCAATAATGTCTCCCCTCTTCTCCCTTCTCTTCTCCAAGCTAAACAATCCCAGTAGCACTCAGAAACCAGGCACAGTACCAGGGCTGAGAAGTTGTTCCCAAAGGAGAAGAACACCTTGGACTCAGGAGCAAAACCCAGGAACTGATGAGTTATAACTCACAACCACAGCCATGTGGTTTGGGAAGCAAGCAAATTGCTCAGGTTTAACTGGTATCTGGGTTATCCCAGCCTCAGCTTTCTAGATATCCAGCAGCTGGATGTGCTCATGTTCCTTCAAAAAATGTTCAGGAGAAAAGGTCAAGCAAAGCACAAGCCACAGCCTCCAAAGATGGCAGATGGGTGCTCAGTCACACGCACTGAGTACTGCACATGCACTAAGTTCAGCATCTGGGCTCCCCTTCAAAGATTTTTCTGGTCCAGAAACCCTTAATTATTCATTTGTTTGCTTTTTGTTCCTCATCTATACAATGAAGGAGAAAAGAGCAGACTGAGTGCTTCTGGGGAATCTTCCTTCCTGCTCTATTTTTAGACATGAATTCCACCTCAGTAAATATGGAAAATCTCACTGGGGTTTTGACCTTGTAGCCCATCGTATCATACTGCCTGTCAGCTATTCCCCAACCTGGCAGAGCACAATAGCTTCCCTCTGCCAGCCTTTCATTGGCACAGAGACCCTGTCTCTGACGTGAAAAGACACAGGGATCACCAGATCCTATCCCATTGGTTGTGGTGTGGTGTGTTGTTTTTTTTTTTGCAGAAACTGCTCAAAAGGGTCAAGTTTAATACAGGTTGACCCGAAGTGGGTTTGCAGGTGTTTTGCTTCTGTCAGAATCGAGCCCTTAACTCTGGATATTAACCTCAGATCTGGAATGCAGCTCCTATTTTTGCAGAAGCTTAATTTGTGAACTTAATTTCCGCTAGCCTGACTTTGCAGCTGTCCTGAGACTTGTGTGTACAGAGACAAGTATGTTCTGTGGAGGATGGAATTACAGCAGAGGGAATCCCCGTGGTGGATTTGCTAACATTTTACAATTGTTTCCAGAGATGCTTCTCCCAGCAAGGCTAAGTTTTACAGCCACTGGAGGGCACGGAGGCAGATGGGGGGGTGAGGGTTGTGGGGGGTTGTTGTTTAACTTTAGTTTTAGTGAAAAGGTTTCTCCCAACCCAGCAGAATGCCCTTTGCTTGCATTTTAAAAAGCCAACCCCCTGTTTTGGAGTGGGGGGACAAAACAGCAAAGTGTTTGGAATTCAAAAATAAAGAAAGAAATTCCAGTGCTTCTCTGCAGTGAGGTGGCTTAAAGAGACAGTGACTGACCGAGAGCCCTCCCTTAGCAGCTCCCTTGATCTGCCTTACTATGCCTTATTTGTCCTGTCATTAGGGGAGCACAACAGAGCTTTCTTCTCCTTTCTCCTCCTTTCTCAACATTTCCATGTCTGCCTTACAGTTATAAGTTGGTGGAGAGCATGCATCTGTGTGAAGGGGGGCAGGAAGTTTAAAATGCTTCAGTTGACAGCAAACTCTCCGTTGCATGGTAACATTCTTCTTCTGCTGGAAGAGTTGACCCAATTTGGATTTCAATTGAAGTCAATTCAAAGGGACCAGATGAAGAAGAAAAAAATTGAGGAATGGGGATCTAGAAGCAGTGAAGGGAGCACTGGAAGCCCATGGTGCAAAGTAAAACCTCTGTAACAACTAGCTAAATTGTAATGAATTGGCTTAATATTGTGATCTGCCCTGATGTAACTTGACACAGGCCTGTCTCTCAGACCAAGAACACCGACTATAATGATGTCCACTGACTTCACAAGGTCATTCTGCAGAAGCACAGATGTTTGCATGGAAAAAAATATTCACTTCACCATTTCTTATTCAAGACTCCTCTGCAATTAATGGCAGGAAACTGTATAACTTCTTTCCCCTAACAGACTATTTTTCTTCCAGGCTGGTTTGTACCCTTACTCTAGGTTTGTACCCTGTGCTTTCCAAGTGGGCACACTATTAACAGCCAAAAGGTTTACCAACTGAGATTCTGACTGACACACCTGGGAAAAAAATTACCTTATACAGCCCTCTTCAAGCCATAACCCCCCACCTTATCCCTCTCCCCCCCGATCCAGTAAGAAGGAGAATGTCAGGAAAGGGAAGAGGGATGTGTACAGCACCTCCCCCCTGAAAATGAAAAAAGGAGCTTGTGTGCACAAAGAAGAGGAACACACTGAACCCAAAGCATGACAGAGGTGGTATGAAGGCTAATGGGAATCCCCAGGGCAGAGTTAGATGGTAGATGAGCCATAAGGATGGGCTTAAGGAGTTCTCTGTGCAATGAAGATGCTTTAATTGGCCACTGAAGGAGAAGGGACAGCAAATAGGTGTAATCCACTGTAAGGCCTTTCCAAATCTCCTTTCTTCCATGGTGTCTCAAATATTTACACTCTCAAATGCTTGTGTTTTACTGAATCATAGACTGGTAGGGGTTAGAAGGGACCTCTGAAGATCATCTAGACCAACTCCCCTGCTGGAGCAGGGCTATTCAGAGGCAGCTTGCGCAGGAACACATCCAGGTGGGTTTGGAATCTCTCCAGAGAAGGAGACTCCACAGCTTCTCTGGGCAGCCTGTTCCAGGGTTCCAGCACCCTCAAAGAAGGTTTTCCACATGTTTAAGTGAAACCTCCTGGGTTCCAGTTTGTGCCCACTGTCCTTTGTTCCATCACTGAGCACCACTGCATAATTTCCTCTGAAGGATATCATACCCTGGAGGAAAATAGGGATAGACAGGGAATTCTGGAATCAAACAGAAGGGTACACTGAGGTTACAATTTTTAGTGCCATGAAGTCTAGTTTAAGAAAAAGGTCAGATCAGTTACAAAGCTCAGGAGTCGAGGTCTCTACAGATAGGATCCCACTGTAACAACATTTTTTCCTTAGGATATCTGAACTCAGTAGTAACACTCTCCACTGGGAGCTGTGCAAGATCTGAATCAAACATGAATTAGGCATGAGAATTTCATTCATATGCCACACATGGACTGCTGCTGCTTATGTTCAAAGGCTTCTTTTGTCAGCAGATTGATGAGATTGAGCTTCTCTCAGATTTTTTTTCCCATCATCTCTAAACCAAATCCAGCAACTGTATTTTCTTTGTGAGATAGCAGATCTGGACTACTTGCACAGTGGGAATAGGATAATGCAGTTTGTACTTGTCCTGAAGGGACAAAAAGCCTCAAAAATGCCCTGAGTCAGACCATGGGGCAGGAGCCAGCAGGTCTGGGTTTTCAGGAAAACGCCCATGTTGCCCAGGCTTGTCCAAACATGCCCTGGAGTCCAAGTGGGCCAGGTGTGTGTGCCTTTGCCCACGTTTGGAGGAAACTCATTCTATAGGTTACAGTCTCAGGTTTTTATCTCTCAATCTTTGTTGTCACTGACAGCATTGTCTTGGAAAATCTGTAAGTACCAGCCCAAAGAGGCAGAGCTTTGCCTTGCAATTGTCCAAGCTCTGGGGCAAGTCACAAGCCTCGCTTGGAAGCCGGGCTGTGCTTCAGGTTACCCAGACAGGACTGCAAAGACCCCTTGCTGTGTAGAGTTGTAAGGCCCCAGGGCAGAGCAGACACGTCTTGCTGGGCTGAGAGACGAACCCCAGGAGGAGATGAGTCCGCAGGACAGTTTCATTTCATTGGAAGAAGCAATGAGCACCACTGTGAAGATTGCAGCTGAAGAACCTCTCCAAATAGGCAAAGCTACAAAGCTGACAAGCACTGCAAGCCTCGGCAGCAACCTCTTTTCTGCAAAGCCTTCAGTTACAAAGCCTTCAGAGATAAACCCTGTGTGTGCTACAGCAACAAGCTGCAGAAGCCGACAGGAAGTGAAACTCTGCTCCTGCAGCTCTCATGTGCTCGATGCCGTTTTGGCTTTGTTTAAATCCCCACACGTGCCGCGGGGTACCACGCTCAGTGAGTAATTATGAAACCTGATTTTTATCAGCATCTGTTAAAGGTCTGCTGCCCTAGAGAATTCTAGAGTTCTCCCCTGGTGGGCAAAGCTGGCATGTTGCCAAAGTTCTTGTTTTTTCTTTACAGTTTACATTGCTGTTTGTTGTTTCTGGACTTTTGCTCTTACTGTTTAGATTGTTACATATTCCTGCTGGTGAGGTATCTGCTCCACAACTGAGTATTTCAAACCAGTAATAGGTTTCATTAATATTTGCAGTGGGATTCTTTAATTGTTATGAATAAAGTTATTAACATTTTTATTAGTCATTCTGCCTATTGAATATTGATAACCTACATACAAACATAACAGTACTATGAAGTGGCAAGGAAATGTGAACACAGTGCATCTCTTCATGGTTGACACTGCCTACTTATTTTATGGCAAAAACCACAGGCACCTTATCTGCAATGTGGTTCTCCGGTAAGATACTTTATGCCTACACGCTACCCCATAGTAAGGACCCAGGAAGTCATTCTGCCCCTGTACTCAGCATTGGTTAGGCCACACCTTGAGTCCTGTGTCCAATTCTGAGCCCCTCAGTTTAGGAAAGATGTTGAATTGTTGGAACATGTCCACAGAAGGGCAACAAAGGTGGGGAGTGATCTGGAGCACAGCCCTGTGAGGAGCGGCTGAGGGAGCTGGGGTTGCTTAGCCTGGAGAAGAGGAGGCTCAGGGGAGACCTTCTTGATGTCTACAACTCCCTGAAGGGAGGTTGTAGCCAGGTGGGGGTTGGTCTCTTCTCCATGGCAACCAGTGACAGAAGGAGAGGACAGAGTCTCAAGCTGCCCCAGGGGAGGTTTAGGTTGGATGTTAGGAGGAAGTTCTTCTCAACATGAGAGATTGGCCATTGGAATGTGCTGCCCAGGGAGGTGGTGGAGTCATCATCACTGGAGGTGTTTAAGAAGAGACTGGATGGGGCACTTGGTGCCATGGTTTAGTTGATTGGTGGTGTTGGGTAATAGGTTGAACTCGATGATCTTGAAGGTCTTTTCCAACCTGGTTAATTCTGCATTCCGTAGCTACTTTTTTTTGTGTAAAAGGAAATAAACAATCCACTACACACTCTTCTTGAGCTACTTAGAAGAGCTGATGTCTCAAATATGAATCACAGAACAGTAGGGGATTGGAAGGGACCTCTAAAGATCAGCTAGTCCAATCCCCCTGCTAGAGCAGGACCACCAAGACCAGGTTGTGCAGTAATGCATCTAGGTAGGTTTATGAAAGCCTCACAGAAGAAGGCTCCACAGCCTCTTTGAGCCAGTCTGTTCCAGTGCTCTGGCACCCTCTAAGTAAAGATTTTCCTTATGTTTACCTAAGAGAAAAGCACACTGATGTTTTTATGGACATCCAACACAAAAAGAGCCTGAACACACATAGCTTTACCTGTTGATTTTGGTAGGCTGTCACGGTGGTGAAGACAGTCTCAGGGAAGTTGAAGGTTTTCACTCCGTCTCCTGAAGGAACCGGCTTTGTAGGGGAAAGATCGCTGCTGAAATCCTTGCGGATGACATGAACACGGGGCTGGTACTTATGCATTGAGTGTAAGATTATCTGAAGACACAACAAAAAAAAAGAGAAGGAAAACTTGTTGCAGTGTGATGTTTTAGCCCAACCACACCAACAAAAATGCTCAGCAGAACTCAGCCAGTGGAGCGAATGAAAGCTGTATGTGACGGTTTTAGGCTGTGCCTCTAAGAAAAGACAGCCACAGACTACTCTAGCTGAATGTTTTGGTGTAACAAGGAAAACAAAGATAATTCTAAATGAGTTTCATTGGTATAACAGTAGGAATGTAACTTCAAGGATTTTAGTTCAGTTTAGTTTAGTTCAGTTTGTCTGTGCAGCTGCTTTCTCTGTTTTGTTCTTGGCGGTGCTGATCTTGGACTTCTGAGGTAAGAAAACTAGCTTTTTCTTCCCTTAACAGTTGCTTTGAACTAACAAAATTTCCCTTAATATCCATGTTCTCTCTTTAATCCTTTTTGGGAAAAGGGGAGGAAGTGGGATGTGACAGTTTTAGGCTACGCCTTTAAGAAGAGACAGCTACTGAAACACTCTGGCTGAATGTTTTGGTGCGAAAAGGAAAGCAAAAGACAGTTCTAAATGAATTTCATTGGCAGATCAGTGGGGATGCAACTTTGCATTTTAGTTTTAGTTCAGTTTGAGTTTCAGTCTGTCTGTTTCAGCCTGCCTGAGCAGCTGCTGTCTTTCTGTGCTTGGCTGACCTTGGACTAACGAGACAAGAAACTAATTCTTTTTTCTTCCCTTAGCATACGCTTTGAACTAACAGAATTTTCCCCTTAATAATTACTTTTCTCTCTCTAACCCTTATTGGGGGAAAAAGGGAGGAAGGGGGATAAGGGGGTTTTGGGGGGACCCTCCTCGCTGGAGGAGGGCAGGTCTTCTGTGTTATGTTCTTTGCTGTGTATATTTGTATCTCTTGTAAATACTGTATATTGTGTATATATTCACTGCATTTCATCCTGCTTGTAAAATACAGCTCTGTCACAGTTTGGGCTGGGTGCCCTCTGCTACAGGGGTGTTTCCTGTGTCCAGAAGTCCAGCCCAGTGGGTGGACACAGGAAATTAGGTATTTCCTACCATAATTCCTGCACCACTATAAAATCCATGGCGGGGTCTGGCACTTCCCCTTTCCTTCCTCTCCACCACCCGGTAACTGGGGGAGATGTCTCCCAGCCATGGGCCTGGCTAGGCCCAAGGCCACAGGGGGATGGGCAGTCTCAGATCTGGCCAGCTGAGACTAGCCTAGCAGTGGGGGGGTGGGGGAGGAAGGAGGAGCCCTGGGAGTCTTGGGTGCACCCTCAGGTGGGGATGGGATGTTTCTGGGTCTGTTCTGGGGTTTCTCTTGTCACTGTGCTTCTGGGTTTTCTGTACACACTCACTGTTCTCTATTTAATCTTTCCATCACCTTTGCAATCCGTTTGTCGGAGTCATTATTTCTGCCTGTGGTGGGGAGGGGGTCTGCCCCAACCCATTACAAGCTCTTACCCATTTTTGCTTCTCCAACTGAGTTAGCTGTGGGTTTTGTGTTGGGGGGAGAACTGAACTTACTCTCACCACCACAGGGGAAAAGGGGTTTTGGGGAGAACCTGGAGGGGGAACCCTCCTCTGGAGGGTGTTTCTGTGTTACATTCTTTCCTGTATATTATGGTATATACTGTAAATACTGTATATTGTGTATAATATATTCATTGCATGTCATTCTGCTTGTAAAATACAGCCTTTCTCATCTGCTTCTCCGACTGAGTTAGCTGTGGTTGTGTGGAGGGAGGAACTGAACTTTCTCACCTCCACATAAATAATTGGCTGCCCCAAGGTGGGGCTCGGAATAATTGCTTTCCAGAGGCAGGGCGAAATTTGCATGATTTATTTCTGCTCAGATTTGGGGGGGGAGCATGAAGATGCTGTGGATTTTTAAACAGCTGGTTTTCTCAATTTTTCAGCATATTGATCTACAAATATTTGGTGGTGTGGCCGTTTGACACTGTGCCTTTAAGGACAAACAGTGCTGAGACACTGGCTAAATGTTTTCGGTACTAGAACCAAAACATTCTGATATTCTAAACGAATTTCATTGGTGGATAGACAAAAAATGCAGCTTTAGATTGTAGAGCAGTTGGAATATTTTTTTTTCTCAGTTCAGTTTCGTCTGGGAGTTGGGGGAGTGTGGTTTTTCAGCCTGTTCTCCCTGCCTGCTCTCATTCTGCGAACTGCTGGAGTTGGCCTTCAGATAAGCAAACACTAATCCTGCATGGGCTTTTGAAGCTTACTAACAACTCTTTTCCTTAGTAACTTGCCTTTTCTTTCTCTCTAACCCCTTTTTGGGGAAAAAGGGAGGTAGGGGGGGGAGAGAGGGGGTTCCAAGGAGGGGATCCCTCCCTCGGGGAGGGATTTTTGTTGTGTTATTTCTCTTTGCTGTGTATTTCTGTGTATATATTGTAAATACCTGTAGATATTGTGTTATATATAACCTGCTTTCCATATATGCTTGTAAATATATAGCTTGCTCTTCGACTGGGCTAGTTGTGGTTTCTTACTCTGTGGAGGAGGGAGAGCTAAGCCCTCTCTCAACCTACCACAGGTGGGAATGCTGTGTAATCGTTTAGGCAGGTGCTTAATACATGAATTATGGTTTAAGTATAAGATTCAGCTTCTCTGTGATTGGTTTCTGGGATTCTTTTGGCTTAATAAGTAGGGGAATGTGACTGCTGCGAGACTGCCTATCGAGATACCTAAGATTCCAGTAGGTGAAAGAGTAGTTTTACAAGCAATAATGAAATGCAATGAATATATACAAAATATATTTACAATACATACCAGAATTTTCAGAGAAGAAACAGTACCAAAATCCTCCTTGGAGAAGGATTCCACCTCAGGTTCCCCCCAGCCTCTCCCTCCCTCCCCTTTCTCTCTAGTTAGTTAGAAGAAAAAGAGAAAAATGTTAGGGAAATTTCTGTTAGCTGAAAGCATTGCTAGAAAATAGCTGCTTATCTTATCAGTTTCAGTCCAGGGTCAGCATGCATGCAGTCTGGCCAAGAAACAGAAGACAGACTGAGACAGAATGTAAGATCATAAAACTCCATCCCACTCATGTACCAATGAAATTCATTTACAATTATCCTCCTTTTGTTTTCCTTTTCACACCCAAACATTCAGCTGGAGAATTCTGCAGCTAGCCTTTCTTAAAGGCACAGCCTAAAGTGTCACAAAACTGGGTTTACTTTGTTGGGTCTTTTTCCCCCAAATGTTCTACACATCTGGATGTAGCGGGGGAGGGGAGGGAAACAGGGATGGAAGAAAGGTTAATATGAAGAAAATGATCGAATTTAACATGTAAGAATGAGAAGAAATGTGTACTATGTGCTGAGAGAAAGGGGCTTTACTGCTTTATATGTTCAGGCAACATTTTGAGGGAAAGCAGTGAAGCAAGGGGAAAGTCTCCTTAGCTCTGAAGAGCGGCTACAGCCACATGTGCCCAGCAGGACAGAGGAACATCAAAGCAGCAGCACCTTTTGTAGTTTGAGATGAGTGAGGAAGCAGACACAAGGCTTAGCTTCTAACTTACGTGGCCTTGATCATCAAGCTCATTGTTGGTCAGCTTGAGTTTGTCAAAACTGACCACCTGCCTCATCCAGGTGTCTCCAGAAGCCAGCGAGTCGGGGTGGATGTAAACCCTTGGGGGCACTGGGGAGTCAGCATTGCCAGCCACCATCCACTTGGAGCTGTGATACACATACCTGTAAGAGGAAGGGGAGATGACTAAGGGAAGCTGTCACTCACTCACTGGAGGACCATTTCCAGGGCTCTCCCTCCTCTACCACCCTACCACATACCCCCCAAGCTCTCATTTGCAGTCAAGGCTGAATGTGCTTTATTGCAACCTCCTACCTTCTAAATGAAAGCCAGATCACCCCTGAGCCACTTGTTCAGACTTGATTCCTTATTAAAACCACCTTTGCAGTTATTTTCCCTGTAAAACTGTGCCACATGTGCCTTCTCAACTCTTTAACCCTCTCTGAGCCAAGGCAGGAGGCTGGAGTATGAGAGGGAAAAAAACCTCCCTCTGAAAAAAATTAATGCATGCCCCCTAATGTCCAGAAATCCACACGGGCTGCCATGCCAGGCTGTGCAAAACACAGATGTGTTACCTAGAAAGAGTGATGGATGCTACAAGGACTCCAATGGATGCTACAAGAATAATTGGCAAAACAGGGTTTCTGGTTTAAAATGTTGTGAAACAGCAAATTCTGTATGGTATTACAATACAAAATTAGTATTAGAGGAAATAAATGATTTTTGTGTTTCTGGTCTTCTGTGGGTTTTTTGTGTTCCTGGCCCTCCTATATGTGCCATAAATTGCTCTACCATAGCTTTGCCTAAGACACTTCTTTTCATAGAATCAGAGAATCAATAAGGTTAGAAAAGACCTCAGAGATCATCAAGTCCAACCTGTCACCCAACACCTCAGGACTAACTAAACCATGGCTTCAAGTGCCACATCCAATCCTTTTCTGAACACCCCCAGGGACGGTGACTCCACCACATCCCTGGGCAGCACATTCCAATGGCTAACAACTCTCTCTGTGAAGAACTTTCTCCTCACCTCCAGCCTACACTTCTGGCACAATTTGAGACTGTGTCCTCTTGTTCTGGTGCTGGTTGCCTGGGAGAAGAGACCAACCCCCACCTGGCTACAACCGCCTTTCAGGTAGTTATCACAGTATCACAGTATAACTAAGGTTGGAAGAGACCCCGAGGATCATCGAGTCCAACCTGTCACCACAGACCTCATGACTAGACCATGGCACCAAGTGCCACGTCCGATCTCCTCTTGAACACCTCCAGGGACGGTGACTCCACCACCTCCCTGGGCAGCACATCCCAATGACGAACGACTCACTCGGTGAAGAACTTTCTCCTCACCTCGAGTCTAAACCTCCCCTGGCACAGCTTGAGACTGTGTCCCCTTGTTCTGGTGCTGGTTGCCTGGGAGAAGAGACCAACCCCTTCCTGGCCACAACCACCTTTCAGGTAGTTGTAGAGGGCAATGAGGTCTCCCCTGAACCTCCTCTTCTCCAGGCTAAATAATCCCAGCTCCCTCAGCCTCTCCTCACAGGGCTGTGCTCAAGGCCTCTCCCCAGCCTTGTTGCCCTTCTCTGGACACGTTCAAGTGTCTTGATGTCCTTCTTAAACTGAGGAGCCCAGAACTGGACACAGTACTCAAGGTGTGGCCTAACCAATGCAGGGCTCCTCACAGGGCTGTGCTCCAGACCCCTCCCCAGCCTCACTGCCCTTCTCTGGACACATTTTCATGATGTCCTATGACTCCTTCAACCTACAGTGTCTGACAAGCAGCCCCATTAATACCTCTGAGTTCTACCTTGTGCTGCCACTCTTTGGGTCCCTGATCAGCTCTGCTAAGCTATTTCAGTCCTCACCTACAATCATTGACTCATTTACTGTATTTTCAGAAGAAAAGCCTTCTCCAAAAATCAATCTGTTCCTTTCACTGTTGGTTCACTCTACACAGCTGCACAAGCTAACAATGACAAGAAACAAAGTGAAAGACAATAAATGTGAGACAATAATGCTGTCAGAACCACACTCAAAGAAAGGGAAAAACCATCCAGCTGAGTATCAGACACTCCCTTGATGCTTCCCAGGAAAAGCAGTTTCCTGAGAAACACTCAGAGGAAAAAGTGGAAGATTTAGCATCTGAAGCAGAGGATCATTTCTCCAAACCTTGAAATGTGGTGCAGTTGAGGCTGTTTGAGACAAGACTTGCTCCTAGGGGTGTGTAAATGAGTAGAGAAGAAAACACCTCTGTCTGGAGAGTCTTCTGAGATCACACAATCACAGAATCAGAATTGTTTTGGTTGGAAAAGACCTTTAATGTCACAGAGTCCAACGCTCCCCTAGAGTTTAAGAAGCCTCTCAGTGAAGAAGTTTCTTTTAATATCCAACCTAAATCTCCCATGCTGCAACCTGAGGCCATTTCCTCTCTTCCTGTCACTTGTTATTTAGGAGAAGAGACCAAAACCTACCTTGCTCCAGCCTCCTTTCAGGGAGTCATAAAGAGCAAGAAAGTCTCCCCTCAACCTCCTTTTCTCCAGGCTAAACAATCCCACTTCCCTCAGGCACTCTTCAGAAGACCTGTTCTCCAAAGGACCATGAGTTTTCCAGACTATATTTTAGGATGCAAAGCTCATTAATGTCAGAGAAATCTCTTCTTCCTGTCTTTCAGCTCAGTGGGGGAGGCTGTATCCCCCCACAGCTGCTGTGCCAGGCAGTGAGCACTTTTTGAACAAAAAATCAGGCCAGCCCTGAGGTGTCCTCCTTAGTTCAGCTGCTGCTTAGCAGCTACTTTCTCACTGAAGTCATTTTAGAGGCTTTAGAGTCTCTATTGATAACTGCCTCAGAGAGTCATTGCTAATCATGTTAATGGTGAAATGATACTAGGGATCACCTTGATGAAAAACTGCTAGGCAATAAAAATAAGCTCTCAATCCAGAAGTCCAAGAGAGCATATTAAACCTCCAGGTTCCTGTCTCACAGTTCTGGTCAAATCAACCATGTTGGTGTAAATCACCATGGTCTCCTCCAGCATACCTCTGCAACAGTGTTCAATGGAATGGGCACTTCCTATGTTGTCATTGATGGGAAGTTATTACAAGGTTCTTTCTTCTGCATCTAAAAAGCTTACCTGTATCTCTTGTTATCTACAGGCACAATGTCCATGGCAATATAATACTGCTGGTGGGGATCCAAGCCTGTGATTTTCACTCTCATGGCTGGAAACATTCTCCTAGGAAAAGAAAAGTAGAAATAAGGAAGAAAATGGTGAATAAGAAACCTGAAGGGACTACTTAAACCTCTCTCTGACACCAGCAGCATGCTACTTTACACAGTCCAGTTCTTTGCATGACATCTCTGAGCTTCATATGGGTAACAAACACTGTGCTGGCTGTGGTTTGTATCCCATTTGAGAAGAGGATTAGCAAGGTAGCAATCTGTGGGTAACAATAAAACGCTCCTAGCTGAGGGGGCTCTGTGTTTTCATCTCCTAGCAGAGAATTCTGCTATGTTCCCCACAAACTGTCCTGTTTATGGTCCTTGAAGTCCTGGGAGTATTTTGTGCAATCTTTCTAATAAGTGTTATCTTTTCTGTCATATGATCCAGATCTGTCTTAAACATTTTCATAGAGTCATATAATCATAGAATCAATAAGGCTGGAAAAGACCTCAGAGATCATCAAGTCCAACCTGTCACCCAAGACCTCAGGACTAATTAAACCATGGCATCAAGTGTCACATTCAATCCTTTTTTTGAACACCCCCAGTGATGGTGACTCCACCACCTCCCTGGGCAGCAATTCCAATGGTCAATTACTCTCTCTGTGAAGAACTTTCTCCTCACCTCCAGCCTAAACTTCCCCTGGTGCAGCTTGAGACTGTGTCCTCTTGTTCTGATGCTGGTTGCCTGGGAGAAGAAACCAACCCCTACCTGGCTACAACCTCCTTTCAAGTAGTTGTAAAGGGCATCTTCTTCTCCAGGCTAAACCATCCCAGCTCCCTCAGCCTCTCCTTGTAGGGCTTGTGCTCGAGGCCTCTCCCCAGCCTCATTGCCCTTCTCTGGACACTTCAGTGAGAAGTGAAATGTTAGAGAAGATTTAGATCTCCTCCCTACATTCCTGTTTCTGTAAGTATTACCAGTAGACACAGCTTGGAGGAGAAAGAAAACAGGGGAGTTTGTGTCACATCTCCAAACATGTCTCTAAAACTTTGCACTGAAGGGATGTGACTGTGAGAAGTTATTTAATTTTTTTCCATCCAGGCCACCTGAAACCA
The DNA here is from genome assembly GCF_014839835.1 of Dryobates pubescens. NCBI lineage: Eukaryota > Metazoa > Chordata > Aves > Piciformes > Picidae > Dryobates > Dryobates pubescens. Next base: position 41,353,135 of record NC_071619.1, read on the forward strand.
CTTGCAGAAAAGAGGGCAGGAGGAAGTTGGTACTGAGCCTTTGCTCTACCTGCAGCTCTTCCATTTCATGCCACTAAGAAGGAAAGTTCTGACCTCTTAGGAACCGCATCTGCCTTGGAAAAGGACATCTTGCTGTGGGAGGCAGAGAAAGCACCACCCCACAGCTTCCAGAGCACAGCTAGGACAAGTTATGAGAGACATAAAACTGTCAGAAAAATTGTCTGTGGAAATGCTTCAAGCAGAGAGCAGACTTTGTGCAACTGATGCTGTGAGTTTCCTTGTTGAATGAATTTGGAGGGGGGAAAGGAATAATGGATTAGCCTTGAGGGCTTGAGGGCATTGCCTTGATTCTACCACAATGGCTCATTAAATCTGCCAAGGCAAATGGGTACAGGATGTGGCATTTTACAGCCCAGCTCTTCTTAATTGGAGAGAAGTGACTTGGGAGCAGCTATGGAGGTAGGTCATGTTTCAGAGGGTTGATGAGAAACCGAGGATTAAATCAGAGTCTCTTTGGGGTCTAAAGGTTGCAGGCTGTATTGTGAAAATTGAATGCTGTGTGTCCCAAGAAGCTCTCTCCAAATCCACAGCCTTGTGTAAAGTTGGAGTATAGCCTGTGGGGTTGTTTGCTTGTGAAAGACCTTGTAAAAGATTACCGCAGACCATTCAAGAGGCTTAGAAGCTAATCTCCAAAACGATCAATGAGGGTTTAGCTGATCCTATCGCTTTCTCTAAGCTTTAAGACTACTTTTGAAGTTGTGGAAATTATTAGACTTGTTTGGGTTTTTTTCCTTGCTTCTTTAAATTTTGTTTTTAATTCTTTTTCTTTCCTTCTGTGGGTGGAAAAGTAACTCAGGTTTCTTTGCTCTAAGAATGTGGCCGGAAACTCTCACAGGTGGTCTCCGGTAGCACTGCTTGGTGGAAAGGGGGGAAAATGGAAACGACAAGCAGTGGTTAGGGATGTACACAGGTGTAATCCTGGTTAAATCATGGAGTCGATAAGGTTAGAAAAGACCTCAGAGATCATCAAGTCCAACCTGTCACCCAACACCTCAGGACTAACTAAACCATGACTTCAAGTGCCACATTCAATCCTTTTTTGAACACCTCCAGTGATGGTGACTCCACCACCTCCCTGGGTAGCACATTCCAATGGCCAATCTCTCTTTCTGGGAAGAGCTTTCTTCTCAGCCTAAAGTTCCCCTGGTGCAGCTTCAGACCATGTCCTCTTGTTCTGGTGCTGTTTGCCTGGGAGAAGAGACCAACCCCCACCTGGCTACAACCTCCCTTCACGTAGTTGGAGAAAGCAAAAAGTTCTTCCCTGAGCCTCCTCTTCTCCAGGCTAAGCAACCCCAGCTCCCTCAGCCTTTTCAGGTCCCTCTGGAGAGCCTTTCTACCCTGTTAACACCTGCTCCCAACTTGGTGTCATCTGCAAACTTACTAACGGTGGACTCAGTCCCCTCATCCAGATCATCAATAAAGATATTGAATAAGATGCTACTGTGAAAAAAAAATCTAGTTTGAGGATATATCTGTGATCCTCCTTCTTTGAACAGTTTCAGTGAAGGAAAACTGAACTATATTTTTGCCTGAAATGAAACATTTAAACACTACAAATATTGCCATCTGCCACAGTTCTGCTGCTTCTTTCCATTGCTGGAAAATCCTGAATGTGGTTCTTTACATCCGTGCAGCAATGTGCTGGTGTGGTGGGTTGAAGTTTCCCCCCTAACATTAACTTTTGCCAGACCAACTCAGTTAGAAGCAAATGAAGGTGTATTTACAAGCAAGATCTACACTCTGCAATGGAATGCAATGGATGTGTACAAAATATCCAGGAGTTACAATATTATACAGATATAATGAACAGCACAAGGACTTCCCTGGCCAAGGAGCAGGGGAAGCTGCTAGCTTCTCCCTCCCTGCCTCCCTTACCCCCCTGTACAAAAGGGAGAGAAAGGTGCAGAGAAAGAACCAGTAGATTAGACTTAGCCAAGGCCAGCCAAAGCACACAGATTCTCTCTCCTGAGCAAAGCAAAACAGCCAGAGATCAGAAGAGGAGAGGAAAAGGGAAGAATTGTTATGGTACAGCTCCTCTTATTCCAGACATTTACCCAATGAATTTGTTTAGAATAAACTTTTGTTTTCCTTTTCACACCCAAGAGTGATGTATTTATATTTTTCTACTTTTCTGCTTAAAATCTGTAACTGAATTTTAAAGTCACAGCCTAAACCCACCACAGCTAGCAAGTGATATTTTAGTCAGCTTTTAGTGATCTTTTTATTATCATTGGCTCCTCAGTTCAGGAAGGAGGTTGACTTGCTGGAGCGTGTCCAGAGAAGGACAACAAAGTTGGTGAGGGGCTTGGAACACAGCCCTGTGAGGAGAGGCTGAGGGAGCTGGGGTTGTCTAGCCTGAAGAAGAGGAGACTCAGGGGTGACCTTATTGCTCTCTACAACTACCTTAAGGGAGGCTGTAGACAGGCAGAGGTTGGTGTCTTCTCCCAGGCAAACAGCACCAGAACAGGAGGACACAGTCTCAAGCTGTGCCAGGGGAGGTTTAGGCTGGAGGTTAGGAGGAAGTTTTACACAGAGAGAGTGATTGCCCATTGGAATGGGCTGCCTGAGGAGGTGGTGGAGTCACCATCACTGGAGGTGTTCAGAAGGAGACTTGATGGGGTGCTTGGTGCCATGGTTTAGTTGTTTAGGTGGTGTTGGATGATAGGTTGGATGTGATGAGCTTGAAGGTCTCTTCCAACCTGGTCTATTCTATTCTATTCTATTCTATTCTATTCTATTCTATTCTATTCTATTCTATTTTCTAGTCTAGTCTAGTCTAGTGTAGTCCATTCCATTCCATTCCATTCCATTCCATTCCATTCCATTCCATTCCATTCCATTCCATTCCATTCCATTCCATTGATATTCCTCACAGTCAGAGTTTCATCAGCCTCCTTCTCATTATGGAATGAGACAGGGACTGAATAGTCTGTGGCAGATGGTTGTAACAAAAAATGGTTGTTAAAACAGTAAAATAATTATAATACCAAAAATACCTTTAAAACCACTTTGAAATGGTCCTAAACCAATTGTAATAACTTCTTTTGTATTACATTCTATTTCCCCTAAGAGGGTAGTGTGCCCAAGTTCACAGCCTCAGTTTGGGAAGGCTGTTTTCCTGCTGTGTGGTAAAGCTGACATATAAATAACTTGAACATCCCAAACCACTGCTGATATAAAACCTCCTCCTGAAGGATATCAGATATCATCACATGTTCCTGATGAGCTCAGGCAGCCTTCATGGCTGTAGCTGTTGAATGTAAAGCTAGTTAATGTCTTTCTAGGTGAAAGCTTCTTGACTGTTTATGAATATAGCCATAGTCCAGTTCTCTGAATTCCTTTCCAAACTGCTGAGCCTCCCATTTTCTATAGGGCTGGTGCCTCTGGATGGCCAACACCTAGCCAATGGGAACACAGAGCACAGTAAGTTTGCAGATGACACCAAGTTGGGAGCAGGAGCTGATCTGTTAGAGGGTAGAAGGGCTCTGCAGAGGGACCTTGACAGGCTGGACAGATGGGCAGAGTCCAATAGGATGGCATTCAACAAGTCCAAGTGCTGGGTGCTGCACTTTGGCCACAACAACCCCAGGCAGTGCTACAGGCTGGGGTCAGAGTGGCTGGAGAGCAGCCAGGCAGAAAGGGACCTGGGGGTACTGGTTGACAGTAGGCTGAACATGAGCCTGCAGTGTGCCCAGATGGTCAAGAAGGCCAATGGCATCCTGGCCTGTATCAGGAATAATGTGGCCAGCAGGAGCAGGGAAGTCATTCTGCCCTGTACTCAGCACTGGTTAGGCCAAACCTTGAGTCCTGTGCCCAGTTCTGGGCCCCTCAGATCAGGAAAGATGTTGAGTTGCTGGAAGGTGTCCAGAGAAGGGCAACAAAGCTGGGGAGGGGTTTGGAGCATGGCCCTGTGAGGAGAGACTGAGGGAGCTGGGGTTGCTTAGCCTGGAGAAAAGGAGGCTCAGGGGAGACCTTCTTGCTCTTTACAAGTACCTGAAGGGAGGTTGTAGCCAGGTGGGGGCTGGTCTCTTCTCCCAGGCAAGCAGCCCCAGAACAAGAGGACACAGTCTCAAGCTGTGCCAGGTGAGGTTTAGGCTGGATGTTAGGAAGAAGTTCTTCCCAGAAAGAGAGATTGGCCATTGGAATGTGCTGCCCAGGGAGGTGGTGGGGTCACCATTGCTGGAGGTGTTTAAGAAGAGCCTGGATGAGGCACTTGGTGCCATGGTTTAGTTGATTAGATGGTGTTGGGTGACAGGTTGGACTTGATTATCTCTGAGGTCTTTTCTAACCTGCTTACTTCTATGGTTCTCTGTGCTTATTTCAGTTTTCTGGGACAGCATGAGCTGTCCCAGACAAGACAGTCAGAAGGAAGGAACTTTTTTAATGCCAGTTTCATATTTTATGGTGCTGGCCAGATCACTTTGTCTGTTCCACCCTCTATGAAAAGAGGATAATAATAATGATTTCTCTGCCTCTGCTTTAACATCTCCAGAGAAAAGGTGCTGCATATAAGCAAGTCTTACCACTCTTGTCACTTTGCCTCTTCCATTTGAGGTAGAAAGGCAAAACCAGCAGCCCACTCTGTGCTGATGCAGGGTGTTTCCTGTGCCAGTGAGGTCATATGCCCAACCTTGGGAGCCAGTCTGGTTCTGATAATCTTCAGGAATTATCTTGGTTGTTTGTCCAATATAACTTTCCTCAGATGATATGGACTCCTTGAGACTACAGAGTCCAATGGTGTTCACTTCACAAGAACATGACAAGTCTAGCTGATCTCACAGAAGCAGAGGCTGGTAGGGCTGGGAAGGGACTTCCAGAGTTCATCTGATCCAACCCCCTTGACTGAACAGGATCACCTAGAGCAGGTAGCACAGGAATGTATCCAGGTGGGCTTTGAGAGTCTCCAAAGACAGAGACTTTACAGTCCCTCTGAGCAGCCTGGTCCAGTGCTCTGGCACCATCACAGGAAAGAAATTTTTCCTTGTATTTAAGTGAAATCTCCTGTGTTCCAGTTTGTGCCCATTGCTTAGTGTCCTTCCACAGGGCACCACCCTATACTCTTGACCTCCACCCTTTAGATATTAATAAGCTTTGATAAGATCCCCTCTCAGTCTGCTCTTCTCTAGGCTAGAGCCCAAGGTGACTCAACCTCTCCTCCTTCAGTCTCCTCAGCATCTTTGTGGCCCTCTGCTGAACTCTTTTCAGTAGTTGCCTGTCTCTCCTGAACTGGGGAGCCCAGAACAGGAGACAATAGTCCAAATGTGACCTCACCAGGGCAGAGTAGAGGGAAAGAGGAACCTTTCTCCATTTGATGAATTCTGAGGGCCCAGACAGGAGACAAAGCTCTAAACAACAGAGCACTGTAGATTTTCCCCAGAAACCTGGGGGAAATTCCCTCCAATGGAAGGGGCACCACAGCTCCTGGGCAGACACATGGTGTGCTGGCTGGCTCTGCCTCTGTCCGTGGTGCTGAGTTGCTGCTGCACAGAATCAAAACATAGAATGATTTGGTGTTGGAAGGGGCCTTTAAAAGCCATCTATTCCAACCTCCCTACCGTGGACAGGAACATCTTCAACAAGATTGTTTTGCTCAGAGCTCTCTGCTATTGCACCCAAAAGTGGAAGCATGAGGGATTGGAAGAAGAAGTCATAAAATTACATCCCAAGTGAATAGAACACAACAGAATTATCCAGGTTGGAAAAGACCTTTGAGATCATCAAGTCCAACCTATTACCCAACACCACCAATCAACTAAACCATGGCACCAAGTGCCCCATCCAGTCTCTTCTTAAACACCTCCAGTGATGGTGACTCCACCACCTCCCTGGGCAGCACATTCCAATGGCCAATCTCTCATGTTGAGAAGAACTTCCTCCTAACATCCAACCTAAACCTCCCCTGGGGCAGCTGGAGACTCTGTCCTCTCCTTCTGTCACTGGTTGCCATGGAGAAGAGACCAACCCCCACCTGGCTACAACCTCCCTTCAGGGAGTTGTAGACATCAAGAAGGTCTCCCCTGAGCCTCCTCTTCTCCAGGCTAAGCAACCCCAGCTCCCTCAGCCTCTCCTCACAGGGCTGTGCTCCAGACCCCTCCCCAGCTTTGTTGCCCTTCTCTGGACACCTTCCAGCAACTCAACATCTTTCCTAAGCTGAGGGGCCCAGAACTGGACACAGGACTCAAGGTGTGGCCTAACCAGTTCTGAGTCCAGGGCACAATGACTTCCCTGCTCCTGCTGGCCACACTATTCCTGATACAGGCCACAATGCCATTGGCCTTCTTGGCCACCTGGGCACGCTGCTGGTTCATCTTCAGCCTACTATCAACCAGCACCCCCAGGTCCCTCCCTGCCTGGCCGCTCTCCACCCACTCTGACCCCAGCCTGTAGCACTGCCTGGGGTTGTTGTGGCCAATGTGCAGCACCCAGCACTTAGATATGTTAAATCTCATGCCCTTGGACTCTGCCCATTTGTCCAGCCTGTCAAGGTCCCTCTGCAGAGCTCTTCTACCCTCCAACAGATCAACTCCTGCCCCCACCTTGGTGACATTTGCACATTTACTGATGACTGACTCAATGCCCTCATTCAGATCATCAATAAAGATATTGAACAGGATGGGGCCCAGCACTGATCCCTGAGGGACATCACTAGTGCCTGGCTGCCAGCTGGCTGTGGCACCATTCACCACCACTCTCTGGGTTCAGCCTCCAGCCAGTTCCTAACCCAGCTCAGAGTGCTGCTGTCCAAGCCAGGGGCTGCCAGCTTGGCCAGGAGTTTGCTATGGTGGACAGTGCTCTGATTCTGTCCTTCCTCATCCTTCTTCCAGGTCATAAATTACTCAGCAGCACACAGTCACAATCTGGCTGCAGGCAGGCCCCACTACAAAGCCCCAAGAGCTAAACCAAATGTCCTGAATTGCAGCTGGTTGCTGTAGCAGCCACATCATGAAAGTGTTTGCAATTCTGGAGAGGGGAGCCATAATTTCATAGATTAAGTTATTACTTTTCAAGATTGCCAAAATCATGATGCTTAACATTCCTGGAGCACTTCACAGTTTCAGTGCACTGAAAAAATAAATTTAATTAACATCACTAGATGGAAGTAAGGAAAATTATGTTGACACAAAAATGCCTAAACATCTGGGTTGGAGGGATCCAGAAATGTATAAATAGCTTCAAGTTCTGTGAGGAGGAAAGGCTGAGAGGAGCAGGGAAGTCATTGTGCCCTGTACTCAGCACTGCTTAGGCCACACCTTGAGTCCTGTGTCCAGTTCTGGGCTCCTCAATTTAGGAAAGATGTTGAGTTGCTGGAAGGTGTCCAGAAAAGGACAGCAAAGCTGGGGGGGGGGGAGGTCTGGAGCACAGCCCTGTGAGGAGAGGCTGAGGGAGCTGGGGTTGCTTAGCCTGGAGAAGACGAGGCTCAGGGGAGACCTTATTGTTGTCTGCAACTACTTGAAAGGAGGTTGTCAACAGGAGGGGGTTGGTCTCTTCTCCCAGGCAACCAGCACCAGAACAAGAGGACACAGTCTCAAGCTGCACCAGGGGAGGTTTAGGCTGGAGGTGGGGAGAAAGTTCTTCCCAGAAAGAGAGATTGGCCATTGGAATGTGCTGCCCAGGGAGGTGGTAGAGTCACCATCCCTGGAGGTGTTTAAGAAGAGACTGGATGAGGCACTTGGTGCCATGGTTTAGTTGATTAGATGGTGTTGGGTGATAGGTTGGACTTGATAATCTCAAAAGTCTTTTCCAACCTGGTCTCGTCTCTTCTCTTCTCTTCCCTTCTCTTCCCTTCTCTTCCCTTCTCTTCCCTTCTCTTCCCTTCTCTTCCCTTCTCTTCCCTTCTCTTCTCTTCTCTTCTCTTCTCTTCTCTTCTCTTCTCTTCTCTTCTCTTCTCTTCTCTTCTCTTCTCTTCTCTTCTCTTCTCTTCTCTTCTCTTCTCTTCTCTTCTCTTCTCTTCTCTTCTCTTCTCTTCTCTTCTCTTCTCTTCTCTTCTCTTCTCTTCTCTTCTCTTCCAGACCAACTTGGACATGCTCCTATGTGATTTACTCCAGATGATCCATCTCTAGGAGGGGGTTTGGACTAGATGATCTTCAGGTGTCCTTTCCAACCCCTACCACTCTGTGTGATTCTGTGCTTCTGTGAATAGCAGATAGCACTGAGATCTGGCAGAGTGAGTTTTTCTTTTCAGACTATCTGTTTTATTAGTGGCTCTTCCTAAGCTCAGCTGAGGTGGTATCAGTTGCAGAAGCAGAGGGAAGCATTCAGCCTGCACTTTTTTTTTTTGTACAGGAAGTCATTAACATTTTTACTATTCAGAACTTCAGGAAGACATTCATTTGGTGCAAAGGTGAGTTTGAATTTCACTGCTTTTGAGATTAGATCAACTCTTTCCCTCTGCTGAAGGTTAAATCCACTGGCTCATGAAGTGCTGCAGGAACTTGAAAGGAAACTCAAATGGCTCACCTCCAAATTCTTAACTCATCTTCTACTCAGTATAGCCAAAAGTACAATGACAATTTCCTGATTTCTTTGCTCAAAGGGAAGGCTATCCTCTCTATCCTCTACAGTTTCCCGCAGCTGCCAGCTCTCCTTTGAAGACAGTGATTCAAGCAGTAGTAGGAAATAACTTTACCTGTCTTAAGAAACCTAGTAAAGAAAACACAGCTGTGAAACTTGGACAGTCAGTTAATTTCTCCTGCATGTTCCTTCCTTTGGCTCATCAAAAGAATGAAAAAGAGGCAATCCTTTGTTCAAAAAACAACAGCATTAAAGATTTCTTTATTGTTGTTTTTCTGTTTAGCTAGACAGAAAGCCAGAGGTATTCTTACCTGCCTGCTTTTGTGATGATCATCTCTGTCCCAATGTCATGAAATCTTTTCCAGAGGTCAGCACACTGAAGCTCTACCTGGATCTCTTCCATGGATGAAGGTGGAGGAGGCTGAGGGCCTGAGCCACCAGGTGTAAGGTCAGAATGGGAGCCAAATGAGCAGGAGGTCCTTTCTGCCAGCACTTCTGTGTCTGATCCAGTGCTCTGCTCTGAGTCTGCAAAGAAAAGGTACCAGGTAAGAGAGCAGTTCTGCCTGCTGTAAGCAGTAAAGGGAAGAGAGAGGAATGCCAACAAAAGAAGTGCTAAAGAGCAGCACAGCAGAGTCTTATAGCTATAAAAATACATATATATTTATGTTTTGGAATGATTTATGACCTGCTGAGGTTCTGTGACCACAAGACAGAGAATCACTCTGAGAGTACAGAGGGGCTGAGCCATTTGCTTCCCGCTTCAGGAGCCCAGCAATGCCAGAGCAAAGCAATGCTTACATCTTTCCTCTAGCTCAAATTATTGCACCTCCAAAAACTGAGGCAGGTAAACCTGAGTAGAAGGCCACCATGCTTAAGACATTTGTTTCCTTAGTAAGGGCTAATCACTTTGCCCTTCAAAAAAAAACCAAGATTGCACTTCACAAAACCCAGGAGGACCTGAAGATACCTACTTATGTGCTGGAGCATTCACCAAAAGTCTTTCATCTTCCCTGAGGTGTTAGGAAAATAAAGGTAAACTACACTAGGAGTCTGAAGAGACTAGACCTAGGGAAAAGCTTCCAGAATAGAATAGAATAGAATAGAATGGAATAGAATGGAATAGAATAGAATAGAATAGAATAGAATAGAATAGAATAGAATAGAATAGAATAGAATAGAATTAATGAGGTTGGAAGAGATGTTTGAGATCATCAAGTCCAACCTATCACCCAACACCAACTAATCAACTAAACCATGGCACCAAGTGCCTTATCTAGTCTCTTCCTAAACACCTCCAGTGATGGGGACTCCACCACCTCCCTGGGCAGCACATTCCAACAGCCAATTACTCTTTCTATGAAGAACTTTCTCCTCACCTCAAGCCTAAACCTCCCCTGGCATAGCTTGAGACTGTGTCCTCTTGTTCTGGGGCTGCTTGCCTGGGAGAAGAGACCAACCCCCACCTGGCTACAACCTCCCTTCAGGGAGTTGGAGACAGCAATAAGGTCTCCCCTGAGCCTCCTCTTCTCCAGGCTAAGCAACCCCAGCTCCCTCAGCCTCTCCTCACAGGGCTGTGCTCCAGACCCCTCCCCAGCTTTGTTGCCTTTCTCTGGACACCTTCCAGCAACTCAACATCTTTCCTAAACAGAGGAGCCCAGAACTGGACACAGGACTCAAGGTGTGGCCTGACCAGTGCTGAGTACAGGGCACAATGACTTCCCTGCTCCTGCTGGCCACACTATTCCTGATCCAGGCCAGGATGCCGTTGGCCTTCTTGGCCACCTGGGCACACTGCAGGCTCATGTTCAGCCTACTGTCAACCAGCACCCCCAGGTCCATTTCTGCCTGGCTGCTCTCCAGCCACTCTGACCCCAGCCTGTAGCACTGCATGGGGTTGTTGTGGTCAATGTGTAGAACCCAGCACTTAGATGTGTTTAGTACCCAAAACTGTGTACTAAACTACAGGTTTGAATCTAAACAGACTACTTGAGGCCACATCATCTGTGCTTGCACTCAGGTCCAAGCACTCAGGAACTCTGCATCCTCTGAAGCAGTGTGAAGGAAAGAACTTATCTTTTCCCCCAAGGACTATTATATTGTGCCCTGATATATGATCTAATTACCTCAGAGTTAGTGTACAGAACAGCAAATACCTCCCTTTCCTCCAGTTTTGGAAATAGGAGAAGGAGAGTCACTGGAGTTTCTCCTAGTGCAGTATCAGTAGTCTCTGAGATGTATTTTGTGTTTTATTCAGCATTTTCTGAGCTAAGCCCTCCTGAATGGAGCCTGGAAAAGTGGAGATCAAGGTGGGGACTCTCATTAATGCTTACCATTACCTAAAGGACAAGTGTCAGAAGGGTGGGTCCAGACTCTTCTCATTTGTGCTCAGTGACAGGACAGGGGGCAATGGACACTAACTGGATCAAAGGAGGTCCCACATAAACATCAGGAAAAAACCACTTCTCTTTGAGGGTGGAAGAGGTTGCCCAGAGAGGTTGTGGACTCTCCATCTCCGGAGGCATTCCAAACCCACCTGGACATCTCCCAGTGTGATTTACTCTAGGTGATCCTGATCTAGCAGGAGGGTTGGACTAAACCTTCAGAGGTCCCTTCCAGCCCCTACCATTCTGTGAATCCAGTTGGAGATGCTGAGTTCATTCAAGAGCCAGGGAATTCAAGAGAAGCTATCTGCATCTGACTTATGAAAATCATCCCTAATGACATCCAGTGCTGTAAGACTGTGACTCTGAACTGGCATTCTATACATGTGTCAGGATTATTAATTAATCAAGAAAGAGGTGTCAACATCTGTAAGTGAGCAACACTCAGAGGGATGTAGGGTGAACCAGACTCAATATGCAGTAACTAATTGCTGTGGCTGACAGCTAGCACAGCTCAAGTCACTCTGCGGCACATACATGTTCACAATGAAACACAACAGGGAGATCTAAGCCTTCTTCTGACACTTGAACTGGAAGCTTTCTTTTCCTCATAAGTCAGTATTAATGGAATGGAATGGAATGGAATGGAATGGAATGGAATAGAGTAGAATAGAATAGAATAGAATAGAATAGAATAGAATAGAATAGAATAGAATAGAATAGAATAGAATAGAATAGAATAGAATAGAATAGAATAGAATAGAATGAAGAATTTCTTCCTAACATCCAGCCTAAACTTCCCCTGGCACAGCTTGAGACTGTGTCCTCTTGTTTTGGTGCTGGTTGCCTGGAAGAAGAGACCAACCCCCACCTGGCTACAACCTCCCTTCAGGTAGTTCTAGAGAGCAATAAGGTCTCCTTTGAGCCTCCTCTTTTCCAGGCTAAGCAACCCCAGCTCCCTCAGCCTCTCCTCACAGGGCTGTGCTCCAGACCCCTCCCCAGCTTTGTTGCCCTTCTCTGGACACATTCAAGAGTCTCAATGTCCTTCTTAAATTGAAGAGCCCAGAACTGGACACAGGACTCAAGGTGTGGCCTAAACAGTGTTGAGTACAGGGAAAAATGAATTCCCTGCTCCTGCTGGCCACACTATTCCTGATGCAGGCCAGGATGCTATTGACCTTCTTGGCCACCTGGGCACACTGCTGGCTCATGTTCATCCTACTATCAACCAGTACCCAGTACAATAGAATAGAATAAACCAGGTTGGAAGAGACCTTCGAGATCATCGTGTCCAACCCATCATCCAACACCACCTAATCAACTAAACCATGCAACCAAGCATCCTGTCAAGCCTCGCCCTGAACACCCCCAGTGACGGCGACCCCACCACCTCCTCAGGCAGCCCATTCCAGTGGGCAATCACTCTCTCTGTGTAAAACTTCCTCCTAACCTCCAGCCTAAACCTCCCCTGACGCAGCCTGAGGAATAGAGTGCAACTTCTCTATACTCAAAGACATTACTTCTGCTTTATGCTGGTGTAAGTAGAGGGGAATTAGGGATTAGCTCCTGAAGTTCCAACAAAACAGAACATGCCTCTGCACACCCTGAGGTGCAGGCTGTGGCTTGTGCTATGTATTGTGCCTGACTGAAGAATAAACAGAAGGCTTTCTGGGGAAGATAAGCTTCCTGTAATTCCTTCCAGATCCAAATGGACCAGGTAAGATTATTTGCCTTTCCTTAAAGAGATGCTTTGTATGGAAACTCAGATGATGAATTCAAGGTTCAGCCAGAGGAACATGGAGCCCTACCATGCAGTGGCTTCCTTTCAGAGTTAGGAGACCTTCTTAGACCACTACCAAAGGAATGTTGGTTCTCTGGTGCCATGTTAGGTTTCCTTCCATGCTGATGCTAGGCAAACAGCAATTAGAACAGTTTTATGTTGTTCTTGTGCTAGGGTAGAGTACAGTCATAGTATCATAGTACCAGTCAGGTTTGGAAGGGACCACAAGGATCATCTAGTTCCAACCCCCCTGCCATGGGCAGGGACACCCCACACTAGATCAGGCTGGCCACAGCCTCATCCAGCCTGGGCTTAAACACCTCCAGGGACAGGGCCTCAACCACCTCCCTGGACAACCCATTCCAGGGCTTCACCACTCTCATGGGGAAGAACTTCCTCCTCACCTCCAGCCTGAATCTCCCCACCTCCAGCTTCATTCCATTCCCCCTAGTCCTATCACTACCTGTGATCCTGAGCAGTCCCTCCCCAGCCTTCTTGTAGCCCCCTTCAGATGCTGGAAGGCCACAATTAGGTCACCTTGGAGCCTTCTCTTCTCCAGACTGAACAGTCTTTTGTAAAGGATACTTCAATACCAAGCTCATCCACTCCTGGCAACTAGCAAAGGTGGGAGTAGGTGTAACTGATGTTTCTAAATCTACAGTATTAGACTGGACTTTCAGTTAAGACAGCTTCAGCTCAAAATGTTCCTCATTTTGATCTTGAAGGTCTCTTCCAACCTGGTCTATTCTATTCTATTCTATTCTATTCTATTCTATTCTATTCTATTCTATTCTATTCTATTCCATTCCATTCCATTCCAATCCATTCCATTCCATTCTATTCTATTCTATTCTATTCATTGCTTTTACAGACACCTATGAACCTGTGCTTTCTGATCTCAAAGCTACTTTTCTCTACAAGGTCATTCCTCTTACCAGTCTGTCCCTCCTGCTGCACCACAGCTAGTGAAGATCACCAAAGCTGCTGCTGACTGCACAGCTGGCATTACTTGGCCTCTTTCCTTTCCTTCTCCTTTGCAAATCCCTTCTAATACAATCCATTGCCACCACTCTTCCTCATTCTTTATGTTCTTTTATTTTCCTGGTTTTCCCACTGACTTCTCCTATTGTTTGATGGAGAGACATGCAGTCAGAAGAAAACACAGCTATTTTGATCTGTGTGGGGACCACAAGGAAATGCCATTGCTTAACTCCTCCAGTCTAATACATTCTCCCCAGAAGAAATACACAGAAAAGCTCCTAAAATGCTTCTGCTTCTTACAGGCAGCTTGCTGGAATCACAGAATCACAGCATGGTAGGGATTGGAAGGGAACTTTGAAGATCATCTAGTCCAACCTCATTGATGAAGCATGTTTGCCTAAAGCAACCAGCACCAGAACAAGAAGACACAGTCTCAAGCTGAGCCAGGGGAAGTTTAGGCTCAAGGTGAGGAGAAAGCTCTTCACAGAGAGGGTTGTTAGCCATTGGAATGTGCTGCCCAGGGAGGTGGTGGAGTCACCATCCCTGGAGGTGTTCAAGAGGGGATTGGACATGGCACTTAGTACCATGGTTTAGTACTCATGAGGTCTTGGGTGACAGGTTGGACTTGATGATCTCTCAGGTCTTTTCCAACCTTATTGATTCTATGATTCTAAGTTCCTCAGGAACATATCCAAGCAGGTTTTGCAAGTCTCCAGAGAAAGAGACTCCATAGCCTCTCTGGACAGCCTGTTCCAGTGCTCTGCCACCCTCAAAGGCAATATTTATTTCCTTGAGTTCAAGTGGAAAAGGCTGACCAAGTGGTTTTGACTATAGGATTTGGCCTGATCTGTCAAAACCAGACAGGTTCTTGTAGCCATTGTATTTCATGGACCTTGAAACTGCCTAATGTGACACTGCTGAGAAGTTTATGGAGAAGACCCATGGGTTCATGGTGCAAGAACAAACAACCTCTCTGAGGCTTGAAGCATGCTCTCTTCCACGGCCACTGTGTAAAAAGACTGATCCTTTTTCACTTCCTTGTGGAATTCCTTCCTATCATCCCTTCTTTCCATGCTAACTATATATCCAGCAGGCTAACCTGGAGGAAAGAAAATTCCTAAGTGCTTCCAGCAACCTTGGAGCCTACCAACAAGACCACAGAGTGGATTTTAGAGCTCCCAGAGATATCATGCCCATCACTACAGAGGAATGTTACAGAGATACATCACAGCACATCTGCAGGATGGCCAAGGGATCAGGCCCAGCCAGCATGGCAGATCCTGCCTCACCAACCTGATCTCCTTCTATGCCCAGGTGACTACCTGGTGGATGTGGGGCAGGCTGCGGATGTAGTATGCCTGGACTTCAACAAGGCCTTTGACACCATCCCCCCCAGCAAATTCCTGGCCAAGCTGTCAGCCCCTGGCTTGGACAGCAGCTCTCTGAGCTGGGTTAGGAACTGGCTGGAGGCTGAGCCCAGAGAGTGGTGGTGAATGGTGCCACAGCCAGCTGGCAGCCAGGCACCAGTGGTGTGCCCCAGGGATCAGTGCTGGGCCCCATCCTGTTCAGTATTTTTATTGATGATCTGGATGAGGGGATTGAGTCCATCATCAGTCAATTTGCAGATGACAGCAAGCTGGGGGCAGGAGCTGATCTGTTAGAAGGTAGAAGGGCTCTGCAGAGGGACCTTGACAGGATGGACAAATGGGCAGAGTCCAACAGGATGGCATTCAACAAGTCCAAGTGCCAGGTGCTGCACTTTGGTCACTACAGCCCCATGCAGTGCTACAGGCTGGGGTCAGAGTGGCTGGAGAGCAGCCAGGCAGGGAGGGACCTGGGGGTGCTGGTTGATGGTAGGCTGAACATGAGCCAGCAGTGTGCCCAGGTGGCCAAGAAGGCCAATGGCATCCTGGCCTGCATCAGGAATAGTGTGGCCAGCAGGAGCAGGGAAGTAATTTTTCTCTGTACTCAGCACTGGTTAGGCCACACCTTGAGTCTTCTGTCCATTTCTGGGCCCCTCAATTTCAGAAGGACATCGAGACACTTGAACATGTCCAGGGAAGGGCAATGAGGCACTATGTCCTGTGATCAGAGCCCTCTTGCACAAACACCCCCCCCCCAAACTGCTACTGCTTGACTTGTTTCTAAAACTCAGTTATTCAGTGAACCTCATGGAGTTTCCTTATTGTTTTTTCCTTTCCATCACTCTGCTAGAGGCAGCAAACTGCTATGTGAGACATTAAAAGACATTAATTTTCTAAGTAGCCTCATACATGACTCTTCAGCAGAATTTTTTCTGCAGCTGGAGCACGGCAGGGGTAGTGCTCCCCTGATTTCATCACTAAAACAAAAGGGCTTGGTTTCAGCCTTGGCCATAGCATGCAGCTCATGTGCTCAGCTGATGTTTTACTCCGAAGTATCAAAGAATGCAAACTACTGGAGTGAGAACAATGAGAGAAACCTTATACACATGAAACACCACCTGCCCAGAGGAGCCCAAAGAATTGATTCTCTTTATTTTTTTCCCTGTTTTCTTTCCTTCCTTTTCTCTCTTTTTTTTTACCCCTGGTTTCCTTTTCTTTTTCCCTCCTTTCAATTATGTGTTCATTTTCTTCTCCTTTTTACTTCCATTTTTCTTTTTTCCCCATCCCTTTTTTTTCTTTTTTTCTCTCTCTTTTTTCCTTTTCCTTTCTTTCTTTGTTTCCTTTCCTTTTTCTCTCCTTTTATTTATTTGTCTTAATTTTCTTTTCCCTTTTACTTTCATTTTTTCCCATCCCTCTTTTTTCCTTTATTTTTTCCTTTTCCTTTTTTCTTTCTTTCTGTTTCCTTTTCCTTTTTCCTCCTTTTAATTGTCTTCAATTATTTGTCTTCATTTTCTTTTCCTTTTTACTTCCATTTTTCTTTCTTCCCATCCCTCTTTTATCTTTTTTCTCTCTCTTTTTTCCTTTCTTTTTTCTTTCTTTTTTGTTTCCTTTTCTGCTCCTTTTAATTATTTCTCTTCAATTTATTTTCCTTTTCAGTTCCTGTTTTTCCCATCCTTCTTTTTTTTTCCTCTCTTTTTTCCCCTTTATTTCTTCTTTCTTTGTTTCCTTTTCTTTTTTTTATCTTTTTAATTATTTCCCTTCATTTTCTTTCCCTTTTACTTCCACTTTTCTTTTTTCCCATCCCTCTTTTTTCTTTTTTTCTCTCTCTTTTTTCCTTTCCTTTTCTTTCTTGGCTTCCTTTTCCTTTTGCCTCCTTTTTCCTTTTTTCTCTCTCTTTTTTCCTTTCCTTTTCTTTCTTGGCTTCCTTTTCCTTTTGCCTCCTTTTTCCTTTTTTCTCTCTCTTTTTTCCTTTCCTTTTCTTTCTTGGCTTCCTTTTCCTTTTGCCTCCTTTTTCTTTATTTTCTTTTCCTTTTTACTTCCATTTTTCTTTTTTCCACCCCTCTTTTTTCCTCTCTCTTTTTCCTTTTTCTTTCTTTTTTTCTTTCTCTCTCTCTATTTTTTTTCCATACATGCAGCTAGATAATGTGGATCCTGTCAGATTCCATTAGTGTAAGGATTTCTCTTGGGTGGAATGTGACAGCTGCTGCAAGCTGTTGGAGGGGAGAGGGGCATTAACCATTTATTTTTGTTTGCAAGGTTTGTGAACTTTCAGTGCAACAGGTGGTCCTTCCCTCTTCCCCTGCACTTGATTTGCTGGCAAGCAGGATCTGCAGACTACAAAGAGGATCCAAACTCCTGGGCATGCATTTGAGGGGATCTGTCTTTTCTGTTTGCTTGGGTTTTTTTCCTTCCTATGAATGAGTTGAAATCAACAGAGTGGATGCCTTGGTTTTGCTGCAGATTGCAGACAGACCTCCTGGCTTTTTATATATTCCCCCCCCAGTTTTCACACAAGGAGCTGCCACTCCACAAAATCAGCAGCATAGTAACCCATGGATATAGACCTGTGACTCTTCTGGAATACAGCTACAAAATGTCACAACCCT
The DNA here is from genome assembly GCF_014839835.1 of Dryobates pubescens. Lineage (NCBI taxonomy): Eukaryota > Metazoa > Chordata > Aves > Piciformes > Picidae > Dryobates > Dryobates pubescens. The sequence continues at coordinate 41,370,818 of NC_071619.1, forward strand.
ATGTAAGGGAAAGAACAGAAACAGACTAAGTCAGTTAGGAAGAGTAGCCCTTGTGTCCACTTCTGGGCCCCTCCATTTAAGAAGGACATTGAGACACTTGAACGTGTCCAGAGAAGGGCAACAAAGCTGGGGAGGGGTCTGGAGCACAGCCCTGTGAGGAGAGGCTGAGGGAGCTGGGGTTGCTTAGCCTGGAGAAGAGGAGGCTCAGGGGAGACCTCATTGCTGTCTACAACTACCTGAAAGGAGATTGTAACCAGGTGGGGGTTGGTCTCTTCTCCCAGTCAACCAGCCCCAGAACAAGAGGACACAGTCTCAAGCTGTGCCAGGGGAGGTTTCGGCTGGATGTTAGGAAGAGAGATTGGCCATTGGAATGTGCTGCCCAGGGAGGTGGTGGAGTCACCATCTTTGAAGGTGTTCAAGAGGGGATTGGACGTGGCACTTGGTGCCATGGTTTAGTCAGTCCTGAGGTGTTGGCTGACAGGTTGGACTTGATGATCTCTGAGGTCTTTTCCAACCTTATTGATTCTACGATTCTATGAACTTCATCTGGCCACAGTATGCTGGCTGCTGGTGCAGCTACTCCAGGGGGACAACTGTTTTCGCTTGTCAGCTAATGCTTGGGTAGAAGCTAAAACTTCAGTACCTTCAAAGCTGCACAAGAAGTCCAGCTGTGGCCTCAAGTTGCACCAGTGGAGGTTTAGATTAGATATTTGGGAGAATCTCTTTACTGAAAGAGTAAGGCACCGGAACAGGCTGCTCAGGGAAGTGGTGGACACCCCATTCCTGGAGGTGTTCAAAACACATCTGACACGGCACTTCTGGATACGGTTTAGTGGGCATGGTGGTGGTAGGTTGATGGTAGGACTTGATGATCTAAGAGGATTTTCCCACCCTTAATGATTCTATGAAAGACAGCAGGAGCAACAGAGGTGAGGCAGGATGGAGTCCAGCAGCCATTCAGATCAGTAGGGCTGCTTCTTACACAGCTGATCTTCCAACTGCTCTGGCTGCAGGCAGAGTTTTCTACACACTTCCCAGGTGACTGTAACCATATGCACATGGTGCACACCACAAGTAACACAACCACAGAGTCACAGAGTTGTTTTGGTTGGAAAAGATCTTTAAGATCATCAAGTCCAACCTAGCATCACCATGCCAAAGAAACAGTGTCCCAAAGTGCCATGTCTCCATGGTTTTTTGAACATCTCCAGGGATGGTGACTCCACCACAAAGTTAGTTCTGCAGGTGCCTTATCACCCTGAGCTAGCCCAGAAAGCCAATCAGAGCCTGGGCTGCATCAAGAGAAGTGTGGCCAGCAGGTCAAGGGAGGTGATTCTCCCCCTCTACTCAACTCTGCTGAGACCCCACCTGGAGTACTGCCTCCAGTTCTGGAGCCCCTGCTACAAGAGGGATCTGGAGGTGCTGGAAGGTGTCCAGAGAAGGGCCACAAGGATGAGCAGAGGACTGGAGCACCTCTCCTATGAGGACAGACTGAAGGAGTTGGGGCTGTGCAGTCTGGAGAAGAGAAGGCTCCCAGGTGACCTAATTGTGGCCTTCCAGTAGCTGAAGGGGGCTACAAGAAGGCTGGGGAGGGACTGCTCAGGATCCCAGGTAGTGATAGGCCTAGGGGGAAATGGACTGAAGCTGGAGATGGGGACATTCAGGCTGGAGGTGGGGAGGAAGTTCTTCCCCATGAAAGTGGTGAAGCCCTGGAATGGGTTGTCCAGGGAGGTGGTTGAGGCCCTGTCCCTGGAGGTGTTTAAGGCCAGGCTGGATGAGGCTGTGGCCAGGCTGATCTAGTGTGGGGTGTCCCTGCCCATGGCAGGGGGGTTGGAACTAGATGATCCTTGTGGTCCCTTCCAACCCTGACTGATTCTATGATACTACAGTTCTTGCACATTAGGCCTACTATCAATTTGTTACATGTTTATTACCAATAATGAAGTCATAGAATTGGGTTGGAAGAAACATTTGGAGATCATCTGAGTTTACCCCGCCAGTAATATTGATTACTACTTTAGGGACTACAACTTGTAACCAATATTAGCATTTACTGGTCTGAATCATAGAATCAATAAGGTTGGAAAAGACCTCAGAGATCATCAAGTCCAACCTGTCACCCAACACCTCAGGACTAACTAAACCATGGCTTCAAGAGCCAAGTCCAATCCCTTCTTGAATACCTCCAGGGATGGTGACTCCACCACCTCCCTGGGCAGCACATTCCAATAGCCAATCTCTCCTTCTGGGAAGAACTTTCTCCTCACCTCAAGTCTGAAGACAATACAAGCTTCTCCAGAGAACTGCATCTATATTCATGAAGCACTGCAATCTCAGACAGTTAGAAGATGCATCCATGTAACTCCTTTCCAGTCATTTTCAAGTAGCTAATTAAACCCTTTCATGAAACCACAACAGGATAAAATGGATAAATATCAGCAAGACTCCAACAGACAAAACTAGAGTCATTTTATAGATGTACAAATATGGCATAGACAAATAAAGAGATCTGATACAGCCACAAGTGAAATCAATGAGAGGCAAGCTGACTCTGAATTGAAGAATTACTCTGGCACTTCTACCTCAAAGACTTCTTTATCCTTGTGAATTACACTGCTGTAAGGTGGGAATAGAATAGAATAGAATAGACCAGACCAGACCGGAAGAGACCTTTGAGATCATTGAGTCCAACCTATCACCCAACACCATCTAATCAACTACACCATGGCACCAAGTGCCTCATCCAGTCTCTTCCTAAACACCTCCAGTGATGGTGACTCCACCACCTCCCTGGGCAGCACATTCCAATGGCCAGTCTCTCTTCCTGTGAAGTACTTCTTCCTATCATCCAGTTTAAACTTCCCCTGGCACAGCTTGAGACTGTGTCCTCTTGTTCTGGTGTTTTGTAAGATAACTGGAGCCAGCAAAGCTTGTAAGATGCACTCAAGTTGATGGCTGCCCTTACTAAAGCAAAGACTGAGTATAAGGCCAGTATGACAGAGGCTGAGTACATATCTGTGTCCCCATGGCAAACTCAACTACTAGGAGACTGCAGAGGTAACACAGAGACAAAAACACATGATGGCTTTGGCTTTAAATGCAAGTCTTGCATCAAACTGACTGTGCACTGCCAAGAGCTGACTGCCTCTGCCTTGGCTTACTCCACTAAGGCTCAAAAGAGGGACACAAGACCCAGCATAGAAAAGAAAAAAATCACCCTGATTCACTGGTCTGCTCCAGCTGCTCTGCTCCACTCCAGCAATGCAAAACAGCTGTAAACCTGGTTTAATCAGCAAGGTTAAATTTGGTTTTGGCTTCTCACTATTGGCAAAGATGCAAAAGCAGCTGGGGTTTACTGGTATGACTGGCCCTGGGGACTTGCCCTCAAAAGTTAACTCTTGCTCCAGCCAAGAGAAAGACTATCAGCCACTATTAAACTTTAAAGTTATTATTTAATACAGAATACAGAATTAACCAGGTTGGAAAAGAACTTCCAGATCAAATCCAACCTATCACCCAACACCACCTAATCAACTAGACCATGGCAACAAGTGCCTCATCCAGGCTCTTCCTAAACACCTCCAGTGATGGTGACTCCACCACCTCCCTGGGCAGCACATTCCAATGGCCAATCTCTCTTTCCATAAAGAACTTCTTCCTAACATCCAGCCTGAACCTCCCCTGGCACAGCTTGAGACTGTGTCCTCTTGTTGTGGTGCTGGTTGCCTGGGAGAAGAGACCAAACCCACCTGGCTACAACCTCCCTTTAGGTAGTTCTAGAGAGCAATAAGGTCTCCCCTGCAGTTGTGGAGAGCAAGAAGGTCTCCCCTCAGCTTCCTCTTCTCCAGCCTAAACAATCCTAGTTCCCTCAGCCACTCTTCACAAGATCTGTTCTCCAGACCTTTCACCTGAAAGTTATTTAGACTGTTAGTCACCTGGGCTATTTAGAAAGCCCCAACATTCATGGGTAAAGGGCTTTAAAAGAGCTTGCAGGAAAACAAGATTCAGTTAAATCAGGAGAGAGAATGAAAAAGAAAATGCAGAAATCAGTGTGGCAACTTTTACAAACATGAGACATTCTAGGGAGAAAGTGGGATGTTATTAAAAGAAGAGGGAGGTGAAATTGCTGACAACTTTAATCAGGCCAAGATCCCCAACTGCACAGACTACAAAGAATTTGTCTGGCCAATGTCCAAGAGCTAGTTTGAAATTAAAGGGTGGAAATGCAGTTGAAAGTTAAGGAAAGCTAAAGAAAATAAGAGGCTGGGCATTTGCTGCACTATATGCTGTAACTCCTATGCACACAGTCATTATTCTTGTAAATCAAACCATACAACAAATATATAGGCAGGAGCCTCAAGATAAATATTGGCTCTAAACAACCACAAATGGTGCAGGAGTTTGAAACTAGATCCCAGCCCTGTGGCAAGCCCTGTGGCAAGGAGCTGGGCACAAGCTTTGGGACAGTCTGTTTCTGGATTTTGTGGCTTGGACACTGCTCTGCCAGCCAGGAAAACAAAAGTCATTACTGGGGGAAAAAAAAGGGAAAACATGACATAAGAGTAATGCTATGCTATGCTGAGACAAATGTGAATCATAGAATCATGGAATCACAGAATCAATAAGGTTGAAAAAGACCTCAGAGATCATCAAGTCCAACCTGTCACCCAACACCTCATGACTAACTAAACCATGGCTTCAAGTGCCATGACCAACACCTCCAGGGACGGTGACTCCACCACCTCCCTGGGCAGCACATTCCAATGGCCAATTACTCTTTCTGGGAAAAACTTTCTCCTCACCTCAAGTCTAAACCTCCCCTGGCACAGCTTGACACTGTGTCCTCTTGTTCTGGTGCTGGTTGCCCGGGAGAATAGTCCAACCCCCACCTGGCTACAACCTCCCTTCAGGTAGTTGTTGAGAGCAAGAAGGTCTCCCCTGAGCCTCCTCTTCTCCAGGCTAAACAACCCCAGCTCCCTCAGCCTCTCCTCTCAGGGCTGTGCTCCAGACCCCTCCCCACCCTCATTGCCCTTCTCTGGACATGTTCAAGTGTCTCTAATAATTTAATTTTCTTTGCAAAGATAGAAGATCCTGTTGCAGGAAAGGTCAACACATCTTCACTTGCAACAGCAAGACAGCAGCTTAGTGACTTCCATCTCATTCCACCCCGAGTGACACTTGGAATACTAAAGGAAGGCTGCACCTATGCAGCAACTGTGATCTTGAAGAATGTTGGTGTGAACTTCCTAAGGTTAGTCTGAATTTTCAGTACCTTTGTTATTAACTGTCCAAACACATATTGCTTGTTAATTGTCAGCTGTTAAATCTGATTACCATGAGATTACAAATTGTAACACCTCAAGACTAACTCAACCATGGCTCCAAGTGCCACGTCCAATCCCCCCTTGAACACCTCCAGGGATGGTGACTCCACTACCTCCCTGGGCAGCACATTCCAAAGGTCAATTACTCTTTCTGGGAAGAACTTTCTCCTCACCTCCAGCCTAAACTTCCCCTGGCACAGCTTGAGACTGTGTCCTCTTGTTCTGGTGCTGGTTGCCTGGGAGATCCAAGCTATGGCTGCATTTAGCAGCCAGGGCATGAGAAAGCTCTGATACTAGAGACTCACATTTCACATACTGCTGAAGAAGGACACAATTAGTTAAGTCCCTTCTCAGTGCATCAGGCAAGCAAGAGGAAGAAGGGATAGGGTACAGAGGAGCTGAGAGGTGGCACACCAGCAAGTACAAGCTGTTCCCCTATGGAGCAGCAGTGAAACAGGGTGATGGCTGAGAGAAGCTCCAGGGTCCCCCCCCAGGCTCACCACAGCAATTACATTCATTCAACCCTACTCAAAAGTCAGACAGTCTGGACAGCCTGAACATCAGATTTTCCTGTCAGGCTGTGTAACTTGTTAATTATGTAAAAGATCATTATTCTAAAATCCCACAGCTTTCCTGCACTGCCATTGAAGAATGGCAGCACAAAACCAATGGCTCAGCCTAGAGGGTCAGCCTCAGCACTTGTATTCTTCCCTTTTCCCTTAACATGCACAGTCCTTGGATATGTATTTGTGGCTTGGCTTTTTCTCTTGTTTTACCAACTGCCTTCAGCTCAAGCTCCTAAAGTCACAACCCTGCATTGGGTCAGGAACTGACTGGAGGCTGAGCCCAGAGAGTGGTGGTGAATGGTGCCACATCCAGCTGGCAGCCAGGCACTAGTGGTGTGCCCCAGGGATCAGTGCTGGGCCCCATCCTCTTTGATATCTTTATTGATGATCTGGATGAGGGCATTGAGTCCATCATCAGTGAATTTGCAGATGACACCAAGCTGGGGGCAGGAGTTGATCTGTTAGAGGGTGGGAGAGCTCTGGAGAGGAATCTTGCCAGGCTGGACAGATTGGCAGAGTCCAAGGGCATGAGATTGAACACATCTAAGGGCCAGGTTCTACACATTGGCCACAACAACCCCATGCAGTGCTACAGGCTGGGGTCAGAGTGGCTGAGAGCAGCCAGGCAGAGAGGGACCTGGGGATACTGGTTGAGTGTAGGCTGAACATGAGCCAGCAGTGTGCCCAAGTGGCCAAGAAGGCCAATGGCATCCTGGCCTGCATCAGGAATAGTGTGGCCAGCAGGAGCAGGAAAGTCATTGTGCCCTGTACTCAGAACTGGTTAGGCCACACCTTGAGTCCTGTGTCCAGTTCTGGGCCCCACAGTTTAGGAAAGATTTTGAGTTGCTGGAAGATGTCCAGAGAAGGGCAACAAAGCTGGGGAGGGGTTTGGAGCACAGCCCTGTGAGGAGAGGCTGAGGAAGCTGGGATTGCTTAGCCTGGAGAAGAGAAGGCTCAAGGGAGACCTTCTTGCTCTCTCCAGCTCCCTGAAGGGAGGCTGTAGCCAGGTGGGGGTTGGTCTCTTCTCCCAGGCAACCAGCACTAGAACAAGAGGACACAGTCTCAAGCTGTGCTAGGGGAAGTTTAGGCTTGAGGTGAGGAGAAAGTTCTTCCCAGTAAGAGAGACTGGCCGTTGGAATGTGCTGCCCAGGGAGGTGGGGGAGCCACCATCACTGGAGATGTTTAGGAAGAGACTGGATGGGGTGCTTGGTGCAATGGTTTATTTAATGAGATGGTGTTGGGTGACAGGTTGGACTTGACGATCTCAAAGGTCTTTTCCAACCTGCTTAATTCTATTCTAATTCTATCCCAACAAACTCTATCAACCACAATCCCACATGCCAAAAATCCCTGCACACACTCCCAAGCCCTGATTTCAGGAAGCACACACTGTTGGACTTTGTTCCTTTCCACTGAGCCACCCTGATATATGCCTGCTGGAGATACAGTCCCAAGTGTACTAACACCCACACTGCACAGTTGTCGCCCATGTGTGCAGCCTGCTATCCAAGCAACAGATGCTCCAGCGTGCACCAGCACACATATTCCAACATCTGGCCATCACAAGCTAAATGTAATAACCCCATGAGCTTCACTCTTCTCTACCAAACTCACAAACACTTCATCTGCACGTTGCTGAGGAGCATAACCTTTTCCACCTCACTGAAAGAAGTAAGTGCTTTTAACCTGGCATCCACCACCACACAGAACTCACAGACTAGTAAGGCTTGGAAGGCATCTCTGGAAATCATTTGGTCCAACCCCCCCTGCTAACCAAACACTTGCACTTACTCTCAAAACACTCATTCAGTCTCTTCTGACTAACTAGGCATGAATGGCTCTTGCCATAAACACTTCAGAGGTGCTGCACATAATGTGTGTAGAGATACACACCGCTCTATTTCTCAGCCATACCTGCTCAGGTACCTACAGGCCCTTACAGTATCACAGTCTCACAGTATAACCAAGGTTGGAAGAGACCCCAAGGATCATCAAGTCCAACCTGTCCCAACAGACCTCACGACTAGACCATGGCACCAAGTGCCACGTCCAATCTCCCCTTGAACACCTCCAGGGACGGTGACTCCACCACCTCCCTGGGCAGCACATCCCAATGACGAATGACTCGCTCAGTGAAGAACTTTTTCCTCACCTCGAGTCTAAACCTCCCCTGGCACAGCTTGAGACTGTGTCCCCTTGTTCTGGCGCTGGTTGCCTGGGAGAAGAGACCACTATGAGGCTCATTTTGCCATTTTCTGGCTAGAAGTCCTGACAGAATAAAACTGAAAAAAAGGATTTAAACAAACAAAAAAATGCAATAAATGGATAAAAGGAAAAAAAGATTATCACATCCAAATATCCATCTATCTGCTAACTCAAAGCACGATGCTGCTCAGCAGTAAAATTGCTACTGGCATGATTCATCCCTTCTGGATCTTGGAAATTTCCAGTCTGATGTCCTTTGTTTCTGTAATTATAGAATCATAGAATCAATAAGGTTGGAAAAGACCTCAGAGATCATCAAGTCCAACCTATCACCCAACACCTCAGAACTAACCAACCCATGGCTTCAAGTGCCACATCCAATCCCCTCTTGAACACCTCCAGGGACATGGACTCCACCACCTCCCTGGGCAGCACATTCCAATGGCCAATTACTCTTTCTGGAAAGAACTTTCTCCTCACCTCAAGCCTAAACTTCCCCTGGCACAGCTTGAGACTGTGTCCTCTTGTTCTGATGTTGGTTGCCTGGGAGAAGAGACCAACCCCCACCTGGCTACAACCTCCCTTCAGGTAGTTGGAGACAGCAAGAAGGTCTCCCCTGAGTCTCCTTTTCTTCAGGCTAAGCAACCCCAGCTCCCTCAGCCTCTCCTCACAGGGCTGTGCTCCAAACCCCTCCCCAGCTTTGTTGCCCTTCTCTGGACACCTTCCAGCAGCTCAACATCTTTCCTAAACTGAGGGGCCCAGAACTGGACACAGGACTCAAGGTGTGGCCTAACCAGTGCTGAGTCCAGGGCACAATGACTTCCCTGCTCCTGCTGGCCACACTATTCCTGATACAAGCCAGGATGCCATTGGCCTTCTTGCTGTATCTTACTGCAGATTAGAAGACAAGCTTCGCGCTCTATTGAATTACTTCAGAACTTCTAGTGAGAAAATGAGAATGAGAAGTTCTCACATGAATAAGAAATCTGCAAAATTCTCCAAATTTTCCATCTCAACTACAACTAAGAAGGCAAATAGCATAGGATAGGATAGGATAGGATAGGATAGGATAGGATAGGATAGGATAGGATAGGATAGGATAGGATGGGATGGGATGGGATGGGATGGGATGGGATGGGATAGAATAGAATAGAATAGAATAGAATAGAATAGAATAGAATAGAATAGAATAGAATAGAATAGAATAGAAATGAATAGAATAGAATAGAATAGAATAGAATAGAATAGAATAGAATAGATCAGGTTGGAAGAGACCTTCAAGATCATCGCACCCAACCTATCATCCAACACCACCTAATCAACTAAACCATGGCACCAAGCACCCTATCAAGTCTCCTCCTAAACTCCTCCAATGATGGTGACTCCACCACCTCCCTGGGCAGCCCATTCCAATGGGCAATCACTCTCTCTGTGCAGAATTTCTTCCTAACCTCCAGCCTAAACCTCCCCTGGCGCAGCTTGAGACTGTGTCCTACAAAATCTTCTGTGTATCTTTGCAGCAGAAAATATCAAGAGTTCAGTTAGTCACCAGCTTCTACTTCAGCCTTCAAAATATGAGGAGAAAATAATTAATTCTCCATGAAAAAATAAATTCACTGACAGCTAAATTTAATTAGACTAACTTTAACTAGATGGTTGGACTAGTTGATCTCTGGACATCCCCTCCAACCCCTACCATTCTGTGTGATTCTGACATACTGCATTGAGTTTGCAGTGGCCTTGTGCCTCCCAGAAAGTCCTGTTCCAACCTCACTCTGTCCTCCAGCATCAGAGCTTGCACAGTGAGATGGTCTCCTCACACTTAGGAGTTTCCATCACAAACAGTGGTGGCACAGGAAAAATGGCAGTGTGTTACTGCAGCAAACACACCGAATGGGAAGTCAAAATCATTTGCAGAGATACAAAGACAACCACAGACACCAACACACCGAAAATCCAGCACCTGCCCATCCCACTCCGACCCCCCTGAGAGAGCAGGTTTGCCTACATCAGGTTGCACAGGATCAGACTGCCCAGGTGAGTCAGAAAGCCTCTAGAGAAGCAGATTCCACTCTGAGCAGCCTGGTCCAATGCTCTAGCACCTTCACAGCAAAAAAGTTCTTCCTTAAGTGAAACCTCCTGGTTTGTACCTGTTGCCACCTGTCCTATCACTGGCCAGTACTGAAGAGAGCCCAGTTCATCCTCTTGCCTTCCAACCTTTAGATGATAAACAATGCAAGATCCCCTCTCACTTGGCTCTTCTCAGAGTTAATCTCCCACAGGTATCTCAACCTCTCCTCCATCCCCTCATGTTCCATCCCCTCATCATCTTTGTGGTCCTTCTTTGGACTCTCTCCAAGAGTTCCCTGTCCTCTTGAAATGGGAAGCCCAGAACTGGACACAAGACTCCCTGTGTGGCCTCATCAGAACAGAGCAGACTGGCAGGACAACCTCCCTCAACCTGCTGGCCATTCTCTTCTTAATGGATCCAAAACCACCATTGGTCTTCTTGTCCATGAGAGCACAGTGCTGGCTCACAGTGAACTTGTCATCCACCAGCACTCCCAGGTCTTTCTCTGCAGAGCTACTCTCCAGCAGGTCTATAACCAACCTGTGCTGATGAATGGGGTTATTCCTTCCCTGGTGCAGGACTCTTCACTTGCCTTTCTTGAACTTCATGAGGTTCCCCTCTGCCCAACTCTCCAGCTTGTCCAAGCCCCACTGAATGTCTGCCACTAATCTCCATTTTGCATCATCAGCAGCCCTGCTGAGCTACTGCCCTGTCAGTGCTTCAGCACATTCCACATGAGAGACCTTTATGAAACAGCCCATGACATTTTTGCTCTACAGGTGATGCCTCCCATCCTTCCCAGACACTGTTAGAGTTTTATCTCACTGGTCAGCTCAAGAGGAGCAGAGAGGCAAAGAAGAGTTTTAGCTGTCACTGGTTTTTCAGTGGGGTAAAAGTGCACAGGCAGACACTTAGCATGCTCCCTCTTCGGGCTCTAACTACATTATTTCTTCACTTCATTTATTATCTGTGGCACTCTTGTCCATCCTCCATACTCTCCTTAGTGCTGAAATGCTGCCAGTGGCAGCTCAATAGCTCCTTTCAACCCTTCATGCCCTACAGAATGAGGTGGCTGGAGAGAAGTACCAAATCCAGAAGAGATCACTCAGTTCCCATGGGGGAAGAGAAGAAAAAGATAGTTTCAAAACAATTTGCTTTCCTCCCTTCCCTCCACCTTCCTTTCAATCATCACCTTCTTGTGTGGTAAAACCTGATGTGAAAAGCAGGCTGAGCTGTTTCTAATGTTGCTGATCTTGACCATGTGGCTACAGGAGGAGGCAGCAATTTCCTCTCAGTACAATTGTGAAGTCCCACAGTGATGCATCAAAGCCAATCTGTGACCCACCCCTTCCAGCCTGGAGCCCAGCAGGGTCTGAGAAGCAGCTGGGCTCCTCTTCAGTGAGACATATTATGAAAGGCAGAGAAAGAGAGGGAGGGAAAGGAAGAAAACAAGGATCCACCAGAAGCTTAACACATGTATGCAAGTAAGAAAGGAGAGGGAAGAGGCTGGGAATTAGGACAGTTCATTGAAACTGGCTTCTTGACACTAAGTGCTGTAAAGAGGGGACAGTCCAGGAAGCATTGCAACCCCATATCATACACTTCTTCACAGAACACCTCAGCAGAAAGATGACAGTGAGCCAGGCTAATGTGCTCAATGTCATACAAATCTTGCTCTCCCTTTGCACAGCCCCTGTTGAAAACTCTTGCTGCTGGCTGCATGACTGATCTACTCAGGCAGATCAGGTTGTCTCCTGTGTGCACCAGGCAAGTATGGAATCAAAGAATCATAGCATGGTTTTGGTGGGAAAAGACCTTGAAGATCATCAAGTCCAACCATTACCCAACTCCACCTGAAGTTTGGTGCTGAACCACGTCCCTCAGCACCACATCTCTGGCTCTTTAAAACACCCCCAGGGGTGGGGATTCAACCACCTGCCTGGGGAAGTAGTCACCTTTTGACCCATCTCAGCAGTTTTCTTGCCCATTTTCATTTGATGACAGGGGAAAATATGAACATGATAGAGAAACATGGCTTTGCTTCAATAGGACACTTTGTGTTGCATCAAACACTCAAGATCCTGACTGGAGAGTCTGTTCTTTGTTTAAATCTTACAGCATTTAGGTGAAAAGAAACAAGCCTGCCACAGACCTCAGCATGAGACTCTGTGACTTCTCCTATGACACCTCTCACACATGGGAGGAAATATTTACACAGCCAGGTCATTCTTTTCCCTCTAACCCTTCCTTCAGGCTTGTCTCCACCAAAGCCATATGAAAGCCCTGGGAACATTACAGTACAAATGAGACAGCCACCAACACCCACTGAGCTGGGCAATGCCATTTCATGGGGGAAAAGCTCTAGTACAACAATACCCTGTAGTTATAATAATAATAGAAGGGCAACGGGTCTGGTGAGAGGCCTTGAGCACAAGCCCTTCAAGGAGAGGCTGAGGGAGCTGGGATTGTTTAGCCTGGAGAAGAGGAGGCTCAGGGGAGACCTTCTTGCTGTCTACAGCTACCTGAAGGGAGGTTGTAGTCAGGAGAGGGCTGGTCTCTTCTCCCAGGCAACCAGCACCAGAACAAGAGGACTCAGTCTCAAGCTGTGCCAGGGGAAGTTTAAGTTGGAGGTGAGGAGAAAGTTCTTCATCAAGAGAGTCATTCGTCATTGGAATGTGCTGCCCAGGGAGGTGGTGGAGTCACCATCCCTGGAGGTGTTCAAGAGGGGATTGGATGTGGCACTTGGTGCCATGGTTTAGTCATGAGGTCTGTGGTAATGGGTTGGACTTGATGATCTTTGAGGTCTCTTCCAACCTTGGCGATTCTGTGGTACTATAATAGAATAAACCATTTTGGAAGAGACCTTCAAGATCATCGCATCCAACCTATCATCCAACACCATCTAATCAACTAAATCATGCAACCAAGCACCCCATCAAGTCTCCTCCTAAACACCACCAATGATGGTGACTCCACCACCTTCCCGTGCAGCCCATTCCAATGGGCAATCACTCTCTCTGTGTAGAATTTCTTCTTAACATCCAGTCTGAACCTCCCCTGGCACAGCTTGAGACTGTGTCCTCTTGTTCTGGTGCTGCTTGCCTGGGAGAAGAGACCAACCCCCACCTGGCTACAGCCTCCCTTCAGGGAGTTGTAGACAGCAAGAAGGTCTCCCCTGAGCCTCCTCTTCTCCAGGCTAAGCAACCCCAGCTCCCTCAGCCTCTCCTCACAGGGCTGTGCTCCAGACCCCTCCCCAGCTTTGTTGCCCTTCTCTGGACACCTTCCAGCAACTCAACATCTTTCCCAAACTGAGGGGCCCAGAACTGGACACAGGACTCAAGGTGTGGCCTAACCAGTGCTGAGCACAGCGGCAGAATGACCTCCCTGCTCCTTCTGGCCACACTGTTCCTGATACAGACCAGGATGCCATTGGCCCTCTTGGCCACCTGGGGTTAAGCTCCTACAAACCAGTCAAAGCATAATTCATAAACACACATGCACACCAGCAATGGGGACTGAAAAATACAGGGGGTTGCCCAAAAAAAAAATACAGCACTTTGTCTCATTAATTATCTAAGTCTAAGAAGGAATAAGCCCATGTACCAATACAGGTTAGAGGCTGACCTAGTGGAAAGCAGCTCTGCAGAGAAGGACCTGGGAATGCATGAAACCAAGTTCACCCTGAGCCAGCAATGTGCCCTCATGGCCAACTGTGTTCTGGGGTGCATGCAGAAAAGTGTGGCTAAAAGGTCTAGGGAGATTCTCCTCCCCTCCACTCTGCCATGATGAGGCCACACCTGGAGTCATGTGTCCAGTTCTGGGCTTCCCAGGTCAAGAGAGACAGGAAACTATTGGAGACAGTTAATGGTGGGCCACAGAAGTATTGAGAGCACTGGATCATCTGCCTTAGGAGGAAAGGCTGAGAGACTTGGGGCTGTTTAGCCTGGAAAAGAGCAGACTGGGAGGGGATCTTATCAATGTTTATCAATATCTAAAGAGTGAAGGGCAAGAGGATGCAGCTGGGCTCTTTTCAGTGGTGGACAGTGATAGGTCAAGGGGCAGCAGATGCAAACCAGAGTACAAGAGGTTTCACTTAAATATAAAGAAAAACTTCTCTCCTGTGAGCCTGCCAGAGCACTGAACCAGGTTACCCAGGGAGATTGTGGATTCTCCTTCTCTGGAGACTTTCAAAACCCACCTGAATGTGCTCCTGTGCAACCTGCTCTAGGCAAAGCAGGGTGGTTGGACTAGATGATCTCAGAAGGTCTCTTCCAACCCCTACCATTCTGTGATTCTGTGTGATTCTGTAACTTGCAAGGAGCTAAGCAAGAGCCCTGAACACAAAAACCTTCATGCAGTGAATACTGCTTCTGTCCCACCCCCACATCCTGCCCCACTGAATGAGTACTGCAGACTGTGTGCTACTATTTCACCCTCCCAGTGAGAGCTGCCCAGCACCTCAGATTCAGAGGAACTAGAGTATGTATACCTCCAGCTCTGAAATGTTTGCTTAACTGCTATATTGAGCTCTTGGAATGGAGGAAAACAGCCTTCAGACTGCTTAGCACCTGACACCCTGGGTTTTTTCTGATGTTATTATATCTCTTTTACAGTATCATTGCTATTTCACACTAATTCTTTCACAATCTTCAGACTGCCTGTGCAGTCCTGGTGATTTACTGCATGTGATTTCCTCACATTTATTCACTCGCTCCAATACTCCACAGCTTTCGGTTTCAAAGTTTTGCCAAGGGCTCAAAAGAATCTGCCAGAAACTGGAGCTCTTGAGCAAAAAGCCTGTTACAGTTCACACAAATCAGTCACACAGGCCAGCACAGTCTGCCTGGGAATGAACAGAGCTTTCAAACTTTTATAAGGCTTGTCTTGATAGTTCAAACCACCAGAAAGCAAAAAGGCTCTGTGGTAGCACAGACTGGTTTAGCACAGATCCCAGTATCCCAATAAATGTTTTCATTCCTGCATGCAATTCTGTGCACAGAAAACTATTCTGTTCCAGTATCTTCAATGAGCTCAAGCAATTTCTTCCTTATTTCAGACCAAGGCCAGCTTGACCAAGGTTTACACAATGACTGCACATGTGCAAGCACAAAGGCACACACACATCTACTTGCATACAGTGCCCTCAGATCCCTGCCAGGAATATTTCTCTGTGCCTGTGCTCAGCTGGGCTGGAAGTGTCTGGAGGAAGTTCAAGCTGAATCACATTTACCAGAATTGCCCAGATCTGAGCCATTCCCTCAGAGGGGTTATGATGAATTCACAGTCACTACCTCAAAGTAGCAGTAAATACATTAACATTCACCATCAGCCAGACTGCTTCCTTCTACAAACACAAAACTCTTGCCCAGAAGGCAGAGTTGAGCTCACTGAGGGTGCCTGAGGACTTGCATGAGCCAACTGAAGTTATTGCCTACAGCACTGATATCAGCTCTATAGAAGATAGATTCACCAGGTAGTCTTAACACAATTTAATCTTTTTAACAGTTCAACAGCTTCTGCACCCAGACATTTCCCTCAGAAAGGAATCAGGGAAGCATAGAATTGTTTCAGTTGGAAAAGACATACAAGATCATCAAGTCCAACAGCCAACCCAACACCACCATGCCCAATAAAATGTGTCCCAAAGTGCCATGTCTACACACACTTTAAACACCTCCAGGGTTGGTGACTCCACTGCTTCCCTAGGCAGCCTACTCCAGTGCCTGATCACTCTTGCAGTAAAGAATTTTTTCCTAATATCCAACCTAAATCTCCTCTGGTGCAATCTGAGGCTATTTCCTCTTGTTCTAGTACTTGTTACTAAGGAGACTGACCCCTACGTCACTCCAGTCTCCCTTCAGGTAGTTGTAGAGAGAAAGAAGATCTTCCCTCAGCCACCTCTTCTCCAGACTAAACAACCCCAGTTCCCCCAGTAGCTCTCCATAAGTCCTGTTCACCAGACCCTTCACCAGCTTTGTTGCCCTCCTTGGTTCCTCTTCCAGCAGCTCAACGTCTTTCTTGTAGTGAGTGCCCTGACACTTGGGCACAGGACTCCCTGGTCCTGCTGGCCACATTTTTCCTCATACAGGCCAAGATGATTTTGGCCTTCCTAGCCACCTGAGCACACTACTGGCTTGTGTTCAGCCAGCTGTCAATCAACATCCCCATGCCTTTCTTTGATGGGCAGCTTTCCAGCCACTCTGCTCCAAACCTGGATCCTTGCATCTGGCCTTGCTGAATCTTATAGTACTGACCATGACACGTCAATCCAGCCTGTCCATGTCCCTCTGCAGAGCCTTCCTACCTTCAAGGATAATCAAAACTCAGGATGTTCTGTCCTGTACAGGGATTTCCCAAGTGCAAATGAAAGAAGCTGGGATCTAAGGGGAAAGAGATCTGAAAGCTGAGATGGAAAGGAGCTTGGGCAGCAGATCTCTTCTCCCTGTCTGTATCCCTTCACACTCTTCCCCATTTTCTTGCCACAGGCAATAGCAAGTGGCAGCCAGTGATGCTCTCTAAGGCTGCCATGCTACTTGGGCACATAATGGAGAGAACAGACACCTCAGGCAGCCTGCATCAGGAACAGTGTGGCCAGTAGGAGCAGGGAAGTCATTCTGCCCTGTACTCTGCACTGGTTAGGCCACACCTTGAGTCCTGTGTCCAATTCTGGGCTCCTCAGTTTAGGAAAGATATTGAGTTGCTGGAAGGTTGTCCAGAGAAGGGCAACAAAGCTGGGGGGGGTGGTTTGGAGCACAGCCCTGTGAGGAGAGGCTGAGGGAGCTGGGGTTGCTTAGCCTGGAGAAGAGGAGGCTCAGGGGTGACCTCATTGCTGACTAGAACTACCTGAAGGGAGGTTGTAGCCAGGTGGGGGTTGGTCTCTTCTCCCAGGCAACCAGCACCAGAACAAGAGGACACAGTCTCAAGCTGTGCCAGGGGAGGATTAGGGTGGAGGTGAGGAAGAAGTTCTTTATGGAAAGAGAGATTGGCCATTGGAATGTGCTGCCCAGGGAGGTGGTGGAGTCACCATCACTGGAGGTGTTTAGGAAGAGACTGGATAAGGCACTTGGTGCCATGGTTGATTAGATAGTGTTGGATGATTGGTTGGACTTGATGATATCTGAGGTCTTTTCCAACCTTATTAATTCTAGTCTAGTCTAGTCTGTCCCTTGCTCTGCTCCTAAAATTAGAGCATCCAGCAGGGAGCATTGCACAAGAAAGGTGACATGTAGGTCCAACTCAGTTACTCTCTCAGGAAAAGCAGCCACCAGACCTCCTGTGGCAGTTCAGGCTGGGCTCCTCCTGCTGCTGCCACACAAGCTATACCTCCAGTGTCCGTGGGTCCAGCCCAGTAGGTGGACACAGGGAGCTGTGTATTTCATGCCCATAATATCCTGCTCCCTATAAATCCATCTGCAAAGTCTCTCACTTCCTCTTTCTTCCCTCTCTGCTCCCATGGGAGATGCTCCCTCTCAGGTAACACTGGGGAAGTATCTCAAGGCCTCTTAGGCCTGGTTAGGCCTAATGCCAGGAGGAGAAGGGGGAGGGGCAGTCTCAGACCTGAGACTAGCCTAGCAGTGGGAGGGGAAGAAAGACCCCTGTGGGGTTTGGGTCTACCCTCAGGTTGAGAGATGCAAAGTGTTGGTGACTTATGGGTGTGCTATAAGGGGCTCTGTGTGCTTTGGGTTTCTTTTGTCACCATGCTTGCAACTTCTGTACAACACTAATTGCTTTTCCATTCAAACTTTCCATCACTTCTGCAATCCATTGCTGTGATGAGTGTCATTCTTTTGCCCCTCTCAGGGGGGAAAGAGAGGATCTGCCTGGCCTCAAACCAGGACAGCTCCTAATGTGAACACTCTACAATTTAATTTCTGATGTCATAAAAAACTGTTTCTTAAAGGCACAGAGCTCTAAGCTCTCCAGAATTTTACATGGAGTAAGCAAAATATGATAGGGACAGAGAAGAGAAGAGAAGAGAAGAGAAGAGAAGAGAAGAGAAGAGAAGAGAAGAGAAGAGAAGAGAAGAGAAGAGAAGAGAAGAGAAGAGAAGAGAAGAGAAGAGAAGAGAAGAGAAGAGAAGAGAAGAGAAGAGAAGAGAAGAGAAGAGAAGAGAAGAGAAGAGAAGAGAAGAGAAGAGAAGAGAAGAGAAGAGAAGAGAAGAGAAGAGAAGAGAAGAGAAGAGAAGAGAAGAGAATTAACCAGGTTGGAAAAGACCTTGGAGATCATCAAGTACAACCTATCACCCAACACCTCAGGACTAACTAAACCTTGGCACTAAGTGCCACATCCAGTCTCTTTTTAAACACCTCCAGGGATGGTGACTCCACCACCTCCCTGGGCAGCACATTCCAATGGCCAATCTCTCTTTCTTTGAAGAATATAAGGGGGAAAAGGGGAGAAGAAGCAAGATGAATACGACCTGGAAGTACATATGGTTGGAAATAGATAACGTGAGGAGATAAATAATTCAAGGGAGAGGAAAAGTAAAATACTAATGAAAGTTAATTGGCATAATGAAATAATGAAACAGTGAGGTGGGAGAGCAAAAAAAAAGAAAAAATCTGGCCACACATACACAAAATAATTTGGTGATTGCAGATTTACTAACCAGCAAACTGAGTCACTGAAAACATTCCCAAGAATTTCCTAGGTGGCTTGGAAGGCAATGGAAGCACTCAGGACCAACCTCTCTTGCCACAGGGAAGGACATAATACTTTTTATGTACTAAAATTAAGGCTTCAGCTGCAGGATTCCCTAAAAATCTGTTGGCTCATATTCATCCTCAAAACTCTTAAGACCATCTTGAGTCCAGATGTTTTCAGAGGAAACAGGTAAGAACCCTGGCAGCTGCACGGAAGTAAGGAAAGGGAGAAAGTGCAGGAGAAAGAGGGTGGGGAAAAGCTGAAGAGGTCAGTGGAAGAAGAGATTAGGAGGACATCTATGTAACTCCTCTAATCATAGAATCAATATGGTTGGAAAAGACCTCAAAGATCATCAAGCTCAACCTATCAACCAACACCTCATGACTAAATAAACCATGGCACCAAGTGCCACATCCAATCACCTCCAGGGACGGTAACTCCACCACCTCCCTGGGCAGCACATCCCAATGGCTAACAACTCTCTCTGGGAAGAACTTTCTCCTCACCTCCAGCCTAAACCAACTATGGCACAGCTTGAGACTGTGTCCTCTTGTTCTGGTGCTGGTTGCCTGGGAGAAGAGACCAACCCCCACCTGGCTACAACCTCCCTTCGGGGAGTTTTAGAGAGCAAGAAGGTCTCCCCTGAGCCTCCTCTTCTCCAGGCTAAGCAACCCCAGCTCCCTCAGCCTCTCCTCACAGGGCTGTGCTCCAGACCCCTCCCCAGCCTCATTGCCCTTCTCTGGACATATTGAAGTGTCTCAATGTCCTTCTTAATTTGAGGGACCCAGAACTGGACACAGGACTCAAGGTGTGGCCTAACCAGTGCTGCGTACAGGGCACAATGGCTTCCCTGCTCCTGCTGGCCACATTATTTCTGATGCAGGCCAGGATGCCATTGACCTTCTTGGCCACCTGGGCATACTACTGGCTTGTGTTCAGCCAGCTACCATTGCAACCCACCAAAGGAGAATGGGCTGTCCAGTGCAATATATTACAGGGACTATTTACACATCTCTATCTCAAATTAGAAAGCTCTTGCAGAGAACCTTGGAATGGAACCTACTTGAGCTGTCAAAACCAGGACTTACCCTATTGTCCAGTGGAAGCTCAGGTAGATGCAATTATGGATGTATTTGGAAACCATGTAGAGGTAACATGCAGGACAATAGATGACAGCACAAAACCACTAGTGTATCCTTTGGCCCCAGACTGATCTATTAATCCTTTCTTCTCTACCAAAAGAAGCCTCCAATATTGGAAAACACTGACAGGAACTCAGGGATTAAAACTGCTGGAATGCTCCAGATTTTGCAGCTGTTAGTGCAGCAGAGAAGCAGGAGAAAACATTTTGCACATCCTTCAAAAGCACCCCCCCCCCCCCCATCAGTAGGGAGAGGGTGAGTCAAGATGCTTTACACACAATGAGCATTAACAACAGAACATATGGCAGGCCACATTGCTTCTCTCTTGTTTCCTCATCTGCCAGTACCTCTGGATCAAAGGAGGTTGAGGGGCACATGTAATCAAGCAAGACCAAAAGCTCTCTGACTGCCCACCACCCATCCATGGGGGATGGGCATGTGGGGCTGTGTGCATTTGTACCTGCAGGATCCACTGAGAGAAGGAAGGCAGCAAGGAAGCTGGATATTCATGAACACTAGTTTATCAGTGCAAGATGCCAGTGCTTTTCCTGACTCTTTTTTGTTCTAATCCACTGAGACAGTGATGGGAAAATGAAACTGACTAAAACAGATCAAAACACCCTGATGAAGTAGTTTTTCTTCAGAAAATATCATTGTGTAGAAGTAAAATAGCATAGCATAGAATAATATAGCATAGCATAGAATAACATAGCATAGCATAGCATAGAATAACATAGCATAGCATAGCATAGAATAACATAGCATAGCATAGAATAGCATAGAATAATATAGCATAGCATAGCATAGAATAACATAGCATAGCATAGCACAGCATAGCATAGAATAGCATAGAATTGAATGGAATGGAATGGAATGGAATGGAATGGAATGGAATGGAATGGAATGGAATTGACCTTCTAATCAACTAAACCATGGCACCAAGTGCCCCATCCAGTCTCTTCTTAAACACCTCCAGTGATGGTGACTCCACCACCTCCCTGGGCAGCACATTCCAATGGCCAATCTCTCTTTCTGGGAAGAACTTCTTCCTAACATCCAGCCTAAACCTCCCCTGGTAGAGCTTGTTACGATTTCCTCTAGTCCTATCGCTTCCCACCAAGAAGAAGTTGGCCCCCTCCATGCTCCAACCTCCCTCTCCAGGTAGTTGTAGAGAGCAGTAAGATCTCCCCTCAGCCTTTTCTTCTCCAGACTGAACAACCCCAAATCCCTCAGATTCTCCTCATAGGCCATGTGCTCCAGGCCCTTTATGAACCTCATTGCCCTTCTCTGGATGTGCTCTGGCAGCTCAGTGTCCTTCCTACAGTGAGAGGCCCAGAGCTGCAAACAGCATACAAGGTGTGGCCTCCCCAGTGCGGAGTACAGTGGGATGATCACCTCCCTGTTCCTGCTGGCCCCAGGGGAAGTGGCAGACTTCCCAACACTGAGTGCTTCTAAGATTCAGCTAGACAAGATGTTGGGCCACCTTATGTAGACTGTGTTTTTACCACATGTTCCTTGAAGTCTCTTCCAATCAAGCATTCTGTGATGCTATTGTTCTAACTCCCTGATTCATTTTTATCATTATTATAACCCTTTTTGTACTGAGATTTGTAAAAACATCACCATTAACATCATAGAATCACAGAATGGTAGAGGTTCAAAGGCACTTCTGAAGGTTATCTAATCCAACTGCCTTGCTAAAGCAGATTCACCTAAAGCCAGCTGCATAGGAAGGTGGCCAAGTTGGTTTGGAAAGTTGTCAGAGAAGGACAATCCACAGCCTCCCTGGGTAACCTGGTTCAGTGCACCTGCAAAAAAAGTTCTTCCTTATGTTCAAGTGAGAACTGCTGTGCTCTGGTTTGTGCCTACTGCCACTTGTCCTATCACCGGCCACCACTGAAAAGAGCCCAGCCCCATCCTCTTGCTCTACTTCCATTAGATATTGATAAATATTGATAAGATCCCCTCTCAGTCTGCTCTTTTCCAGGCTAAACAGCCCCAGGTCTCTCAGATTTTCTCCTAAGACAGATGCTCCAGTCCCCTCAACACCATTGTGGCCCTTCATTGGATTCTCTCCAGTAGTTCCATGCCTCTCTTGACCTGGGAAGCCCAGAACTGGACACAAGACTCCAGGTGTGGCCTCACCAGGGCAAAGTAAAGGGGAAGAAGAACCTCTCTCAGCGTGCTGGCCACACTCTTCTCAATACACCACAGAACACGGTTGGCCTTTGTGGCCATCAGGGCATATTGCTGGCTCATAGTGAACTTGTCCACCAGCATTCCCAGGTCCTTCTCTGCAGACCTACTTTCCAGCAGTCAACCCCTCACATGTACTGATGAAGGGGGTTAACCCTCCACAGGAGCAGGACTCTTCACTTGCCCTTGTTGAAATTCATGAGGTTCCCTCTGCCCAGGTCTCCAGCCCGTCTGGCATGATGTATTTTTCTGAAATGCATATTTCCAAGCAGAGCTTCTTCCATGAGGTTCCTCTCCACTGCAATAGAATTTAGTCTTTAATGGCAGCGATCTCACTTCTCTTGCTGCTCTGGCTCTACTGCAGCAGAACCATGGAATCATAGAATCAATAAGGTTGGAAAAGACCTCAGAGATCATCAAGTCCAACCTGTCACCCAATACCTCATGACTAACTAAACCATGGCTCCAAGTGCCACATCCAGTCCTCTCTTGAACACCTCCAGGCACAGTGACTCCACCACCTCCCTGGGCAGCACATTCCAATGGCCAATTACTCTTTCGGCTAAGAACTTTCTCCTCACCTCCAGCCTAAACTTCCCCTGGCACAGCTTGGGAGTGTGTCCTCTTGTTCTGGTGCTGGTTGCCTGGGAGAAGAGACCAACCCCCACCTGGCTACAACCTCCCTTCGGGGAGTTGTAGAGAGCAATGAGGTCACCCCTGAGCCTCCTCTTCTCCAGGCTAAGCAACCCCAGCTCCCTCAGCCTCTCCTCACAGGGCTGTGCTCCAGACCCTTCCCCAGCCTCGTTGTTCTTCTCTGGACACCTTCAAGTGTCTCAATGTCCTTCTTAAATTGAGGGGCCCAGAACTGGACACAGGACTCAAGTTGTGGCCTAAGGAGTGCTGAGTCCAGGGGCAGAATGAGTTCCCTTCTCCTGCTGGCCACACTGTTCCTGATGCAGGCCAGGATGCCATTGGCCTTCTTGGCCACCCAGGCACACTGCTGGCTAAATAAATAGGAATCTGTAAATATACTCTTTTTTATTTTCTCTATTTTTGTTGTTGTTTTAAGAAACAAAGCATAAATTTAGAACAAGCCCTCCACAAAACAGAGCTATTTGCACACCACTCTCCTACGGCTGCAAGAGAATGTCAATTTTAGCACATCTGTGTTTATTTCTTTGCTTATTTGTAGCAGGATAATTTATAAGCAGCAGCTCTGCCCTCTGACTAAGAATCACTCTTAAATGGCCTTCAGGACATAACCACAGAGGTAAACAATGTTTTAGAAAGTACCAGCTTGATACTCCTCAATTCCTCTAAAGCCCTGTGCTGCAGCAGAACATTGTGAAAGGCACAGAGAGCCTTCTGTAAGTGCAGCCTAATGTAAAGCAACAACTGAACAAAAGCTTTTTCTTCTCCTTTCCAATGTCAACCAAGTAATAAGTGATAGGAAAAAAGGACATACCTTCAAGTTTCACCAAGGGAAATTTAGATTGGATATGATGTGTTAGAGGGTAGGAGAGCTCTGCAGAGGGACCTCAACAGGCTGGACAGATTGGCAGAGTCCAAGGGCATGAAATCGAACACATCCAAGTGCCAGGTTCTACACATTGGCCACAACAACCCCAGGCAGTGCTACAGGCTGGGGTCAGAGTGGCTGGAGAGCAGCCAGGCAGAGAGGGACCTGGGGGTACTGGTTGAGTGTAGGCTGGACATGAGCCAGCAGTGTGCCCAGGTGGCCAACAAGGCCAATGGCATCCTGGCCTGCATCAGGAACAGTGTGGCCAGCAGGAGCAGGGAAGTCATTGTGCCCTGTACTCGGCACTGGTTAGGCCACACCTTGAGTCCTGTGACCAGTTCTGGGCCCCTCAGTTTAGGAAAGATGTTGAGATGCTGGAAGGTGTCCAGGGAAGGGCAACAAAGCTGGGGAAGGGTCTGGAGCACAGCCCTGTGAGGAGAGGCTGAGGGAGCTGGGGTTGCTTAGCCTGCAGAAGAGGAGGCTCAGGGGTGACGTTATTGCTGACTAGAACTACTTGAAAGGAGGCTGTAGCCAGGTGGGGGTTGGTCTCTTCTCCCAGTCAACCAGCACCAGAACAAGAGGACACAGTCTCAAGCTGTGCCAGGGGAAGTTTAGGCTGGATGTTAGGAATAAATTCTTCCCAGAAAGAGAGATTTGCCATTGGAATGTGCTGCCCAGGGAGGTGGTGCAGTCACCATCACTGGAGGTGTTTAGGAAGAGACTGGATGAGGCACTTGGTGCCATGGTTTAGTTGATTAGAAGGTGTTAGGTGATAGGTTGGACTCGATGATCTTTGAGGTCTTTTCTGACCTGGTCTATTCCATTCCATTCCATTCCATTCCATTCCATTCCATTCCATTCCATTCTATTCTATTCTATTCTATTCTATTCTATTCTATTCTATTCTATTCTATTCTATTCTATTCTATTCTATGGGTTATCAGGTATCAGAACAGCTTGCCCAGGGAGGTGGTAAGAGTCCCCATCCTTGGAGGTATTTAAGAGTAGCGTAGATGTAATGCTGAGAAGTATAGTCAAGGACCTGTCAGTGTTAGACTAATGATTGGACTTGATGATCTTAAAGGTCTTTTGCAGTCTGGGCCATTCTATGATCCTGTGAAAACTGTTCCATTGTCATTTGCTGTTGATTCTTCAGGATTCCCTAAGTGGTGAATCCAGCTCCTTAAATGTCCTCCTGCAGAGCAGGCAGGCATAAACCAGCTGAAAGTCATCTGCAGCAATCTTCTATCCTGCTGCCTTATTTTTGTTCCAGTTCAGTGGGGATGGGGGGGGGAGGGGGGTGCTTTTTGGGATTTTTTTTAGCATGAGATTCTGATGAAACTGAAAATATCTCGGCACACAAATTCTGCAGCATGCTGTGAGTCATTTCCAGCTGCCAAAGCCATCTAAATCAAATCCCATGGGGGATTCTTCTTTCTTCAATCCATGCATGTTAGAAAACAAAAATGGCGAGCAGCCATCCTGCCTCTCCTCCTCCTCTTTCTCTGAGCAAATTCCTGCAGCTGGAGCAATGTCATTAGAGGCTGCCCTTAACAGATTCCAGGACAGAAGCACAGCACAGTGTAGATACACAACACAAGAAGTTCAAATCATAACAGAAGCTTCACTTTTTCTCTTTTCTTTTCTTTTCTTTTTTCTTTTCTTTTCTTTTTCCTTTTTTCTTTTCTTTTCTTTTCTTTTCTTTTCTTTTCTTTTCTTTTCTTTTCTTTGGTTTGATTTGCTTTCCTTTCCTTTCCTTTCCTTTCCTTTCCTTTCCTTTCCTTTCCTTTCCTTTCCTTTCCTTTCCTTTCCTTTCCTTTCCTTTCCTTTCCTTTCCTTTCCTTTCCTTTCCTTTCCTTTCCTTTCCTTTCCTTTCCTTTCCTTTCCTTTCCTTTCCTTTCCTTTCCTTTCCTTTCCTTTCCTTTCCTCTCCTTTCCTCTCCTTTCCTCTCCTCTCCTTTCCTCTCCTTTCCTTTCCTCTCCTTTCCTCTCCTTTCCTTTCCTTTCCTTTCCTTTCTCCTTTCCTTTCCTTTCTCCTTTCCTTTCCTTTCTCCTTTCCTTTCCTTTCTCCTTTCCTTTCCTTTCTCCTTTCCTTTCCTTTCTCCTTTCCTTTCCTTTCTCCTTTCCTTTCCTTTCTCCTTTCCTTTCCTTTCTCCTTTCCTTTCCTTTCTCCTTTCCTTTCCTTTCTCCTTTCCTTTCCTTTCTCCTTTCCTTTCCTTTCCTTTTCCTTTCCTTTCCTTTTCCTTTCCTTTCCTTTTCCTTTCCTTTCCTTTTCCTTACTCTTCTCTTCTCTTCTCTTCTCTTCTCTTCTCTTCTCTTCTCTTCTCTTCTCTTCTCTTCTCTTCTCTTCTCTTCTCTTCTCTTCTCTTCTCTTCTCTTCTCTTTTCTCTTTTCTCTTTTCTCTTTTCTTTTTTTCTTTTCTATTTTATTTTGGTTTGTTCCTCTCCGAACCTCTCCGAACCAAACCTCTCCGAACCTCTCTGAACCAAACCTCTCCAAACCTATCCCTCTCCCTCTCCCTCCCCCTCTCCCTCTCCCTCTCTTTCTCCCTCTTCCTCTCTTTCTCCCTCTTCCTCTTCTTCTTCCTCTTCCTCTTCCTCTTCCTCTTCCTCTTCCTCTTCCTCTTCCTCTTCCTCTCCCTCTCCCTCTCCCTCTCCCTCTCCCTCTCCCTCTCCCTCTCCCTCTCCCTCTCCCTCTCCCTCTCCCTCTCCCTCTCCCTCTCCCTCTCCTTCTCCCTCTCCCTCTCCTCCTTCTCCTTCTCCTTCTCCTTCTCCTTCTCCTTCTCCTTCTCCTTCTCCTTCTCCTTCTCCTTCTCCTTCTCCTTCTCCTTCTCCTTCTCCTTCTCCTTCTCCTTCTCCTTCTCCTTCTCCTTCTCCTTCTCCTTCTCCTTCTCCTTCTCCTTCTCCTTCTCCTTCCAAAAAATGGGAAGTGGGAGCGATTCAGAGGTGAACCCTGTGGTCTTTATTCTCAGCTCTGCATGTTGTGCTGCCCGTACAATGTTTGCCCATCAGACTCATGCATTGGCAGTTCAGAGATAAATCAGGACTCGCTGCCTAACTGCTGTTCTGCCAGGATGGGTTTTTTTCAATTGCATTCGATGAGAAGAAGGATTTCAAGGCAAACACTAAAGAAGCAGTAAACCATCATGTAAACCAAAGAGGCACAAACAGAGATTCAGGTTTTTCCTCCAAAAAAAAAACCCCAAACCCAACAACTCACACCACAGGCAGCTGTGAAAAGTGTGCCTTGATTTATTGATTGAGGAAGTTGTTTTTAAAGAGAATTTTTTGCCCTCTTTTTTCCAGTTTTCAGCCTCCAAAGAGAATCCTACAGACCATGCGCAGCAGATAGTATGTGCAAGGTGCAGAGATCACCTCCCATAAATTGCTGGAGAACAGCTGGGTGAAAAACAACTAAAGACACAAAACAGTGGATGAAGTCCTTTTCACTATACATTAGAAAACAGCTGTTAGCCAGACAGACAAAATGCTGCTTGAGGTACATTAGCAAATGCACCTATGAGAGGCTGAGGGAGCTGGGGTTGCTTAGCCTGGAGAAGAGGAGGCTCAGGGGAGACCACCTTGCTCTCTACAACTACCTGAAGGGAGGTTGTAGCCAGGTGGGGGTTGGGCTCTTCTCCCAAGCAGCCAGCACCACAACAAGAGGACACAGTCTCAAGCTGTGCCAGGGGAAGTTTAGGCTGCAGGTGAAGAGAAAGTTCTTCCCAGGAAGAGTTGTTAGCCATTGGAATGTGCTGCCCAGGGAAGTGGTGGAGTCACTGTCCCTGGAGGTGTTTAAGAGGGGATTGGACATGGCACTTGGTGCCATGGTCTAGTAGTCATGAGGTGTTGGGTGACAGGTTGGACTTGATGATCTCTGAGGTCTTTTCCAACCTTGTTGATTCTATGATTCTATGAAATAGAAAGAGCCAAAGCAGAAAAGAAACACATTGTCTCTCCTCATAGGGCTTGTAGGGCCTGCTCAACTGCTGTTGGGTACCAAGAGGCCGTGAGGGCTCTGTGGGGAAGGCTCAAAGCAGTTCCTAGGGTTTCCTTTCCTGCCCCTCTTCTGGTCCCACTGCTTGTCCCATGTGCCTGAAGTCTGGATTTAAGCCTCAGTTTCTCTACAGATGGTATTCTAAATAGCTTTTGCTCCTTATTAAAGGCAAATAATAGTTATTCCACAACCACTGACACATAAAACATCTTGTTCTGGGTTGCTTAGCCTGGAGAAGAGGAGGCTCAGGGGAGACCTTCTTGCTCTCTACAACTACCTGAAAGGAGATTGTAACCAGGTGGGGGTTGGGCTCTTCTCCCAGTCAACCAGCCCCAGAACAAGAGGACACAGTCTCAAGCTGCACCAGGGGAGGTTTAGGCTATATGTTAAGAAGAAATTCTTCCCAGAAAGAGAGATTGTCCATTGGAATGTGCTGCCTAGGGAGGTGGTGGAGTCACCATCACTGGAAGTGTTTAAAAAGAGACTGGATGAGGCACTTAGTGCCATGGTTCAGTTGATTAGATGTGGACTTGATGATCTCAAAGGTCTTTTCCAGCCTGGTTAATTCTGTATTCTGTATAAACTGCTGGATTTCTATATTTTCCAGCATCACACTCTTTCCCCAGCTCTGGGCAGATTTTCTGTTGAAGTTTTAGGACAGAAAGATTCCAGCCCTTCACTTTGTCTTGGAAAGCTTATGCAGTGAAGCTCTCCTCCTCTAGCAGAGAGGTTCATTACAGTTCCACCTTCTTATTCTCCACCAACACCACAGAAAATATTGGTGCTTCGCCTGCTGCACAGCTCAAATCAATAGTGGGAGAGAATGAGAAGGTTTCTGTGTGGGATGATTCCTCTACCCAGGTCTTGTGGTCCTTTTCACAACTGAACTCAAACTAAATTATTTTGGTGTGTTTTTAAAGAAGCTTCTCATTGTCTTCTGTGTCCCTCGAGCCAAAAAGCTATTTTCTCCAGCATTCTTCATGCCACCGCCTGCATGGGTTGTGGTAAAAGTCCATATATTTGTAGAGTCCTATTCAGAGATATTTTCAGCACATCAGCAAATGAAAAACATTTTAACAGAGGAGGGAAAAAAAAAAATTAGCCACCTATTAGCTAAAAATTGCTTCCAATTTCGAGCCATCAGCAACCGCTGCTATAGTTAGTACAGAAAACCTTTCCAGTTCAGGTTTGGTTTTGCTCTGCAATTCTTTCTCACATAATCAACATGACCTGAATTATGCCTTCCTGATGCTTCCCTTATGCAGGAGTAGTTCTGCTTCCCACTCCCCTGTTTTCCATTATTTGTATGGTGAACTACCTGAAGGGAGGTTGTAGCCAGGTGGGGGTCGGTCTCTTCTCCCAGGCAACCAGCACCACAACAAGAGGACACAGTCTCAAGCTGTGCCAGGGAAAGCTTAAGCTTGAAGTGAGGAGAAAGTTCTTCCCAGAGAGAGTTGTTGGCCATTGGAATGTGCTGCCCAGGGAGGTGGTGGAGTCACTGTCTCTGGAGGTGTTCAAAAAGGGATTGGATGTGGCACTTGATGCCGTGGTTTAGTAGTCAATGAGGTGTTGGGTGACAGGTTGGACTTGATGATCTCTGAGGTCTTTTCCAACCTTGTTGATTCTATGATTCTGTGTACTTCTTTCATGCCACTGTCCATTATTGCTGTTTTCTTCATCATGATAACTTCTGTACATGTTAGTGACAGTGATTTTCATGCCTCTTTTCTTTCATCAGTAAATTCCCCACGCAAAATAAGGGCTTTCTGCAGGACATGTTATCTATTCTCCTCCCTCCAGCTTCTCACTGTCTGAGAAAGTTTCCTTCTTGCATAGTTTCATCACCAGAAGCCTGCCTGGAGACAATGTCTATTTGAAAAACTTGGGGGGTTGGCTTTAGGAAGGTTGTACTTGAAAGAATTAATTAAGCAATGATACTAAGCATGCCAACACTAAATCATAGGGAGAACTCTACAAGCTAGGGAAAGGGTAGATTGTTTCACTTTTCCTTAGGTCAGCTCCTTATTATTTAAATCAATCTGAAACAAACTGGCATAAAAATATTCATGCAGCTTTGAATATTACCACTTTTGCAGGGATTTGTCCTCAAGGAACTGTCTACACAGAGATGTTCAGGAAAACTATACTAAACTAATTTATTCTGGAGTTTAAAGTGAATTTTTAAAACTGTATTAAGCCACTGAAGAAGAAATCCCTGCTGGAAACTAGGATGACCCTCCTCTGTTTTCACTTCATCTCTAAAGAACAGATACCCAGCATCTCCATGTAAATTAGATAACAAATTAACAATTATTACCTTTCCAGTATAAGCCCTCAGTTAATATTCTTCCAGTATTACCATTAAAGTTCAAAAAGCTTCAGGAGCTCCTGAGTGACTTTGATCACTTACCAGCTATGTCAGTGAAGAGGAGCTCCAACAGACTGAATACACTGTATTAACCACTTCCATTTAAAAGAGCACTTAAACTCTAACATCTGGGGTGGTGATATACATACTTCCAACTTATTACACCAGATCAGAAGGCCCTCCATCAAAGGCTAAATAGAGGCAGTAGGAAGACAGGTCCAACAAGAAGGTCCTAGGATGCAAAGAAACAGCCTCAAGTTGCACTAGGGAAGGTTTAGTACAATAGAAATAGAATAGACCTTCACTGAAAGGGATATTAAAGATGGGAATAGGCTCCCTAGGGAGGTGGTACAATATAATAGAATAGAATAGAGTAGAGTAGAGTAGAATAGAATAGAATAGAATAGAATAGAATAGAATAGAATAGAATAGAATAGAATAGATAAGGATGGAAAAGACCTCAGAGACCATCAAGTCCAACCTATCACCCAACACCGCCTAATCAACTAAACCATGGCACCAGGAGCCTTATCCACTCTCTTAAACGCCTCCAGTGAGGGTGACTCCACCACCTCCCTGGGCAGCACATTCCAATGGCCAGTCACTCTAGTTGGGAAGAACTTCTTCCTAACATCCAGCCTGAACTTCCCCTGGCACAGCTTGAGACTGCGTCCTCTTGTTCTGGTGCTGGTTGCCTGGAAGAAGAGACCAACCCCCACCTGCCTACAACCTCCCTTCAGGGAGTTGTAGATGACAACAAGGTCTCCCCTGAGCTTCCTCTCTTCTCCAGGCTAAGCAACCCCAGCTCCCTCAGCCTCTCCTCACAGGGCTGTGCACCAGACCCCTCCCCAGCTTTGTTGCCCTTCTCTGGGCACCTTCAAGTGTGTCAATATCCTTCTTAAATTAAGGAGCCCAGAACTGGACACAGGACTCAAGGTGTGGCCTAACCAGTGCTGAGTACAGGGCAGAATGACTTCCCTGCTCCTGCTGGCCACACTGTTCCTGAAGCAGACCAGGATGCCATTGGCCTTCTTGGCCACCTGGGCACACTGCTGGCTCATTGGTAGCCACCAACCCCACTTCACAGCACTAAAGAATGAATGTCCTGTGTCCACAGGAATGGCAGCAGGACCATGAGCCCCCGGTCCTGAAGCAGCTGCAATTCTAGGGTTACAGCAAACCATTAGCATGCACCAAGGCTTCCTGAGAGCAGGGGTGAGAGCTTCCATCCAGATAATCACTTTTATAAAAATAGTTTGTTTGAAGGAGGGGGCAGAAGATTAACACTCTCTGCAGTTAACAGTGCAAGGGTCAAACTGCATTCTCAGGCTTGACCTGAAAGCTGGTTAAAAGTGCTGTGGCAGTTTTAGGCTGTGCCTTTAAAAGTTAACTGCAGATTTTTGAGCAGAAGAGTGAAGAAGTGTAAATGATTCAGAGTGGGTGTAAAAAGGAAAACAAAAGATGAATCTAAACGAATTTCATTGGTCAGATGTGAGATATACCCCTAGCAATATCTCACATTCCACTTCATTCATTGAATCATAGAATCAATAAGGTTGGAAAAGACCTCAGAGATCATCAAGTCCAACCTGTCACCCTACACCTCATGATTACTAGACCATGGCACCAAGTGCCATGTCCAGTCCCCTCTTAAACACCTCCAGGGACAGTGACTCCACCACTTCCCTGGGCAGCACATTCCAGTGGCTAACAGCTCTTCCTGGGAAGAACTTTCTCCTCACCTCCAGCCTAAACTTCCCCTGGCACAGCTTGAGACTGTGTCCTCTTGTTCTGGTGCTGCTTGGCTGGGAGAAGAGACCAACCCCCTCCTGGCTACAACCACCCCTCAGGTAGTTGTAGACAGCAAGAAGGTCTCCCCTGAGCCTCCTCTTCTCCAGGCTAAACAACCCCAGCTCCCTCAGCCTCTCCTCATATGGCTGTGCTCGAGGCCTCTCCCCAGCTTTGTTGGCCTTCTCTGGACACTTTCTTCTGGCTGCTGCTTCTGCTCTGCTTGGCTGGGAGGATCTTATGGCTACTAGCTGACCTTGCAGATAAGACTAGTAGTACTCTCCTAACTTTTCTTTCTCTTTTCTTCTAATTAGATGAGAAGGGGGGGGGCGTGGGGGAAGAATTGGGGAGGAAGCGGAGCAGCTACCCTGTCTCCTTTTTGGGATCCCATTAGGGGTTTAGGCGGGGGTTCTATCACAGTATCATCAAGGTTGGAAGAGACCTCAAAGATCACCCAGTCCAACCTGTCACCACAGACCTCACAACTAGACCATGGCACCAAGTGCCACGCCCAATCCCATCTTGAACAGCTCCAGGGATGGTGACTCCACCACCTCCCTGGGCAGCACATTCCCATGGCTAACAACTCTCTCAGTGATGAACTTTCTCCTCATCTCGAGCCTATGTTGTGTTCTGATTGTAAATGCCTGTATAATATTTTAAATCCTGTATATTTGTCCATATTCATTGCATTCCATTGTAGAGTGCAGTTTTGCTTGTAAATACAGCTTCCATTTGCTTTCCTGACTGAGTGAGCTGAGGTTTTGTTAATGCTTGTGGGCCAAATTGCCACAAGTGCCCAGGTATTTGTAATTAGAAGTGATTCATTTCAGTGTCCCAATACAATTTTTGGAGGGAAAAAAAATAGAGGTCCATTGGAACCCATAACATGAGGGAAGGAAGGGGAAAAGGAGATAATTTTGGCTAGGGCTTTAAGTGATCTGAATGATCCACAGTAAAACTAGCCAATACCAGTAAGGGATTTCCAAGTGTAATGTTCCTCATCAGACAGCAGGAAGGAAAAGAAAAAAATTTTAGTTTGTAACCTATAAAACTAAGAATGCTGAATTTATAAGATGGATGTACTCAGATAGATGAGTATAAATATAAAACAACCCTTACTCATGCCTGGGGCTCAGAAGTGAGACAGCACCAAGAATGCTGAAGAGCATGCTAAGGGATGTGGTTTAGAAGAAGACTTGGTAGAGAATAGAATGGAATGGAATGGAATGGAATGGAATGGAATGGAATAGAATAGAATAGAATAGAATAGAATAGAATAGAATAGAATAGAATAGAATAGAATAGAATAGAATAGAATAGAGTAGAGTAGAATAGACCAGACTGGAAGAGACCTTCAAGATCATCACATCCAACCTATCATCCAACACCACCTAATCAACTAAACCATGCAATAAGCACCCTATCAAGTCTCCCCCTGAACACCTCCAATGATGGTGACTCCACCACCTCCTTGGGCAGCCCATTCCAATGGGCAATCACAGTATCACAGTTTCACCGAGGTTGGAAGAGACCTCAAAGATGATCAAGTCCAACCTGTCACCACAGACCTCATGACTTGACCATGGCTTCAAATGCCATGTCCAATCCTTTTTTGATCACCTCCAGGGATGGTGACTCCACCACCTCCCTGGGCAGCACATTCCAATGGCTAACAACTCTCTCAGTGATGAACTTTCTCCTCACCTCCAGCCTAAACTTCCCCTGGTGCAACTTGAGACTGTGTCCTCTTGTCCTGGTGCTGCTTGCCTGGGAGAAGAGACCAACCCCCACCTGGCTACAACCTCCCTTCAGGTAGTTGTAGAGAGCAATGAGGTCTCCCCTGAGCCTCCTCTTCTCCAGGCTAAACAATCTCAGCTCCCTCAGCCTCTTCTCACAGGGCTGTGTTCAAGGCCTCTTGCCCTTCTCTGGACATGTTCAAGTGTCTTGATGTCCTTCCTAAACTGATGGGCCCAGAACTGGACACAGGACTCAAGGTGTGGCCCAAGGAGTGCTGAGTACAGGGGCACAATGACTTCCCTGCTCCTGCTGGCCACACTATTCCTAATGCACTCTCTCTGTATAGAATTTCTTCCTAACATCCAGTCTGAACCTCCCCTGGCACAGCTCGAGACTGTGTCTTCTTGTTCTGGTGCTGGTTGCCTGGGAGAAGAGACCAGCCCCCACCTGGAAGTCAGATAATGGTTGGACCTGGTGATCTTAAAGCTCTTTTCAAACTAAAATTATTTGAGGATTCAATGATTTCATGATTTCTATTTATTAGTAACAGAAAAATACGACATAAATTCGGATCAGTCCCCTAGGAGTAAGCACACGCAGCTTTGGCAGGCCTACATCACTTGTGCACAGCAATTCCAAGACACTTGGCTGAAGAGATCTCTGGCCTGCTGGGATGATCTTGAACATATCTTGGAAATGCCAGGGAACTCTGGAAGACTAGAATAGTGTCAGTATGAAGTGAATGGGATGAGCAGAGGAGCTCTGCTGCCGAGTCTTATATTCCCTGCAGGCAAGAAGTGTGTGAAAACTGGGAAAGGACCCCATTCATAAAATAGTGGGAGAATAAAGAAACAAATAATTCTATAGCACATAATTCTATAGGACATAAATCTTGTTAAACAGGGCATGCCAAAGCAGGAAAATGAAGCATTGTATATTTATAAGCAAAGAATGGGAGCCAAGCCTACACACTGAGGATTGTGTTCTGAACAGCAGTGGGTCTAAAAAGGGATTGGGGTGGGGGGTGTAGTAACAAGCTACACCACATGAACTCTCAGTGTAATGCTTGGGGGGTGGGGGAAGTAACTGTGATTAAAGTGGAGAGTATTAGCTGGGATTTGAGGCAGTTTGAAGGTTTTTTAAGTAGCAGTACTGGAGTACCAGGTGCAACCCTGGGTACAAATTTCCTAAACAGTGTTGAAATGCTCCATGGGGTAGAGAAAAGAAACAGCAGAATTACTTCTGGGCTGGAGAAAAATGTGTTGCAGAGAAAGATTGCAAGGAGCTTTGCCTGCTTCATACACCAAAGGAAGCCAGGATGAGGTTATTACACTGCAAAAATATGCTCACAGTATAAAACATGAAACACAGGAGAATTCTTTCATTTCCTGGAGGAAGGAATGACAAGAACCAACACAGGAAGGTGAAGCCCTCTTCTGAAGGAAGGGAGACACATGTTCTTAGCATGTGAGTGATATCTCCTGCTGCAGGCAGTGCTGAAATCTCCAGCTTCTGAACCTTTCAGATGAAGCCTAGGTACTTCTCTAGAAGCCTAGGTACTTAAAAGGTGAGGAGGAAGATGTTGCAGTCTGCATTAGATGGAAGGCAGTGAGGTAATCTGATGGTCTTCGGGTTCTTACATTCAGTATATGTAAACTTATCATGATTAGAAGGAAGGTGACTCTCCATGGATTTTCATCAAAGTAACTAAGAATCCTGTTGGAGCCAAAGATGATTCCTTGCTACACACAAGGATACCATAAAGCTACAGGCATCTCAGATTATTTCATGATCTCCGGAGGTCCCTTCCAGCCCCTAACATCCTGAGATCCATTAGGAAGAAATAAATCTTTGAGCCCTTGCATTCATTGAGCTTTTGTTTTAAAACACCAAACACCAAAACACCCAATGAAGAAGCTGTTGACTTCAAATAATGATGATGACTTCATGGGGAATTCACAGCCCATTTTCTTTGTGAGGTTTTGACCTTCTTACTACCAAGGGCCGGGGGGTGGGGGGGGAGTCAAGCAGAAGTGCAACATGTGCCTTTTCCCTAATACCATATGATAGCAAATACAGAAATAGTGAATATCCTTTTTCATTGTAAAAGAAAATGTTATTTATTAGCAGAACACAGTAAAATACTATAGCTAATCAGCATAATACCAAGAAAATCCTACAAATCCCCTAGAAGCTAACAGTAGGTTGTTCAGCTCCCCATGGTCTGCCTCATACCCCTGATGACAGTGCAAAAGGTTTGATCTGGCCCCTCAGTTTAAGAAGGACATTGAGACACTTGAACATGTCCAGAGAAGGGCAATAAAGCTTGGGAGAGTCCTCCAGCAAAAGCCTTATGAGGAGAGGCTGAGGGAGCTGGAGTTGCTTAGCCTGGAGAAGAGGAGGCTCAGGGGAGACCTTATTGCTGTCTGCAACTCCCTGAAGGGAGGTTGTAACCAGGTGGGGGTTGGCCTCTTCTCCCAGGCAACCAGCACCAGAACAAGAGGACACAGTCTCAAGCTGTGCCAGGGAAAGTTTAGGCTCAGGGTGAGGAGAAAGTTCTTCACTGAGTGAGTCATTTGCCATTGGAATGTGCTGCCCAGGGAGGTGGTGGAGTCACCATCACTGGAGGTGTTCAAGAGGGGACTGGACGTGGCACTTGGTGCCATGGTTTAGTCATGAGATCTGTGGTGACAGGTTGGACTTGATGATCTTTGAGGTCTCTTCCAACCTTGGTGATTCTGTGATACTGTGATTAAACTATGTCATAACCTTGTCTTCATTTGTATTAAAAATACAAAGCCACTCTTGTGAAAGAATGTTATTAGATATAGAAAGCCTCTGGAAAGTTCTCTCTGAGTTTCACTACAAAGAGGATGCAGCCATGAAAGGAGTGATCAGTCAACTACCCTATTTAGCTCTTCTGAGCTGCTAAACCAGTGGAAATTTGAATCAGAAATAAAGATGAAAGAAAAACCTGAGGCAAAACAAATATCATCTGTGTCTGGAAAGCTGCCTGGCAGAGAAAGACCTGGGGGTATTGGTCAACAGCTGAGCATAAGCCACCATGCGCCCAGGTAGCCAAGAAGGCCAACAGCACCCTGGTCTGTATCAGGAACAGTGTGACAGCAGGATCAGGAAAGGGATCGTACCCCTGGACTGAGCACTGGTGAAGCCACACCTTCTGTACTGGGTTCAACTTTGAGACCCTCCCTTCAAGAAAGACTCCCTACAATAAAGGTGCTGGACCTGGTCTGGAGAAGAGAAACAAAGCTGGTGAAGGGTCTGAGGACAGGTCTTGTGAAGAGTGGCTGAAGCAAATGGGGTTGTTTATTCTGGAGAATAGGAGGATGAGAAGAGAACTTCTCACTCTCTAAAATGACCTGAAAGGAAGTTGTATCCATGTGGGCATTGGTCTCCTTTCCCTAGTAACAAGTAATTGGATGAGAGGAAATGGCCTCAAGTTACGCCAGGGGAGGTTTAGTTTGGATATTACAAGAAACTTCTTCACTGAAAGGGTTCTCAAACACTGGAACAGGCTTCCCAGGAAAGTGGTTGAATCCCCATCCCTGAAGATGTTTAAAAGATGTATAGATGCGGTACTGGGGGACTTGGTTTGATGCCAGTTAGATAATGGTTGAACTTTGTAGAGGGACCTCAACTGACTGGACAGATGGGCAGAGTCCAACAGGATGGCATGCAACAAATCCAAGTGCCAGGTGCTGCACTTTGGCCACGGCAACCCCATGCAGAGCTACAGGCTGGGGTCAGAGTGGCTGGAGAGCAGCCAAATAGAAAGGGACCTGGGGGTGCTGATTGACAGCTGCCTAAACGTGAGCCAGCAGTGTGCCCAGGTGGCCAAGAAGGCCAATGGCATCCTGGCCTGCATCAGGAATAGTGTGGCCAGCAGGAGCAGGGAGGTCATTGTGCCCTGTACTCTGCATAGGTTAGGCCACACCTTGAGTCCTGTGTCCAGTTCTGGGCCCTTCAGTTCCAGAAGGACATTGAGACACTTGAAGGTGTCCAGAGAAGGGCAACGAGGCTGGGGAGAGGCCTTGAGCACAGCCCTGTGAGGAGAGGCTGAGGGAGCTGGGGTTGCTTAGCCTGGAGAAGAGGAGGCTCAGGGGAGACCTCATTGCAGTCTACAACTCCCTGAAGGGAGGTTGTAGCCAGGAAGGGGTTGGTCTCTTCTCCCAGGCAACCAGCACCAGAACAAGAGGACACAGTCTCAAGCTGCACCAGGGGAGGTTTAGGCTGGAGGTGAGGAGAATGATCTTCCCAGAAAGAGTAATTGGCCATTGGGATGTGCTGCCCAGGGAGGTGGTGGAGTCACCATCTCTGGAGGTGTTCAAGAGGGGATTGGACGCGGCACTTGGTGCCACGGTCTAGTCATGAAGTCTTGAGTGATAGGTTGTACTTGATGATCTTTGAGGTCTCTTCCAACCTTGGTGATACTGTGATATTGTGAACTCAATGATCTTAAAGGTCTTTTCTAAAGAAAACCATTCTGTGATCCTATGATTGTATAAATGATTCAGGGATGTGGTGCTGAGGGACATGGTTTAGCACCAGACTTGGCAGAGTTAGATAATGTTTAGACTCAAGGATCTTAAAGGTCTTTTCAAACTTGAAGCAATTCTATGACTGTAATTTATTTCCTCTGAAGCAGGTGGACCACATACCATGGTGCCCTTCAGCTTCCCCAGCCAGTCACCTGGATCCCTGTTGATAAGAGAGGGGTTATCAGGAGCACATGCCTGCAGCAGCTGCCATGCTAAAGACAGCTTTCTTATGAATGTGTATGGGGTTGGACTGAGCTGAAGTTAATTCTCCTCACAGCATCTTTCTAGTGCTGTGTTTTGCAGCAATAGTTGATAACGCAGCAGTGTTTTGGCTACTGCTGAACAAGTATCCAGGCTGTGTCCTTTCAACATTTCCCTGCCCCAAGAGTATGCTGAGGGGTGGGCAAGATCTTGGGAGGGGACATGGCTGAGCCAGCTGACCCAGATTGGTCAAAGGGGTATTGCATACCATATGAGGTCAGCTCAGGTATAAGAATGAAGTGAAAGAAGGGAATAGGGGATTCGTCCATGGCATCTGTCCTCCCAAGTAACCACCAAGCTTAGCCCTGCTTCCCAAGACCAACCATCATCCTGCTGATGGGAAGTAGAGACTAACTTCTCTCTCTGCTTTTTGCCTCCATGCAGTCTGTTGCTGTTTGCTTATAGAATAGCATAACATAGCATAGCATAGCATAGCATAGAATAGAATAGAATAGAATAGAATAGAATTAACCAGGTTGGAAGAGACCTTTGAGATCATCAAGTCCAACCTATCATCCAACACTACCTAATCAACTAAACCATGGCACCGAGTGCCTCATCCAGTCTCTTCCTAAACACCTCCAGTGATGGTGACTCCACCACCTCCCTGGGCAGCCCATTCCAATGGTTGTTAAAATTGCTCCTATCCTATTGCTGGCTTTTGTTATATTCTTCCCCTCTCCCCCTGTCCACTTAAGAGGGGGAGTGATAGAGCAACTTTGGTGGGCATCTGGCCTCCAGGCCAGGGCCAAGCCACCACAGAATGACAGCATAGATGTAGCAAATATGCAGCACATGTGCAGTAAATTTGCAGCAAAACCTGCAGGAGTAATTTAACAGTTGCATTAGATCCTAGATTGGGTTGCTTTGCTATTCCCTTTTCCATCCAGGAGCGTTTACTGCTCTCTCTTATCCTGTAATCTCCTCTGCAGGCTCAGACAGAAAAGAACAGGGAGAGGTATTCTTCTGCTTGCACATTTGTCCTGCTTTATATCTTGCCATGTTTATGGCTTTGATGTGACTTTTAAAGGAGAAGCTTACACTGGGCTTTGCGTAGGCAAATTCACCACATTCTCCCACTTCATGATTTCATCTAAACCATACTTCAGAAGCTCTGGTTTCAATATTGGAGTGCCTCCTTTTTTTTTTGTTTCCCTTTTCTTTTTTTTTTTTCCTTTCAGTTTTGAACAGCAGAAAAATCAATACACAGGAAAGCAAAACCCTTAGACTATATAGAGTTCCCCTGTTCAATTACCACCTTCAAGCTCTCTTGATCAGGCCCGATTTCCTCTTTAAACCCCTTTTAAAATCCCCCATGAGCCCTGGATATCACTGTAGAGCATATCCTGCTTTCAAATCTGCTTTCACAACTGCTCAGTTTCAAGAGACTTAATAACAAGCAGCACTTCACCGTCTGGGCAGCAGAAATCTCTCCAGCGAGGCAGGGTGCCTTCCTTGACTTGAGTTTCAAAGAGAGCAAAAGCACTGTGGACACCCAAAGACTTCTGCACTGCCAAGTTACCCCGGAAGGCTGAGGGCCCCTCCATATGTAGGAAATAAAACTCATAAGCAGACCTCCTCCTCTTGGCAGTGGGCATGCAGTGTGCAGAGACAACATCATGAACAGGGCACATTGTCATTCAGGTTCGGGCAACTTTTAAACACTGTCCTTCATTTGAGTTGAATGAATGAATGAGTCACAGGGGAAGAGAAGAGAAGAGAAGAGAAGAGAAGAGAAGAGAAGAGAAGAGAAGAGAAGAGAAGAGAAGAGAAGAGAAGAGAAGAGAAGAGAAGAGAAGAGAAGAGAAGAGAAGAGAAGAGAAGAGAAGAGAAGAGAAGAGGAGAAGAGAAGAAGAGAAGAGAAATTAATCAGTTTGAAAAAGACCTCCAAGATCGAGTCCAACCAATCACCCAACACCATCTAATCAACTAAACCATGGCACCAAGTGGCTCATCCAATCTCCTTCTAAACACCTCCAGGGATGGTGACTCCACCACCTCCCTGGGCAGCACATTCCAATGGCCAATCTCTCTTGCTGGGAAGAATTTCTTCCTAACATCCAGCCTAAACCTCCCCTGGCACAGCTTGAGACTGTGTCCTCTTGTTCTGGTGCTGCTTGCCTGGGAGAAGAGACCAACCCCCACCTGGCTACAACCTCCCTTCAGGCAGTTGTGGAAAGCAATAAGGTCTCCCCTGAGCCTCCTTTTCTCCAGGCTAAACAACCCCAGCTCTCTCAGCTTCTCCTCACAGGGCTGTGCTCCAAACCCCTCCCCAGCTTTGTTGCCCTTCTCTGGACACGTTCAAGTGTCTCAATGTCCTTCTTAAATTGAGGAGCCCAGAACTGGACACAGGACTCAAGGTGTGGCCTAACCAGTGCAGAGTACAGGGCAGAATGACTTCCCTGCTCCTGCTGGCCACACCATTCTTGATGCAGGCCAGGATGCCATTGGCCTTCTTATTCACCTGGGCACCCTGCTAGCTCATGTTCATCCTACTATCAACCAGTACTCCCAGGTCCCTTTCTGCCTGGCTGCTCTCCAGCCACTCCGACCTGGGTCAATACTGGGTCCACTCTTGTTCAACATACTCACTGTAATGGTTTGGAATTTGGAATGACCTGGGAAAAGGGACAGAGTGTCCTCTCAGCAAGTTTGCTGCTGATACAGGATGGGGAGGAGTGGCTGACACCCTGTCATGCTGTGCTGCCATGCAACAAGACTTAAAGAAAAATAAAAGAGAAGTAAATTTACAGCTTCCTGTTCTGCTGTTCTGCTGCAGTAGAGCCAAAGTAGCAAGAGAAATTAAAATGCTCACCATCAGGAAAGGGGTTGCTGCCACTGCAGGACTAGAATCTATTGCAGTGGAGAGGAACCTCATGGAAGAAGCTCAGCTTGGGAATATGCAGGACATTTCAGAAAAGTGTATGGAGGCAGACAGGCTGCAGGGCTAGAGCTGGGCAGAGGGGAACTGCATGAAGTTCAGCAAGGGCAAGTGAAGAGTCCTGCTCCTGTGGAGGAATAACCCCTTGCATCAGTACACGTGAGGCATTGGCTGCTGGAAAGCAGCCATGCAAAGGAGCACCTGGGAGTGCTGGAGGAAAACAAGTGCACCATGATCTAGCAATGTACCCTCATGGACAAGAAGGACAATGGTATTCTGGGGTACATTAAGAAGAGTGTGGCCAGCAGGTCGAGGAAGGTTCTTCTTCCCCTCTACTCTGCCCTGGTGAGGCCACACCTCGAGTCTTGTGTTCGGTTCTGGGCTTCCCAGTTCAGCAGAGACAGGGAACTACTGGAAAGAGTCCAATAGAGGGCCACAAAG
The DNA here is from genome assembly GCF_014839835.1 of Dryobates pubescens. Lineage (NCBI taxonomy): Eukaryota > Metazoa > Chordata > Aves > Piciformes > Picidae > Dryobates > Dryobates pubescens. The sequence goes on from NC_071619.1 coordinate 41,412,517, forward strand.
GTGTTGAGAGGACAGGAGCATCTCTCTTGGGACAAAAGGCTAAGACCTGGGGCTGTTTAGCCTGGAAAAGAGCAGAATGAGAAGGGATTTTATCAATGTTTATAAATATCTAAAGGGTGGAGGACAAGAAGATAGGGCTGGGCTCTTTTCAGTGCTACCCACTCGTAGGAGAAGGGACAACAGGCAGAAAATAGAGCACAAAATATTACATTTTACCATAAGGAAAAACATCTTTCCTGTGAAGTTGCCTGTGCACTGCACCAGGCTGCCTAGCAAGACTGTGGGTTCTCCTTCTCTGGAGACTTTCAAAACCCACAAGGATATGATCCTGTGCAACCTGCTGTAGTCCACCCTGCTTTAGAAGTGAGGCTGGACTAAATAATCTCCAGAGTTCCCTTCCTACCCCTAATGTTCAGCACATGAACAGGTAGGTTTTGGGTAGGCTGTCAAGCAGGCTAACAATAGAACCTGCAGGCCAGGCTGGTAGAGCTTTAAAACTGAACCAAACTCCCTCAGCCTCTCTCTCCATTTTGCAAACACCTTCCCCTTCAGTGGTCAGTATCTTCTGTTAACAAGTAATTAATGGTCACTCCAATGTATTGTTGCACTCCAAAGGGAAGAGAACACAGCAGTGCTCAGAGACTCAGGAAAGTAGAGATAAGGTATTCAAGACAGGAGCAAACCACAATCATAGAAATGGTTCAGTTGGAAAAGACCTCTAAGATGATAGGGTAGGATAGGGTAGGATAGGATAGGATAGGATAGGATAGGATAGGATAGGATAGGGTAGGGTAGGATAGGATAGAATAGAATAGAATAGAATAGAATAGAATAGAATAGAATAGAATAGAATAGAATAGAATAGAATAGAATAGAATAGAATAGAATAGGAGTGTAATTGACCAGGTTGGAAAAGACCTTCAAGATCATCGCAGCCAACCTATTACCCAACAGCATCTAATCAACTAAACCATGGCACCAAATGCCTCATCCAGGCTCCTCTTAAATACCCCCAGTGATGGTGACTCCACCACCTCCCCGGGCAGCTCAGAGGAGGAGGCTCGGAGGAGGCTCAGAGGAGACCTTATTGCTCTCTACAACTACCTGAAGGGAGGTTGTAGCCAGGTGGGGGTTGGTCTCTTCTTCCAGGCAATCAGCACCAGAACAAGAGGACACAGTCTCAAGCTGCACCAGGAGACATTTAGGCTGGAGGTGAGAAGAAAGTTCCTCTGAGCAAGAGAGATTGGCCATTGGAATGTGCTGCCCTTGAAGGTGGTGGAGTCACCATCCCTGGAGGTGTTCAAGAGGGGATTGGACATAGCACTTGAAGCCATGGTTTAGTTAGTCATGAGGTGTTGGATGACAGGTTGGACTTGATGATCTCTGAGGTCTTTTCCAACCTTATTGATTCTATGATTCTCTGAACAGATTTTGTTAAAATATACATCAATCCACAGGGACCAGTGGGGACTGAATTTCCTGCAAATATCTTCAACAGGATGAGTCTATAAATGCATAAACCAAACTCTTATACAAGGGAAAGACGGTGGACAGTCCCTTAAAAAGCATATTTCTTCAAAAGGGACATCTGGCAACATGATGAGAAAAAATGCTGGGTGATTTGAGACCAAAAAGGGTTTTCTTGATCCCAGGTCAACTCTCCCAAGCCAACAAATCTGAAATTGCTTTCAAGATTTATTTCCCAGAGAACCACAAGCAAAACACAGAATTCTTGGCTAAGCCACATAAAAGGAGGAAGTGAGTGCTATCATCAAAAGGCATCAGGAACAGATAGGTTTATGTCCAAATATTGTGCCATTAGACCTGTTTATCAAGGTCATGAAAAGGAGATAAAAAGAGGTAGTTTCTCTTCCAGAAAACAAAACAAACAAACCCAATTGCAAACCCCAGATAGCTGCAACACTTGAAATTTTGGCAAGTTGGACTTCTTGTTGCTGGGTGTAGAAATCTACTTGGAACTTACAGTCATGGCACTAATAGAATCGTATACAATCATAGAGTCAATAAGGTTGGAAAAGACTTCAAAGATCATCAAGTCCAACCTATCACCCAACACCTCGGGACTAACTAATCCATGGCACCAAGTGCCACGTCCAATCCTCTCTTGAACACCTCCAAGGACCGTGACTCCACCACCTCCCTGGGCAGCACATTCCAATGGCAAATTACTCTTTCTGGGAAGATCATTCTCCTCACCTCCAGCCTGAACCTCCCCTGGTGCAGTTTGAGACTGTGTCTTCTTCTTCTGGTGCTGGTTGCCTGGGAGAAGAGACCAACCCCCACCTGCCTACAACCTCCCTTCAGGTAGTTGGAGAGAGCAAGAAGGTCTCCCCTGAGCCTCCTCTTCTCCAGGCTAAACAACCCCAGCTCCCTCAGCCTCTCCTCACAGGGCTGTGCTCCAGACCCCTCCCCAGCTTTGTTGACCTTCTCTGGACATGTTCAAGAGTCTCAATGTCCTTCTTAAATTGAAGGGCCCAGAACTGGACACAGGACTCAAGGTGTGGCCCAAACAGCGCTGAGTACAGGGAAAAATGAATTCCCTGCTCCTGCTGGCCACACTGTTCCTGATGCAGGCTAGGATGCCATTGGCCTTCTTGGCCACCTGGGCACACTGCTGGCTCCTGTTCAGCCAGCTGTCAATCATTACTCCCAGGTCCCTCCCTGCCTGGCTGCTCTCCAGCCACTCTGACTCCAGCCTGTAGCACTGCATGGGGTTGTTGTGGCCAATGTGTAGAACCTGGCACTTAGATGTGTTCAATCTCATGCCCTTGGACTCTGCCCATCTGTCCAGCCTGGCAAGATTCCTCTCCAGAGCTCTCCCACCCTCTAACAGATCAACTCCTGCCCTCAGCTTGGTGTCATCTGCAAATTTACTGATGATAAACTCAATCCCCTCCTCCAGATTATCAATAAAGATATTGAACAGGATGGGGCCCAGCACTGATTCCTGGGGGACACCACTAGTGCCTGGCTGCCAGCTGGATGTGGCACCACTCACCACCACTCTCTGGGCTAAGCCCTCCTGCCAGTTCCTAACCCAGCTCAGAGTGCTGCTGTCCAAGCCTTTGAAGATACCTTGAGGACTTGCATTCATGCTCTGTAAAGATTCTCCAGTTCATGGGCTGAATATCTTCAAGGAAAAGATAGTTGAGGAGGTCTTGCTGACAGGTGACACCTGTTTGTTTTAGCCATGAGGAATTAGGCAGAACTCTCAATATAGAGCAACTTAGGGGCAGATCAAAGATGGGACCTGTGATAACTCTCTATGAAACCTTCAGCACAGGATGCCTCCTAAGCAATTGTGTTCCAACAATACAGATATAGCTAGGCTTCTACACATAAAATTGTTAGCAGTGCTGAAAAGCAAAGTGATGGGTTTCTGCATGTTCCCCTCCCCTCCCCCCCCCCCAAAAAAATAAACCCAAACAACTCAGCTTCAAAATTATAGCAGATTAAAGGTTCCATGAGAAAGCTGGATATCTTGAGCCTTTAAAATATGTCATGGTATGAATCTGATCTAAAATCTAATCTTTTTTAAAGGAACTTTAAGAAATGGACCAAGAAGAGAGATATCTGAGATTGGCTACAATAAGTTGTGACAGTCAATGTATTCCCTCACAGTCTTTTCCTGTTTCCCTCCTCACTTGCATGTGTACCAGGCAACATTGTAAAGACTTGAAAAGCTGTTGTCATGAATTTCATCTGGAAACAGGCAGAGCCAAAACACAAGCAGCTTATAAAGCTATTAAGGCCTCCCACAATGGGAAATCTTAGAGGGCTGAGTGAGTGGCAGATTATTCCACATCTCAGCTAAAATAAGGAGCTCAGCTGAAGGATGTTTTGTACTTTATATTTACAAACTGATACAGAATGAGAACAGTGGGAGGAAATTTCTGTGTTGCATTAGGAGAGTAAGGACCAAAAAAATTAAAGCCACCTCTTTACTTCATCCTCCTTGAAATGCAAAGATAAATAAGAAAAAGAACTCTTTGCCCTGCAATATTGGGGCCAGTTCTCTTTCATATCTTTATCAGTGATCCAGATGAGAAGATGCAGTTCACCTTCAGTAAGTTTGCAGATGATACTAAGGTGGGCAGGAGTATTGACCTGCTTGAGGGTCAGAAGACTCTACAGATGGACTCTGGATGATATGGATCAATGAGCTGAGACCAGCTGCATGAAACTCAACGAGCAGAAGTTGCACTTGGGTCACAACAACCACCTGAACACTCCAGGCTTGGGGATGATGTCTCCCAAGCAACCAGCACCAGAACAAGAGGACACAGTCTCAAGCTGTGCCAGGGGAAGTTTAGGCTGGAGGTGAGGAGAAAGTTCTTCACAGAGAGAGTAACTGGCCATTGGAAAGTGCTGCCCAGGGAGGTGGTGGAGTCACCATCCCTGGAGGTGTTCAAGAGGGGATTGGACATAGCATTTGAAGCCATGGTTTAGTTAGTCCTAAGGTGTTGGGTGATAGGTTGGACTTGATGATCTCTGAGGTCTTTTCCAACCTTATTGATTCTATGATTCTATGACTCAGTGATTCTATGATTCTAGATTCTGTGATTCTATGAATGGCTGGAAAGATGCCCACTAGAGAAAGACCTTGGGGTATGGATCAACAGCTGGTTGGACATGAAACAGCATGTGCCCCAAAGGTCAACAGCATGCTGGCCTCCATCAGGAACAGTGTGACCTGCAGGAGCAGGGAAGGGATTTTCCTCCTGTACTCAGCACTGGTGAGGTCACACTTTGAGCCCTGGGTTCAGTTTTGGGGCCCTCACTACAAGAAAGACATTGAGGTGCTGGAGTGAGTCCGGTGAAGGTCAAGAAAGCTGGTGACAGGTCTGGAGAATAGGTCTAAGATGGTTCACAAGCTTGAGCATGGTGAATTTTCTAGGGCAAAGGAACAAAACAAACAAACAAACAAAAAAGGGTTCTGAAACAAAAGGGAGAAGACAGTTTGGGAAGAGATAGTGAGAAATGAGCCTAATTGAAAATAGCTTAAAGTAGCTAGGAAAAGCTATCTATTTTCACAATAGATATTCTTCCTAGACAGGCAGGTACACCCTTGGCAGAATCATAGAATCAATGGGGTTGGAAAAGTCCTCAGAGATCATCAAGTCCAACCTGTCACCCAACATCTCATGACTAACTAAACCATGGCACCAAGTACCATGTCCAATCCCCTCTTGAACACATCCAGGGATGGTGACTCCACCACCTCCCTGGGCAGAATTTCCAATGGCCAATTATTCTTTCTGGGAGGAACTTTCCCCTCACTTCAAGCCTAAACCTCCCGTGGCACAGCTTGAGACTGTGTCCTCTTGTTCTGGTGCTGCTTGCCTGGGAGAAGAGACCAACCCCCACCTGGCTACAACCTCCCTTCAGGGAGTTGTAGACAGCAAGAAGGTCTCCCCTGAGCCTCCTCTTCTCCAGGCTAAGCAACCCCAGCTCCCTCAGCCTCTCCTCACAGGGCTGTGCTCCAGACCTCTCCCCAGCTTTGTTGCCCTTCTCTGGACAATGTGTCTCAATGTCTTTCTTAAACTGAGGAGCCCAGAACTAGACACAGCACTCAAGGCATATCTGGCCAGGAACCTTCTTCTGGGCATTTCGTCCCAGTTTACTGCTCTGCAAAACCACAGAGTCAGAAAGATCTTAATAGACCATGACCAAATGAAAGCCTGGAACCCACATCTCAAACTCTCCTAGATTACTGATGGACTGCCTTTGGCACACCTAGAGGTGCAGCCCAGTCTTACTGCCGTGCACTGTGCAATTCTGGCTTTCACTGCAAAGAAATAGAAGGGATTTATCTCAGATGACACAGATAATGCCTTCCTCACTGCTGTTCTGCCCAATTTGGCTACCGGATTCATATTTTTGTCTTTCTGGGTGAGCCTCACACAGTATTAACAAGGGGGAAATTCACTCGGGTCACTGGAACTGATTTATAGCCACAAGAATGTGGATTTTGTGTCTGTTTTCCTTTATCTTACTTCCTGTTTTCCTTATGGTAATTTTTTTAAGCTTCCCCCTCCCCCTCCCCCCCCCAACCCCCTAACTTTCTTGGGCTTCATGCGCCTGATACTTGCAAAGGCAAACACAACTAACTTCAAAGACCAGTCCCACTGCAGTCATGGGCTGCATGGTGTTATGGTCTGGCCTGCTGAGCTCATGAAAGCAAAGCTTCATCTGTTTTGTGGATTGGGCTCTTGACCTGCCATAAAAATAAATGCTGTCTTCTACAGTTATTAAATGGCAGACTGTTTCTTGTTACGACTGTGGTATAAGTGTCTCTTCCACATGCCTGTCATTAAAAATAATAAATTGGGTTCCCTTATCTTATGGACATCTCCTATTTTCCCCTTCTGTTTTGATCTCCTGTTCAGTTCCACATATTCTTGCTGACAGACTCACAGGGCTTAGAGGAAAACAAAACACGGCAGCCTTTTTTCCTTCTGACAGCAGAGATGCCAGCAGGTCACACACAAGGAAAGCAAGGCAAGGTAATCCTGCAGGGTATAAGAGGAAGTAAAGTTGCACACAAAGACAATCTTCCTGCTGCCCCTCACCATTGTTAAACCATTAACTGATTGCTTAATGTGCTGCCATTTTGTGATGCTCTTTGCTAACGAATTCTGTGTTATATGCTTCCTGTGTCAATCTCAAGGTGAGGAGAAAGTTCTTCACTGAGATCATTGGAATGTGCTGCCCAGGGAGGTGGTGGATTCACCATCCCTGGAGGTGTTCAGGAGGGGACTGGACATGGCACTGGAAGTCATGGTTTAGTTAGTCATGAGGTGTTGGGTGAGAGGCTGGACTTGGAGATCTCTGAGGTCTTTTCCACACTTATTGATTCTATGAGTCTATGATTCATTACATTTCACAGTGACTGGACCACAAGACACAGAATTGCTTTTCTGCCTTGTTAGTCATCAAATAGCCACATCAAAATCAGCAAAGCTCCTTCTATTTCTATATGTACATTTATTACAGGAAGTTTCTTTTTTGAAGGATGGGAATTCACAGGTTTTGTTGCACTGGAGAAGATGTCCTTCACCACATTCCACCCCAGGCACCTGAAACACTCCATTGGCTTTACACCCTTAATATCCATTGCAAATCATGGAATAGAATCACAGAATCACCAAGGTTGGAAGAGACCTCAAAGATCATCAAGTCCAACCTGTCACCACAGACCTCATGACTAAACCATGGCACCAAGTGCCATGTTCAATACCCTCTTGAACACCTCCAGGGATGGTGACTCCACCTCCCTGGGCAGCACATTCCAATGGCCAATTGCTCTTTCTGGGAAGAACTTTCTCCTCACCTCCAGCCTAAACCAACTATGGCACAGCTTGAGACTGTGTCCTCTTGTTCTGGTGCTGCTTGCCTGGGAGAAGAGACCAACCCCCACCTGGCTACAACCTCCCTTCAGGGAGTTGTAGAGAGCAAGAAGGTCTCCCCTGAGCCTTCTCTTCTCCAGGCTAAGCAACCCCAGCTCCCTCAGCCTCTCCTCACAGGGCTGTGCTCCAGACCCCTCCCCAGCTTTGTTGCCCTCCTCTGGACTCATTCCAGCAACTCAACATCCTTCTTAAACTGAGGGGCCCAGAACTGGACACAGCACTCATGGTGTGGCCTAACCAGTGCTGACTACAGGGCAGAATGACCTCCCTGCTCCTGCTGGCCACACTATTCCTGATGCAGGCCAGGATGCCATTGGCCTTCTTGGCCAGCTGGGCACACTGCTGGCTCATGTTCAGCCTACTATCAACCAGTACCGCTAGATGTGTGCCTGTGCTGAGAAGCTGCCCAGGAACACTTCTTAACTTTTTCTCTACCATTGGCAGCCCTTGAAAAAAAAAAGAGCAACTCATGCACAATGTCAGATGATGTTGCCACAACGGTTTTCCTTTACAATCAGATTAAAATTTGCCAAACATTTAATGTTTGTTTATCACTTTCATTTTCACCTCTTACTTTCTTGCTCACAACCGTTTCCAGGGTATTTCACAGACGACTCAGGAGTTCAGTCCCACTCTTACCATTGCTAACTGGTCCCATTAACAGCAATTCTGCTGCCATTAACTGCAGTAGGTGTAGAAGCTGGCTCAAGCACAATTACATGGAGATTTATAGGGGGGAACAAGGTATAATTTAGTATTATCAGTGGGTTTAGGTCTGTTTGTATTGAATTCATCTGCTGAGAATCTCTTTGCATTCTCTCCACGATATTTCCATGCATTGTTCTACTCTCTCCCCAGTGTTCAGCAGGAAGGACAATGGGAGAAAACAGTTCCACATTTCCATCGATCTGCACACAGAGTGCATTCTTTTGTTTTCCTTTTCTTTTCTTTCAGACTCTTTTCTTCTCCCTAAAAAGCTCCCAGGGCAGGAAAGGAATGCTGGAGCAGGCTTGTCCATAGTCGTGTGTTCCCTAGCATCCCACAGAGGGATGTTGTTGCTATTATTTTAACAGCAGATCTCTGCTGTTGTTGCTATTTTAATGGCAGATTTTAAAGTTTCCGCTGACATTGAAGCTCAGATAGAGAAACAGAGGTGGTGAGCAGATGGTGATACAAAAGAAGAATGCAGCTATAAATATTCTAGTGAGATTCATATCCAGTGTATTCCAGTGAGCTACACTAAACCCTTAATGTGGGGGTTAGATTAGTCTTACTTGGTAAATGGGATCTTAGGTCTGAGTTTCCCAGCCAGGGAGATTGTCACTCAAAGGATGTAACTATTTATTTCACAGAATCATAGAATCAATAAGGTTGGAAAAGACCTCAGATATCATCAAATCCAATCCAATCTATCACCCAACAGCTCATGACTAACTAAACCATGGCTTCAAGTGCCATATCCAGAATCACAGAATCACCAAGGTTGGAAGAGACCGCAAAGATCATCGAGTCCAACCTGTCACCACAGACCTCATGACTAAACCATGGCACCAAGTGCCACGTCCAATCCCCTCTTGAACACCTCCATGGACGGGGACTCCACCACCTCCCCGGGCAGCACATTCCAATGGCCAATTGCTCTTTCTGGGAAGATCATTCTCCTCACCTCCAGCCTAAACTTCCCCTGGTGCAGCTTGAGACTGTGTCCTCTTGTTCTGGTGCTGCTTGCCTGGGAGAAGAGACCAACCCCCACCTGGCTACAACCTCCCTTCAAGTAGTTGTGGAGAGCAAGAAGGTCTCCCCTGAGCCTCCTCTTCTCCAGGCTAAGCAACCCCAGCTCCCTCAGGTTCTCCTTACAGGGCTGTGCTCCAGACCCCTCCCCAGCTTTGTTGCCCTTCTCTGGACATGTTCAAGTGTCTCAATACCCTTCTTGAATTGAGGGGCCCAGAACTGGATGCAGGACTCAAGGTGTGGCCTAACCAGTGCTGAGTCCACGGGCAGAATGACTTCCCTGCTCCTGCTGGCCACACTATTTCGGATGCAGGCCACTGGGGGGGAAAAAATGTGAAAGTTTAGTACTGTATTAACTATCATTATTAATCATTATTATCATTATTAACTATCATTATTAATTATCATCTACAAAATAGGGCAAAACATTCCCTTCTGCCCTGTAAGGGCTTCTAAAACCACCCAAGAGAAGGCACAGTGATCTCCAGGACGACACTCCTGAAGAGTTTGTTGGAGTCAGCATTAAGGCAATGTTGCAGTACATCATTTGAATGTGTGAAAAACCAAATCTCCTCCTGGAAAAACTGCATGAGTGAAATGACATTCATGAAACCCTGAAGTGTTTTAATAATGCAGCTTAATACACTGTGCCTTGAGCACAAGCCCTATGAGGAGAGGCTGAGGGAGCTGGGATTGTTTAGCCTGGAGAAGAGAAGGATCAGAGGCGACCTCATTGCCCTCTACAACTACCTGAAAGGTGGTTGTAGACAGGAGGGGGTTGGTCTCTTCTCCCAGGCAACCAACACCAGAACAAGGGGACACAGTCTCAAGCTGTGCCAGGGGAGGTTTAGACTCAAGGTGAGGAAAAAGTTCTTCACTGAGCGAGTCATTCGTCATTGGAATGAGCTGCCCAGGGAGGTGGTGGAGTCGCCATCCCTGGAGGTGTTCAAGGGGAGATTGGACGTGGCACTTGGTGCCATGATCTAGTTGTGAGGTCTGTTGGAACAGGTTGGACTCCTTGGGGTCTCTTCCAACCTTAGTTACTGTGATACTGTGATACTGTGATACTGTGATACTGTGAACTTCTCATTAGCGTTACATGTTAACACCGACGGCCGCCCGAAGATGAGTCAGCAGTGGGCCCAGGTGGCCAAAAAGGACAACAGCATCCTGGACTGTATCAGTAACAGTGTGACCAGCAGGAGGTATCATTCCCTGGACTCAGCACTGGTGAGGTTACCCCTTGAGGCCTGGGTTCAGTTTTGGGGCCCTCACTGCAAGAAAGACATTGAGGCGTTGGAGTGTGACCAGAGAAGGGAAACAAAGTTGTTAAAGGGTCTGCAGAATAGGCCTTCTGAGGAGTGGCTGAGGGAACTAGCCTTGTTAAAAAGGATGCTGAGGGTAGACCACCTTTTTTTCTACAACTCCCTGAAAGACCCTGGCTTAATCAGACATCAAGAATCAAGAACTGGAGTCATTTAGTCTGGAAGAGACTGAGGGGAGACCTTCTCACTCTCTACAACTGCCTGAAAGGAGGTTGAAGTGAAGTGAATGTTGGCCTCTTCTCCCTAGTGATTGGATGAAGATAAATGGTCTCAAGTGGCACCAAGGGAGGTTTAGGTTTGATATGTGAAGAAACACCTTCACTGAAGGGATTGCCATGTCCTGGAATAGGCTTACCAGGAAAATTGGTTGAATCCCCATTCCTGGAGGTGTTTAAAGGACAGAGAAACAGTGATGAGGCATTTGGTTTAGCACCAGACTCGGTAGAGTTAGATAATGCTTATACTCAAGGATCTTAAAGATCTTTTCCAAGCCAAATGATGATGTGATTCTATGATTTTAGGTTCAAGTAAATGCCTACATTGTATTGGTTGTATTTCCTAGCTCCCAGTGACTCCAGTGACACTAATTTTCTGAACAAGGACATATCAGTGGTCACACTTATATGCCACATAAGTGGCATTCTGTCTTTCACTGACACTGTAAAAAGAGACTGACTTCATAAATACTGCAGTTTCTGAATGGACTTATCTCAAGTTCCATTATCAGAGCACCTCAACAAGATCATGCTGCAGGCAAATAAAATCAAAGGTCTGAAGGAGTTGAATGATAAATAAGAAAATGAGACTCGACACTTTAAGACTGAAGGGAAGTTATAGAATGAAAATAAAGAAGCCGATTCCTCACCTCACAGCTGCACTTACTCCAATACATGCTACTTTAATAGCTCTTTCTGCTTAAAACTACATACTTAGAACATGAATAATTACAGTCCTTCCTGAATTACCTGTCCTTGCTAGAGCTACAAATCATATTTATAGTTGAAGTGTTAAAAAATCCCCTATATTCCACTCCATATTCTCTGTTGTTTGCTTTGTGCCACAGACAGAAGCCTGTGCAGTTTCCATTTCCCCTACAATTTGGCCACTGATTCTACAAACACCTAAATGCATACATGTGAGCTCACTCTCCTGCTGGGAGCGATTTTGATTGGAGACCTATTACAGTAAAAGACACATTTGGCAGGATTGGGTCCTCAGATAGAGCAGGAGAAACTGGCTAACAGAAACTACCTTCGCGAAGACAAAGAGGAAAAGACCCCAGGAACAAAAATTAAAGTTTTATATTGGCTAGAGTATTTAAAGGGAGCAGAAACTGGATGACTTCAGACGTTATCTTTTTCTTTTTTTCTTTGACTTTTTCTTATTCTTATTCTTTCTCTTTCTGATTTTCTTTCTCTTTTTCTCTTTTTCTCATTCTTTTTATTCTCTTTCTTTTTATTTTTGCTTTTACTTCTTTCTCTTTTTCTTATTCTTTCTTTCTCTTTTTTCTTTTCCTTTTCCTTTTTTCTTTTTCTTCTTTTTTTTTTCTTTTTTTTCTTTTTCTTTTTCTCTTTTTTCTTTTACTTTTTTCTTTTTCTTTCTCTTTTTCTATTTATCTTTTTCTTTTTTCTCTTTCTCTTTCTTTTTTCTTATTCTTTTTATTCTCTTTCTCTTTTTTTTTTACTTCTTTCTCTTTCTCTTTTTCTTATTCTTTCTCTTTCTTTCTCTTTTTTTTATTTTTCTTACTTTTCTTTCTTTTTCTTTTCCTTTTTCTTTTTTCTTTTTCTTCTTTTTTTTTCTTTTCCTTTTTCTTTTTCCTTTTTCTTTTTCTTTTTCTTTCTCTTTCTCTTTTTCTTTCTTTTTTCTTTTTTTCCTTTTTCTTCTTGTTTTTCCTTTTTCTTTTTCTTTTTCTTTTCCTTTTCCTTTTTCTTTTTCTTTTTTCTTTTTCTTTTTCCTTTTTCTTTTTCTTTTTCTTTTTCTTTTTCTTTTTCTTTTTCTTTTTCTTTTTCATTTTCTTTTTCTTTTTCTTTTTCTTTTTTCTTTTTTTCTCTTTCTCTTTTTCTTTCTCTTCTTTTCTTTTCTTTTCTCTTCTTTTCTTTTCTTTTCTTTTTTTTTTTTAATCCCAGTCAGGAGTGTCCCTTTAAGGATTTCTAGCATGGCCTAGCCCAGGGTTTTCTTAGTTTGCCTTATGATGAACTATTATTCTCTTCTGGTGAAAGACTCACTGACTAAAAGCATAGCTTTTTCTTCCTCACAGCTGTTTGTTCCCATCCCATGGAACATTTTCCCTTCAGCTTTTGCCCTTGTCTCACTCACAGAATGCAAATGGTGCCGGAATGTTTGGCTGCTCTGCTTCAGTTTAGCAGAGTGATAATCTCAGGCAAACGCTGGCAATGTGTCTTTCATTAAAAGTTTTTTTGCACTTCTGTCTAACAGGGGGAAATTTTTGAATTGCCCAGAGGGAAATTGTTGCTGCCACAAATATGAATGCCGGAGAAATGGGAACAATCTTCTTGTTGAATGGTTCTCACCAAAGGCAGCAGAGAGTCCTACCTTCAAAAACAGTGTGTTTAAAAAAAAAAAAAAAAAAAGGAAAAAAAAAGGTAAGGTGTTTCAAAGATTCAGAGAGATGGTGCTGCGGGACACAATTTGGCACCAGACTTGGGAGAGTTAGATGATGGTTGGACTCAATGATCTCAAAGATCCTTTCCAACTGAAACACTTCTGTGATTCTATGATTTAACTCCAGAGCATTAGGTATTTGCTGCAAACTTGATGCAGAAAACAATACTTGTGTGTCCCCCCCCCCAGAAAAAATGGCCTTTTTTGCTGCCCTCTACGAAAACTGGTGTTTAGATTCCACTGTAAAACTCAACTAGCTCTCATTACCCAAAGCCTTAAAGCTCTTGCAGAGCATGAGACTGGTTTCTAGCCATCAAATTGAACACTTAGTACCTGATACTTGTTGCCATAACAAATTGTAACTGCAAAGTAAGAATGGAGCATATTTACATTTCTGAAATACTTTAAATGTGTTAAATATGATAAATGTTAAATATGCTAAATATGTTAAAATTCAGGGATTCAGTGACCCTTAGAAAATTATTACACTACAGTACATATGTATATTCAAAATAGCATAATATATATTACATACAGGTATACTATATACAGGTATATTATATATGTATATAATATGCATATTATAATCTGTATATAGTATATATTTGGGAAGGGAAGGGAAGGGAAGGGAAGGGAAGGGAAGGGAAGGGAAGGGAAGGGAAGGGAAGGGAAGGGAAGGGAAGGGAAGGGAAGGGAAGGGAAGGGAAGGGAAGGGAAGGGAAGGGAAGGGAAGGGAAGGGAAGGGAAGGGAAGGGAAGGGAAGGGAAGGGAAGGGAAGGGAAGGGAAGGGAAGGGAAGGGAAGGGAAGGGAAGGGAAGGGAAGAGAAGAGAAGAGAAGAGAAGAGAAGAGAAGAGAAGAGAAGAGAAGAGAAGAGAAGAGAAGAGAAGAGAAGAGAAGAGAAGAGAAGAGAAGAGAAGACAATTAACCAGGTTGGAAAATACCTTTGAGATCATATTATATATGTATATAATAGAATTGCAACTGCAAAACTACATATTATATATGTATATAATATAATTGTAACTGCAAAGTAAGAATGGAATGTATTTGCACTTCTAAAATACTTCAAATATGTTAAATATGTTAAATAAGCTAAATGTTAAATATGTTAAATATGTTAAAATTCAGGGATTTAGTGACCCTAGAAAAATATTAGACTACAGTATACATGCATATTCAAAATAGTGTAATATATAATTGTTTGCACAAACAATCTCATTTGCCAGCTGAGTGATCAAGGTAAACCAAAAAAAATCACCTAGTGTCTGAGATCACAGAATCACAGAATCAACCAGGTTGGAAAAGACCTGAGAGATCATCAAGTTCAACCTATTACCCAATACCTCATGACAACTAAATCATGACTCCAAGTGCCACATCCAGTCCTTTGGACAAATTCCACTTCTTATTTATTACAGTATCACAGTATCACATCTTCACTTCACTTCACTTCAGAGATGAAGTGAAACAGAAAACCTTCAAAGCATGTTTAGATGTGGTGCTTGGGGATACGGTTTACGGGTGAAATTTGCAGAGTGGGGTCCTGGGTTGGACTTGGTGATCCTGAGGGTCTTTTTCAACCTGAATGGTTCTGTGATTGTGTGATATATGCATGTTACACATATGTGTATATTATATATGTATAGAATATGCATTTTATATCTATGTATTATATATATTATATATTATAAATATTAGGATAGGATAGGATAGGATAGGATAGGATAGGATAGGATAGGATAGGATAGGATAGGATAGGATAGGTAGGGTAGGATAGGATAGGATAGGATAGGATAGGATAGGATAGGATAGGATAGGATGGAATGGCATGGAATGGAATGGAATGGACTAGGATAGGATAGGATGGAATGGAATGGAATGGAATGGACTAGGATAGGATAGGATAGGATAGGATAGGATAGGATAGGATAGGATAGGATAGGATAGGATGGAATGGAATGGAATAGGATAGGATAGGATAGGATAGGATAGGATAGGATAGGATAGGATAGGATGGGATGGGATGGGATGGGATGGGATGGGATAGAATAGAATAGAATAGAATAGAATTAACCAGGTTGGAAAAGACCTTTGAGATCATATTATATATGTATATAATATGACACGTATATTATATATGTATAATATATATTATTAATATTATATATGTATATAATGTAATATGTATGTTATATATATGTATAATATATAGTTTATAAATGTATATTCAGATGAGTATAATAGATAGATGTACAGATTATTAATCTATGTATACAGAGAGGCTTGTGCATGCACACAGTGTGGAGAAAGTATCTAGCAAGCAAAACGGGATCTGAACTGAGATTCCTTGCCGTCGCTAGTGAAAGCGGACGGAATTTCTTGCCTAGAGAAAAATTCCAGCTTTTCAAGAAGAGAAACTCTATAGCAGAACAAAACAAAACAACCCCCAAAAAATAAGAAAAAAAAAAAAGAGAGAACTACATTTGCTAAAAATAAGGACTGCAGGATATTTGGAATCATTCACTGTCGCTGTTAAGCTTGTGTTCAAAATACACCGGGCCCATCTTCTGGGCTAGAGCTCCCAGCCGCTTGTTGAACCCTCAGCGGTTCCTACAGACCCTTCTGAAGAGAAATAAAGAAACAAAGATTTTTCAGATCACTTTTGAGAGCCATGTTCCAGTAAAAAAATAACTTTTCTCTCTGTGCGAGCGTAGCCACAGTTTAGGTCTCCCATTTGGTGGATCCCTTGCATAAGGAACTCAATTGCTGACTGATTCCTGTGCTTTCCTTACTAAATAAGGCTGCGTTGTGACACAGCAATTTTATTTGGGAATCCTGGTGGTTTTAATTGCTCTGCAAGTTCTGCAAAGCGAGCCTTCAGCTTCAGACTGCTTTCTACACTGAAAGGGAATATTGCTTCTTTCTCTTTCCTCGTTTATTTTTAAGGCATACAAGAACGAAAGCTTTTTTTCTCACTGAACATGTCAGAAGAGGGGTAAAAAAACCTTGGGAATTTTTGGGGGTTGCTTTTTTTTGTTTGGTTGGGATTTTTTTGTTTGCTTGTTTTATTTTTTTTTCCCCCCAAAATATTCTTGTCTAAAATGAAGGTGTCAGTTGTGCATTGTGCACCAAAAAATAACCACCTCGGAAGACCTCTCTTCATAAAGCTCCACTTTCGTTCTTTCATTATTTAGTTTTTCATTCTAGTTCTCTTTTTTTTTCTTTTAGTTTTAATACTCATGATCCAGTTTTCAATTTTATTGTTAACAATCATTTCATTATTGCCATTCTTTCTTCTTCGTTTAGAGTGGATTGAGAGTGGAGTTCCTACCCAAATATCGTGAGTGGTATTTATTAACGCACGGTGTCAAACTCAAACCACACGTAAAATCATGACAAAGCCTGGCTGAAGCTCCTGTTTCCCTACTGATGGAGATAAAGAGTTAAGAGAATTTGCCCTGCTGTGCTCAAAGCAGCAAATTCTGGTATACAAAATGAAGATCAGGTATTAGAGTGTGCATGGGGAAAAAATTTATCCAAGCACAGTTTGAGTGTTGTCTCATTAAAGGAAGGTGACTAACCAGCAACACCCTCACAAGATTATTCTCTGTACAACTGTGATGTCTTGAAGCCCCAGATGTCGACCAACACTTTGCTGCACTGTTAAATGTGATGGACATCATCAGGCTACCCTGACAAGTCAACAGTCCCAGTATGTGCAACAACCCAGGTGCTGACAATCAATCACCTCTTGCTTCAGAAATTAAGATAGATGATCTTAAAGGTCTTTACCAACCCAAATGATTCTATGGTTCTAAGCATCCTGATTTACAGGAGAAAAGCTACGACTCCTGCGAGTCAAAAATGCTGCAGCTGTGAATCTGGAGTAAAGGCAGCGTAGGGGAAGGGGAGGTGGAGAAGTGGAAAAAGGACTTTTTAAAATATTAAGAAATAACCACACTCACCCTACAAGAAAAAAATACTAAATAACCAGAGTAGGCCATAATAATTAGCTTTTTCTTCTCATTTATCTGTGCAGCGGATGTCCTTCTGCAAAAGCCACAGTGAACAGCAACTAGCTGAGATGGGGATTGTTTAATATTTTAATTCAGGGCTGCCAAACCTTTCCCTGAATGCTCAGCAATTGCTCTGAATATTCATAAATAAAACAATGAAGGACCAGTTCACAGATAGACATTCTCATTCAACTACAAATAAATCTATCCAGTTCCTCATGTTGACTTTTTAGCCAGGGTGATGTTTCCAAACAACTCTGCTGACGCGCAGAAAAGTTGCCTTCCTCTTCCCTCCCCTCCCAGGAGAAACAGGGGAAAGAGGAAAAAAAACCCACAAGCACACAAATGTACCAAGTGACAAGCAGATATGTGAAGTAGAGGCAGAAGACTGAGTTATGTATAGAGGCTGACAATCCCAAGTCCAGCTTAATTACTTCCTTAAGAATAAGAAATGTGCTACTCACGATTTAATTAGCAATTACAAGTTTGCCTCCAGGTATACCTGTATAATAAATAGCCACCCTCATTGCAATAATGACTAACACGTTCTCTCAGGCACCTAAAAAAATCTCCTATATGCCAGCAATTTCAACATTCATAACAGAAAGCTCTGAAATACCTGATTTTACGGACAGCGGGGATCAATGGCGTGCCGCCGATGCAACTGCACCATAGAACAGACTTAGCTACGCGTGCAGTAGCTATTGATTACCCCCCAAAAAATAATGAGGAAAAGGCAACAGGTAAGAGTTTAAATATTGCTCTTACAAAAACTCCTAGAGCTCACTACAAGAGAAAATAGTTCATCTAGAAAGGTCTTTCCAATTTTTCCTGGAATTCCCAGATTTTTCACCTCGAGCTGCGGAGAAAAAAAGGCCACAGGAGAGAATGTCATCCTTTTGCCTGGAAAATTCTGCTTATTTGAGAGGTTTTTCCCTTGTTTCTCTCCCACATCTCTTACATATCTAAGCTGCACCAAATAGCTGTGCTTGTGCAACGTTTTTACAAATTATTTTGGACAGTAGATTTCATCTATAGTAACCATTCATTACTCGGGGGGGGGAAACAACAACAACAAGAAACAAAAGCAGCATAGAAAAGAAACAAAACCCAACAAACCCATCAACAAACCAAAAGAAGCCAGGAGGGTACCCAGTTGCAGGGAGAAAGTCTAAAAATAGTTTCTAACCCCTCCTCATGCCACAAGCAGCCAGTGAGTAGGCAATGAAGCCCTGCACCGCTCCCTTCCTGCCTCATTCTCCTCTTCCCTTCCCAACCACAACCCCCTTTTCTGCCTAGTTTTCTCTTCCTTTGCCCATGCTGTCTCCTCTCTTCCTCATTTCACCACCATCTCATCCACAGGAGGACAGCAAGCACACACAACTCAACACTAAAATGAAGCTCACAGAAGGGCAAGCCAGTCTGTTCACTGATGCGCTGTGGCCCTTGTCCCCACCAAGTGAGGCCCTCAGAGCAACACAAGGCAGCCAGTCCTCATCCAGACAGAGCTACAGCACTGCTATCCTTTACTTGCCATTCTTCCACAGCTTCTCAGCCCAAAGACAAGCCAGGCTCTACAGAAATCCAGGGCCATCCTAGTGCCTGCTTGTGTCTGGAAGCACAACCAGTGGTATTTGACACAGCAAAAGAGGAGAGGCAACAGATGCACCAAACATTTTCCATCCCTTTTTGAGGCTGAACTGCTTTTCCATTCCTGTGTCCTGTATGTGCTCAGGCAAGGTTTTCTCTATTAATTTTTTTCCTACATAAATTATTCCCAAATTGCCCTTGATTATTGATGCTCAGCACCTTTAGGTAACCCAAGCAAACAGTTCAAAAGCCTTGAAATATTTTTCATAAGCAGCCGCTTCACAATTGGATCTTTCATTCCAACAAGCAGAACAGGGTGGACTTCCCCCACCCAGAAGCCACATTATATGACTCTGTTTTGACAAAGGCTGCTAATTATTATTCATTTCTATAACAGCACACCACTAGATACTTCCACAACCACCCTCCCTTTCTCCAGCTCTGAGCACCATTTCCTGAGTTAAGGAACAAACAGAATTGCTATGTGCAGAATAAACCCAGCAGCCTCTAACGCAGCAGCGTCGGCTCTCTGACGAGCCTTCTGCCTTGCAAGGGCCTGGGCCACAGAACTGTGGTGGAATGGAATGGAATGGAATGGAATGGAATGGAATGGAATGGAATGGAATGGAATGGAATGGAATGGAATAGAATAGAATAGAATAGAATAGAATAGAATAGAATGGAATGGAATGGAATGGAATGGAATGGAATAGAATAGAATAGAATAGAATAGAATAGAATAGAATAGAATAGAATAGAATAGAATAGAATAGAATAGAATAGAATTAACCAGGTTGGAAGAGACCTTTGAGATCATCAAGTCCAACCTATCATGCAACACCATCTAATCAACTAAACCATGGCACCAAGCACCCCATCCAGTCTCTTCCTAAACACTTCCAGGGATGGTGATGGTACAGTCTTACATGGGTAACCCTCCCAAGCACTGAAGCCAGCTGCTGGGTAGATGGAGACTTTGCTAGGGTTGTTTGATGGCAAATGAAGATTTTTTTCCCTTTGCTCCGAGGAGTCTGACACAGGAAACACCCAAATCCTGTAATAAATCTCTGCTTTACCTTTCAAATCCTGGAGCAAAATAAAAACCATTAGGTACCCACAACCATGTATTCTGTATTTTCCACAAGCTTCTGCCATGAAATGATTGTGTTTTCTGAAGAAGAAAACTTGTTGGTTTAAAAACAGCAGCCTCATTGCCTTGCATGGAGCACTGTTGCACTGTATAAGACAATAAAAGGGCAGGAACACCTTGAAATTGCCAAAATGGGCGTAATTTAGGAACCTGTATCTGGTCCAACCTGATTGGTTTCCTACAATCATGAATGTGCAGGAAGATTGAAGAGCATAGGAAAAAGCGTTCCTCCTGTAGCATAAGAATAGCTCAGGCATTAACCTCCCTTATGTGATTATTTTCTTCATATGGAGTGAAAATTATCCAGCAGATAAGAAGAAATCATAGAATCGTAGAATCAGTCAGGGTTGGAAGGGACCACAAGGATCATCTAGTTCCAACCCCACTGCCATGGGCAGGGACACCCCACACTAGATCAGGCTGGCCACAGCCTCATCCAGCCTGGGCTTAAACACCTCCAGGGACGGGGCCTCAAACACCTCCCTGGACAACCCATTCCAGGGCTTCACCACTCTCATGGGGAAGAACTTCCTCCTCACCTGCAGCCTCAATCTCCCCACTTCCAGCTTCATTCCATTCCCCCTAGTCCTAGCACTACCTGAGAGCCTGAGCAGTCCCTCCCCAGCCTTCTTGTAGCCCCCTTCAGATACTGGAAGGCCACAATGAGGTCACCTGGGAGCCTTCTCTTCTCCAGACTGAACAGCCCCAACTCCTTCAGTCTGTCCTCACAGGAGAGGTGCTCCAGCCCTTTGCTCATCCTCATGGCCCTTCTCTGGACAATCCTGACAGTCATTCCAAGGAGGAGGCTACTTTCTGGCTATTTCTGTCTATTTAGAGAATCTCAGAAGAGAAATCAAGTGAAATCCCTAAGGAGGTGCATAACCCCCATCTCTGGAGGTGTTTAAAAGGCACAGAAGCATGGCGCTCGTGGACATGGTTTAGCACCACCCTTGGTAGAGTTACAGAATGTTTGGACTCAATGATCTTGAAGGTCTTTTCCATACAAAATAATTCTATGATTCAAAGACCACCATGGGGATCACACATTCTTAAGGCCACTGAAAATAAGGTTGAAAAATCTGCACCCTCAAAAATCAGCACCATGAGGTCCTTTTGATTCACAGATTTAAGCCAGTGGGATTGTTTCCATTAGAGTCTGAGGAGATACATGGCAATACTCAACAGCTCTTCCTCTAGCATATTTTTTCCACCCTAAAAAGAATGGCTACTTAAAGCCCAATAAAAACACATTTGGATTTTTCTGTGCCAAGCACATCTACGTGCAAAGCTGAAAGAGAGCTGTCAGGGCAGTGATGGAGTAATTCCTGCATGAAACCAAGCGTTGGTTGCGTAACTGATGACAATAGAACCTATGCACACTTAACAACTGACTTTCTAATAAGATCCTGGTGTAGCAAGTAGGGGAACACAGTATCTCCCTAAACCTCTCAGCTTATTCCCAAGGTCAGTTCTTCCCCAGAAAAGTCAAATTTAAGGAATTTATTTGCAGGCATTTCAGGAATAAAACAACAAAAACCTGTCTCTGAATATTCCCCAACCCTCTTCGTGATATGCACCACACATTTCTAAATATTCTCATGTGCTATACATTCTCCTTAGAATTATTATTATTATTTAGAGGACACAGTCTTAAGCTGTGCTAGGGGAGGTTTAGGCTGGATGTTAGGAAGAAGTTCTTCATAGAAAGAGAGATTTGCCATTGGAACGTGCTGCCCAGGGAGGTGGTGGAGTCACCATCCCGGGAGGTGTTTAGGAAGAGCCTGGATGAGGCACTTGGTGCCATGGTTTAGTTGATCAGATGGTGCTGGGTGATAGGTTGGACTTGATGATCTCAAAGGTCTTTTCCAACCTGGTTAATTCTATTCTATTCTATTCTATTCTATTCTATTCTATTCTATTCTATTCTATTCTATTCTATTCTATCTTCTGCAAACATTCACATGGTCACCACTTTAGTGGCATATTTAGGGATATTCCAGCTGGCTGGTGCAATCTATGGTTGATCCTAAAGGTCTTTTCCAACCAAAACAATTCTATCTCTGCCCCTGTCAACTCAGCACTGGTTAGGCCACACCTTGAGTCCTGTGTCCAGTTCTAGGCTCCTCAGTTTAAGAAGGACATTGAGACTCTTGAATGTGTCCAGAGAAGGGCAACAAGGCTGGGGAGAGGCCTTGAGAACTGCCCTGTGAGGAGAGGCTGAGGGAGCTGGGGTCATTTAGCCTGGAGAAGAGGAGGCTCAGGGGAGACCTTACTGCTGTCTACAGCTACCTGAAGGGAGGTTGTAGCCAGATGGGGGCTAGTCTCTTCTCCCAGGCAACCACACCAGAACAAGAGGACACAGTCTCAAGCTGTGCCAGGGGAAGTTTAGGCTGGAGGTGAGGAGAAAGTTCTTCCCAGAAAGAGTAATTTGCCATTGGAATGTGCTGCCCAGGGAGGTGGTGGAGTCACCATCCCCGGAGGTGTTCAAGAGAGGATTGGACGTGGCACTTGAAGCCATGGTTTAGTTAGTCCTGAGGTGTTGGGTGACAGGTTGGACTTAATGATCTCTGAGGTCATTTCTAACCTTATTGATTCTGTGATTCTATGATCTTCATAAGAAGTCTATGACACACAGTAATTCTTCACTCTCACTACAAGCAAAGACATTCTGCTGCCTTCAGCTTCTCTCCTAAGTTTCTAAGGTAGATTTTTGAGAGTGCTTTCTATTTCCTGGAGCTCCTAAAGGTAGAGGCTGGTTTTGTAAATTCATTGGTCACAGGAAAAAATGTTAAAGCTAGCCAAGAGCATGGCAAGACCTTGAGTGAAGTCAGAGAACTGTAAGTCATTCATCTTCATTCTGTGTGCCCCTGCCCACTATTTTGCAATCAATTTTTGCTGTGGCTGCCTTCGTCTGAGTGCTCTGGTTATTAGTGTGATTCACGTCAGGTCCTAACCAGGTGGTGAAGTACTCCTTAGTAAACATAAATTGGTTCTTTTAAAGGCTATTGGCAATAATTTCTTCCCAAACTCCTTTCTCAGAGCTACAAGTGTGTACACTGCTGAAAACGTTGGTTTAACAATATTGGAAGGTTTCTATTCCAAAAAACAAAAAGCTTTAAGAGGAGCAAATAGATCCAGATGCAGCACAGTGAAACTGTGCATTGTGACAGGGACAGAATTCTACTGTGTAAGAATTCAGATGAACTTTTGGGGGTTTTATACAGATATAAATATAAATAGAGATAGAGATAGAGATAGAAGATAGAGATAGAGATATAGAGATAGAGATAGAGATAGAGATAGAGATAGAGATAGAGATAGAGATAGAGATAGAGATAGAGATAGAAATAGAGATAGAAATAGAAATAGAGATAGAGATAGAGATAGAGATTAGATATGGATATAGATATTAGATATAGATATAGATATTAGATATAGATATAGGTATAGATATACACATATATATATCATAGAATCATAGAATCAATAAAGCTGGACAATACCTCAGAGATCATCAAGTCCAACCTGTCACCCAACTCTTCATGACAACTAAACTGTGGCTTCAAGTGCCACATCCAATCCATTTTTAAACACCTCCAGGGATGTTGACTCCACCACCTCCCTGGGCAGCACATTCCAATGGCTAACAACTCTCTCTATGAAGAACTTTCGCCTCACCTCCAGCCTAAACTTCCCCTGGCACAGCTTGAGGCTGTGTTCTCTTGTTCTGGTGCTGGTTGCCTGGGAGAAGAGACCAACCCCCACCTGGCTACAACCTCTCTTCAGGTAGTTGGAGAGAGCAATAAGGTCTCCCCTGAGCCTCCTCTTTATATATATCTAGTGAACTGACCAAGAAAATGGAGAAATGAAAACTTCACAGTATCACAGAATCACCAAGGTTGGAAGAGACCTCAAAGATCACCAAGTCCCACCTGTCACCACAGACCTCATGACTAAACCATGGCACCAAGTGCCACGTCCAATCCCCTCTTGAACACCTCCAGGGATGGTGGCTCCACCACCTCCCTGGGCAGCACATTCCAATTTTTTTATAAACAGTTTTTGGGAAGCAGTTTTGGCCATCCAGATGCTTGATTTCCTTATTTCCTGAATCAAGAAAGAAATGCCTTGTCTTACTTAATTTCAAATCCACTTTATAATTTATTTTAAAAGCATTTTTGGTTCATTCAAACAAGCAGATTTGGAGACTGCAGAGCTTAAAAACATGAGGTAGTGTGATGATGAAAAAATCAGTACTTAAATTCTTCCCAGAAAGAAAGATTGGCCATTGGAATGTGCTGCCCAGGGAGGTGGTGGAGTCCCCATCACTGGAGGTGTTTAAGAAGAACCTGGATGGGGCACTTGCTGCCATGGTTTAGTTGATTGAATGTTGAATGTTGGGTGATAGGTTAGACTTGATGATCTCAAAAGTCTTTTCTAACCTGGTAAATTCTATTCTATTCTATTCTATTCTATTCTATTCTATTCTATTCTATTCTATTCTATTCTATTCTATTCTTCTCTACTCTATTCAATTCTACTCTAAAGGTAGGCCAAAATCAAAGTATTTTTTGTTTCTCAATAAAGGAGGGGAAGCGGGGGGAAGGAGGTCTTTAATTCAGAGTCTCACAAAGTCACAGAAAGAATGGTGGGAGTGGGTAGGGACTTCTGAAGATCATCTCATCCAATTACCCTGCTAGAGCAGAATCACCTAGAGTAAATCACACAGAAAACATGTCCAGGTGGGTTTGGAATGTCTCCAGAGAAGAAGATTCCACAAGCTTTCTGGGCAGCCTGTTCCAGTGCCCTGCCGCCCTCAAAGGCATGGATTTTTTTCCTGATGTTTATGTGGAACCTTCTGTTTTCCACTTTGTGTCCATTGCCCCTTGTCCTGTCACTGGACACGACTGAGAGGAGTCTGGCTTCATCCTCCTTGTACTCACCCATTAAAACCCCCCAACAATCATAACCAAATGCTCCCTCGCCATCTCCACTTTTACACAGCTCAATCTTCAAGTGGAAAATCCTCCTCTAAATATCTCTGATGTTGCAAATCACTATGTGCTGGCCTGAAACACTCAAGTTGCACCCTGGGAGGTTTAGGTTGGAAAACAGAAGAAAATTCTTGACTGAAAGGGTTCTCAAACACTGGACCAGGCTCCCCAGGGAGGTGGTTGAGTTCCACCCCTGGAGATGTTGTAGAGGTGAAGAGCTGGGATGCTGAGGGACATAGTTTAGCACCTGATGTGGTAGAGTTAGGTAATAGTGGGCCCAGTGATCTCCAAGCTGGTTTTCAACCACAACAACTCTACAATTACGTTTGCTAGGCACAGCCTTGCCTCTAGCAGCTGTAAATTTGCATTTAAAAACAGACAGCAAACACGGGACTACCCACTTGTCACAGAGCTTTGACTTCTCATCAGTTTCACAGCACTGTGAGATCAATAGCTCAGCTGAGTAAATGGCATATGGAAATACCACTGGAAATATTTTTGCAACCAGTGCTTTTGTCACTTCTTGGATGGATTTGCTGATCCATTGTTTCCTGATCTTGCAGAATACGCCATTAGAGGATGCCCCTGGCATGGATATGGCTGTGAGAGCTTCAGCTGGTGCTAAAGTGTGGCCAGCAGGAGCAGGGAAGTCATTCTGCCCTGTAGTCAGCACTGGTTAGGCCACGCCTTGAGTCCTGTGTCCAGTTCTGGGCCCCTCCGTTTAGGAAAGATGTTGAGTTGCTGGAATGAGTCCAGAGAAGGGCAACAAAGCTGGGGAGGGGTTTGGAGCACAGCCCTGTGAGGAGAGGCTGAGGGAGCTGGGATTGCTTAGCCTGGAGAAGAGGAGGCTCAGGGGAGACCTTATTGCTCTCTACCACTACCTGAACGGAGGTTGTAGGCAGGTGAGGGTTGGTCTCTTCTTTCAGGCAGCCAGCACCAGAGCAAGAGGACACAGTCTCAAGCTGTGCCAGGGGAGGGTCAGGCTGGATGTCAGGAAGAAGTTCTTCATAGAAATAGAGATTGGCCATTGGAATGTGCTGCCCAGGGAGGTGGTGGAGTCACCATCACTGGAGGTGTTTAGGAAGAGACTTGATGAGGCACTTGGTGCCATGGTTTAATTCATTAGATGGTGTTGGGTGATAGGTTGGACTCCATGGTCCCTTCCAACCTGGTTAATTCTATTCTATTCTATTCTATTCTATTCTATTCTATTCTATTCTATTCTATTCTATTCTATACATTTCCTCCAAGAGTTTTAACATTTCTTAATCTGCTTTTAAAGATACTCCAATTTAGCCACACTGTTCATGTTCCCCAGCCTTCTTCACCAGAGCACACTACAGTATTACCCACAGCAAATGCAATGGGATTACATTTTGAGATAGCAGAATAGTAGGAATTGTAACCTCTTTTGAAGATTACTGGGAATAAGCAGCAAAAAAGCTACACTGTTGTTGATGTTTTAAAAGGAAAGTGTCTAAGTACCCAGTACTCTTAACCTGTGATAAGTCTAGTTAGAATAAGAAGTCAGAAAAGGCAAATACTTCCATGTTCTGGTCTGCAGAGCTCCTCTGGGCAGTACTGGGCACTGGAATGTTGGGAAGCTACCAGCTGCCTGCTTTTCTCTGCACACACAGGTGTCCATTTCTGCTCTTCCCAGTGGTACCACACACTTCCCAGGTTGGCAGATATTGACTCACTCTAACTTTGCTGTCAGGAATTTTATGTAGCTCCCCACCCAACTGCTGCAAAGTAGCTGTTGTTCAAGAGAATATCTGAGGGCTAAGGGCTAGCATTCCATTAACAGGCACTGGCAAGCTCAGTCTCTCCAGGAAACTCTAGTGATTTGGGGAATGTCAGGTTTGGAAAACTGAGGCTTCTTTCATTGGACTTGATTTTACATCAGTGGTGTAAACTACGGGTCTCTATGTGGGCACTTGGAGTGATTTAAATTACACTTGAATAGCTCTGACTTGCAACAGGAACCGATGTAAATGTCTTGCGAGCTACTCTCAGTATCTCCAGGAATATTCCAAGCACTCTCAGACTGATTTTAGTTGTTAGCCATTGGAATGTGCTGCCCAGGGAGGTGGTGGAGTCACCATCCCTGGAGGTGTTTAGGAAGAGCCTGGATGTGGCACCTGGTGCCATGGTTTAGTAGTCATGAGGTGTTGGGTGACAGGTTGGACTTGATGATCTTTGAGGTCTTTTCCAACCTTATTGATTCTATGATTCTATTCTAGTGCATTTTTTAAACTGATTTAAGCTTCTTCATCTAGATCAGAAGGCAGGGGGGAAAAAAAATGGAAACCACACTCCTTGACCTTTGAGGACATAAAACTGCAAGCAAAGATTCCTAATTTGACTGATTAGAATAGGAGCAGTAACCTGTGAGAATAAAGGTGCCTTAAGTGGCACTGACTGCGTTGTAAAACCACACAAATGCTCTTTCCTGAATGTAGCACTCTTAGAAGTCACCTTTCAACTCTTCCATCTGAAAAAAGCATCAGTTTTCCTTAAAGAGAGACACAGATAAAGCAGGACACTTCTGCCTGAGGAGAGGCTGGCCAGCCTGATATTTGATATAAGAACTCAGTCCCAAGTGGGAGGAGGGAGAAGTGATTGATGGTTTGTAGGGAATTACTTGACTTTTTCTTGTAACAGAAGCTTTTTGGATTCTCCCAAAGTTCTTGTCAAAGACA
Organism: Dryobates pubescens; assembly: GCF_014839835.1. Taxonomy (NCBI): domain Eukaryota; kingdom Metazoa; phylum Chordata; class Aves; order Piciformes; family Picidae; genus Dryobates; species Dryobates pubescens. Next base: position 41,440,078 of record NC_071619.1, read on the forward strand.
AGAGACAGCTTTTGAAATAGCAGCTTTCCCCCTTCCCAGCAGATGTGTGAAAAAACCACACTGTGGAGTTCAAATACTTAGTAAAGAAGGATGGAGAAGAGGAAAGAAAGAAGATGTTGTCTGACATGCTGCCTTTTTTTTTTCCTAGCCCTCTGCTGTTCTGTAAAGTTTGTCCCTGTTATTCTAATGCCTGCCCTCTTAATACACCATGAGCACTTCACCTCCCTGCAGGAAGAATTTCACACAGCCAGCAGCAGGAGTTCACCCATTCAGTACATGTATTACAACAGAGACAAAACCTTCTCACTCCCTGTCTCCTCCAGATCCAAGGTCAAAGTCGTATGAACTTGACCAAGGCAACCCTTTCCTGAGTGCCCCCATGCCCAGGGCTCTCCTGGCTCTCATCTGGACAGCTCCATCTGCCTCCTGCAACTGTCTCCTCTGAGACAGGAGGCGAGCATCAGCTCTGTAGCCAGCATATGAGGGTGAGATTTGGGCATTTCCTTCCACTGCACACACAAGACAGCAATGGACCTGAGCTCAGTATCCCCTCTTTAGGAGACAAACTGATGATCTAACAGGTGGAATAAATTCATATGATCCTAGTGACACACATATTTGCTAGACAGGCATTGCATCATTCCTAGTCCCAAGCACTTCTGCCCAAGGCTATCTTACACTTCATTGCTACAGAGCGTTGTGCATCCACAAGCCTCAAGGATCATTCAAAGGACTGTGTAGGCATCAAGAAAGAATCAAGAAGAAGTTCTCTGGCCACTCTTGAAATCCTAGCCCCATCTACCGAGCACTCAAACAATAGCCAAAGCAAGCAACCACACGTGGAATCAAACTATGTCGCCCCCCACTCCCAAGTTTCAGAGACATTGCCCAAAAAGAACATAATCAAAAAATAAGGATTTTGTCACTATGAGCACTCAGAAGCAGTGGCATAAGGAAAGAGATTGCATTTCTCCTTCTCTTCAATTGTGTTTGCCTCTCCAGAGCATCAGCAGGCTACACAGCTAGGGGAACAAGAACAAAAAGCAAAGTCTTTGCAGCAGAGAGGGATGGGAATGGATATTCCTGCCAGAATAGGTAGGAGAACAACACACCATGGTAAAAAAAAAAAAACCAGAGGTTTTACTCTTGCCAGCCATGGGAGAAGGCTTTGCTGAGCTTTTGGGTCTTGATCTTATGGATAAGCAACGGTATTACAGATGTTGCAGGTCTCAAAATGTTCATCGTATGGTTTTTTTTTCCCTCTCCTTGCAAAACTTTGGAGCAGTTGGTTGATGTTGATTTAGAATAACATTTACAACACAAAGCCTTTTGCAGACTGGCAAAAGGAAGAGCCTCTAATACGGTGTTTGGGTTGGGTTGGTTTGGTTTGCTAGGGGGGTTTCAGCTGATGCATGCAATTTTAATACATGCAACAAAGATACAGATGGGATGTATGGTGTGAAGAGTGCACTGGAGAAATGTGTCTAAGAAAGCTTTTGAATATGCTCCTTTGTGAGGGACAGGATGGTCCCAAAGCTGAGAAACTCCATGGTTTTAGCCCCAAAGCTGAGAATTTCCATATTTTCGGATGCACATTTTTGCTTTGCCTCTTCAGTGCCTCGTATAGCATCTTGCCATGCTGCAACCTCAGTCGCCTAAGGGAGAAGCCAGAGGGAGAGGTCCACCTCCCAAAAAAGTAATAGATCTTAAATTTAAACTGAGAAAAGGAGCAAGAGGGCTCTCCCTGGCTCTGTCTCTGTGATTCTGGAGTGGCAGAGAGAAAGACCAAGGAAAGCCATCACTGTAAACCACGGTAAATAATCTGCACATCCAGGCAGGCAACGCCTGGGCCCGCAGTGACCTTTTCTGCTGCTCAGGTTTGATCTATAAATACCCAGAAGATATCCGAACCCATTGTTTTGCTGCCCTCTGAAACCAAACCTGCCAAGGGGACGGAGTTCGAGCCGGGATGGGAGGGGAGAGGATCTCCCGCCGACCCAGCCTCGAAGCTCACCTCCTCTCCCGGGAAGATGCGGCGGTGGGGGGGGTGACTCTCGGGCACTCGGTATCGACTCAGGATCCCAAATATCGTCATTGAAAGGTTCGGGCACGGCTGGCAAATCGCACATAGGGGATGAGGGGCTGCGGCAAAACGAAAAAAAGAGAGGAGCACTGCCTCCCAAGACATCCCCCGCCAGGGAAGGTTGGATTTTGCGGATGCCCAGCGCAAAGTTGTACCGAGAGCGGTTTAGCCCCTACGGCGGGGTCTGAGCGGGGCTGGCCCCTCGATACCCCCTCTCCGGGGCACCGAGAGCCACTCACGAGTACGGGGACCAGGGGAACATCCCCCCAAGACGTGAGGAGAGAAAAGAACTGCCAAAAGGAGAGCGAAGCCTTACTCTTTTCTTTCGCTTGGAGGAGTTTGTTTCCCGGCGGCGCCTGGTTTTCCAGACTGTCCTGAGCTTAAATGGAGGTGGGGGGTAGGGGTTTGTACGGGAAGATTCAGTTATCACACACAAAACCAACACACAATTTCCCCGTTCGGACTGTGATATTTGCACAGTCTTACCACGAGCAGTCATTTTTCCTTTCCCTTGGCGTGTTTGAGGGCAGCAACTTTAAGGCTGAACCTTTGGGACGCTATTAAAAAAAAATGTGGGTTTTTTTTTTCCTTTTTCTTTTTCTTTTTCCCTAATTTTTTGTTGTGGTTGGGTTTTTTTTTTTAATATCACCAGAGATTTGGCAAGTTTAAAATACTTCAGGTGTAAAGTTTTGCTCTTAATTGGCTCTTGTAAAGATGGAATTCGGTGGTCGCTCCAGAGCCGCTAATCAATTTTCACCCGGCAGCAAAGGTGCACCGCCGAGGATTTAAGTTTAATGAAGTGACTGCGCAAATTACCACCGCGGACTTTATTTAAAGTCTATCAACCCCCTGAAAATTATTCCTCAAACTGTTCCTGATTTCCTTTTCTTTATGGAAAACACCACCTTTGCCTTTCTAAGGTTTCAGGCATTAGAAAGCCCTTCTCTCTTGTTCACCAGTCCGGCGCAGGGAGAGGACTTTTCCTTTTTTGTTTGTTTTTTTGGTGGGTTTGGGGTTTTGTTTTTGCTTCTGTTGTTGTTGTCGTGGCTGGTTGGCTTCCTTTTCAAGTTATTATTACTATTGTTTCGAATTCATTAAGAAATGGGGAAATTAAACTTCTAAAGCGTCAAGAAAGTATCCGATTGTGGCTGAAAGATAACGGGAAGCGGTTCGAAAAGAAGGTGGTTGATGCCCAGATCTGCTCTGTTAAAAGTGGGGTTTCGTTCCCTTATTTAGGCTTTTGAATGGGGAAAACTCGGAAAATCTGAGCTCTATTTTTTAGGGGCTGATATGTTAATATTTAGATGATTTCTATCCGCTCTCCTTTGCACCCGTGAGCTCCAGGCAGCCAACTTTACCCTCTTTTCCTCCAGGATCCGCAGAGGAAAGAGCAAATTGAAATGCGGATCCTGGAGAGAAGAGGGAGGCGAAGTCAGCGGAATTCCGGAGTTTTTCTTCACTCCTTTCCAAAAGAAGAAAACAAAACTAAAATGGTTTGGGGATTTTTTTACAGTCCGTCATTTTTACACCTCGATCTCTGATTCTTTCTCCATTTGGTTTCGGTTGGTTGGATTTTGTTTTGGGGGTGGTGGTGGTGTTTGGTTTTGGTTTAGTTAGGTTTAGTTTTATGTCGGGTTTTGAGGAGCTAATATTTATTATGGCGCGGGAAATGTCGCCCCCCAAAAAATTAAAAATAAATAAGAAAAGTGTTTCTTTCTCCAAGTGGACTTGGAAATTTCTGTCCTTTATCTTAAGGGGTTGTGCACAGAAATTGTTTTGACCTTTTCTTTTCCTCCCGACTATTAAAAAAAAAAAAGAAAGAAAGAAAGAAAGAAACTAAGATAAATTATCTACAACTAGCTTTCTACTCACAGCATAATTGTAAGAGTGGGGCTTCTCCTCCGTCCCATTCTAAGGCGCTCGGGAGTGGGGTAGCAGGGGCTGAAAAAGGCTGCCGGTGCACCTCCCAGCTTCCCCGCTGATTTTGGGGGACCGTTGTTTTAGGTGGGAGCTAAAGGGCCGGCGGGGGTGAGTGCACCAAGGGCTTGGCTTGAGCCAAATGATCCCTCCGAGCTACCGCCTCTTTTTAAAGAATAAAGAAGCAAATAATAATTTGAAATTTAAAAATAGAGATACCACTGAGCTTCCTCTTCCCAGATAACCAAAGGGCGCCGGTGCTGCTCCAAACGCCCCCATTGCTGAGACGTGCCAGGCTCGGTAGCGGGGGTCGGACCGCTCCGAGTGCCCCCTCACCGGCTACGGGCTCAGATCCTTTTGCCTGCCGGGAACAGTGTCCATGGGATGAGGGGACGTGTCCCTCTGCCATCCCAGGCCAGGCCTGATCCGGAGGAAATGGATCAAGCCCCCAGCTCCTCGCTGTAGCTGTTTTCGGGTGGGAGCTCGCCGCGGGGCGTGGGTGCTCCTGGGAGCAAGGCTGATACTGCGTGTCCCCTTCCTCGTCCTTCTCTTCCTCCTCCTCCACCTAACCTTCCGGTTTAGGGTGGCACGGTCTTCGCAGAGCAGACCCGGGGTGGTGGCCGGTGTCTCAGAAAGACGCAGGGAAGAGGGAAAGGACGACTCCTCCCGTCAGGACACCAGTGGCGTTCCCCGCTCCTGTGCCCCCGAACCCACAAGACATCCCCGAGATCGTCGGGAAGCTGCGGGACGAGGCGAAACTCGTGTCCCGAAACACTCGAGAAGAGCTGTGGCAACCGGCCGGGAGGAGAGAAAAAGAAGGAGGAAGCAAGAAGGGACACGCTACTCCCATCCTGGGACATCATGGAGTTATAGGAGGGAAAAGAGCCGCAGTGACGAGGAGAAAGCTTCCCGTAAAACTCCGAAAAATAATTAAAACCAAAAAAAAAAAAAAAAAAAAAAAAAGGAAGGAAGAAAGAAAAGATAGAAACAAGGAATCTCCGCAAAATCCGCCCTTCACCCCCCACACACACACCCCCGGCCTTTTCCTCTACCCCCCAGCGCCGGATGTTTTCCGGGATTCGGCGGGCAGCTCCCGGCCAGGGCTCGGCGAGCGGTGGCGAAAGGAGCGAGGCTGATGGACTGGGGGAGTGTTCCAAAAAGAAAGGAATTGCACTAACCGGGGTTGAGGTCCAGGCACTGAGTCGGGTCTTCATTGTCCCCTAGCTGGCCATTGGGGCTGAGGCTTTCCATGGACAAATCCAGCCCCTTGTCCTCCCAGTCTCGCAGTTTCCTCTTTTTATTTGTCCCGATCAAGGCTTCCACCGAGAAAGCGTGGGCTCGGGAGCTGAGGGCCACCGCCGATCTTCTCCTCTCGCTCATCTTATTTCCCCCCCCCCAAAAAACACACACACAACCCAGACCCTGGGGCAGAAGAGCGAGCAGTGGGGCTGGGAGCGCAGCAGAGCTCGGGGAGCAGAGGCAGAGCCTCTCGCCTCTTTCTCTCTCCCCCCACCCCCCCCACCCCCCCCACCCCCAACCCCTCCCTAGCTGCACCCCCCAGAAGAACCAGCCCTCCAGTCTCCTTCAAGGCAACTACATGAGGCTGCGGATACTCCGGAGGCAGAGCCGGGAGGGTGTGTGCTCAAGACCAGGTCCCCGCCACTTGCTCAGAGGGGCTGCAGGCTGGATTTCATCTTTCTCTCTCTCTCTCTCTCTTTTTTTTTTTTTTTTCCCCTTTCCCTTCTCCTCTTTCCTTCTGTCTCTCTCTGATTGATCCAAACTTCTGGGATTTTTATTTATTTATTTATTTATTTATTTTACCCAAGACTGAGGCAGGCTGTGTGCGCCTGTCAAGGGGGGGGAAAAAAAAAACCCACACGCACCAAAAAAAACCACCACCACCAAAACCTGTCCCCGGCCAATGGAAGGAAGAGATCGGGAGAGACCCAAAAGCTGCGACCCAATGGGGAGGGAGACTCTCGGGCTTGAGGGTGAGGAATTTTTGGCCATCTGAGTCCTGGAGCACTGGCAGGGAGAGAATTAACTCTTTGGAGAACAGGGGAAGCAGTAAGAAACCCGTAGCCCTAAATGCAGAGAGGTAACAATTCCCTCACTTCTCTCCGCCGCACCCCGTGTTTCCCGGGGGCTTACTGCTAAACTAATCCCCACTCACAGTACCTGAGAGGGGCTATAACCGCCCCAGGGAGGGTGCTGGTTGACGAGGGGGTTGGGTGTTTAGAATGTCATTCATGCCATGTATAAACTTGCGCTTGCTTAGTGGAATCGGTGTTTGGCTGCGGCAACAGCAACGTCTCCTGGGGTGGGGAGGGGGTGTTGAAACTTAACTTCAAAGTGCTGCGTGTCCGTGGAGTGGAGGGGGTTGAGGGGGCAGCGTGGGGACCCAGCCACCTTCGGCTTTCTTTTTGGGAAGGAAAATAATCAAAATAATCATTGTGGGGTTTTGTTTGGTTTGGTGGGTTTTTTTGTTGTGGTGGTGGCGGTGGGTTGGTTGGGTTTTTTTTTTACTTATTCGCCTGTTCCCTCTGTCCCGAAAGCCTCCGAGTCGAGGAGGTGGCTTCCACGCTCCTCGGTCGTGCGTGGAGCGGGGGGTGGGGCGGAGCTGACAGTGCAAAGACACAAGGACTGCGTTTGGGAAAGCGAAGGAACCGCTGGGTGTTTTCGTTAGCTGGTGGGAGAGAGAAAAGAACCAGGGAAATGCTAGGGAAAACAGAGCGGCGAAAGCTCCATCCCGAGGTAATACATGTTCAAAATAAACTGTCAATGATTATAAATTAAATGAGGGAATTAATCTGGCTGGAGTCAGGGTGGGAAAGCGGACGAACATACACACCACATCCCAAGAAGGGACTATTTTCGGACGGCGTTTCTCTGGCGTTCCCCGAAGGTGCTTCCAGCAGCTACGGGAGGAGAGGGAGATTTTCCTTAGGCAGTGTTTTTACCATGGGGCTGGACATGTGTGAAAGGGGCACGGAAAAGGATTTCAGGTGAAAATAATAAATAAATGCATAAATAAATAATTAAATAAAGAGCGAGAGAGAAAGAAAGAAAGAAAGAAAGAAAGAAAGAAAGAAAGAAAGAAAGAAAGAAAGAAAGAAAGAAAGAAAGAAAGAAAGAAAGAAAGAAAGAAAGAAAGAAAGAAAGAAAGAAAGAAAGAAAGAAAGAAAGAAAGAAAGAAAGAAAGAAAGAAAGAAAGAAAGAAAGAAAGAAAGAAAGAAAGAAAAGAGAAAGAAAGAAAACGTTTCCTTAGGAAATCCCGGCAAAGCCAAACCTTGTTATTTAGGCCAAGAAGCAGGTTTTTATGCATCCCCATCACCCACCCGCCACACTCTCTCACCCTCCCCCTCCTCACCACCCCTTTCCCTCCCCTCCTCTTGTACATTGGTTTTGACAGGTCACTCGTCCCGAGACTCAGTGCTGGGTAGAGTGGCATTGTCACACGGCTTTTCACGTGTACGTGTCCTGGATCTTCCCCGCTTCCCGGCTTCGGGAGCAACGTGGAAAAAGGTTGCGGGTTTGGAGGAGCCGGCGAACGGGACTGACTGAGGACCCGGGATCTGGAATGGGTTCATGTTTTTTTCCAGCGGGTCGTCTTGCCCCTGGCTTGCCCGACAAAGGAATGTCTCCCAAATAAATGTTTTCTTCCCCCCCCCCCAAAAAAATATCCCTATTTTCGAAAGCCTTACAAACGCTGGCCTGGGAGACAGACAGCAAGGAGGGGGGGTTTAAGTCGTTGGGAGGAGGAGGGTTAGAAAAAGAGCCCAAGACAACAAGATTATTTAGAGTTTTAGTGAGAGGCAGGGCAGTTTAAACGAAAATCGGCGGGGCGGGGGGGTGAGGGGTGGGGGGTAAGGCTGATGTAAGACAGCAAGGAAACTTCTTCTGCAGCACTAAGTGTGGGTTTGGGGGTGGACAGCTTAAAACAAGCCCCGACTCCTTTTCGGAGCTCTTACCGCGGTGATCTCCGCGCTGCTCCCCGAGGTCTGGAAGCAGAGTTCGGACCCCGAGTAGCGAGATACAGCTTCGACAGCAGCAAAGGGAAACACGGATGAACTTCCATGCCTATATGGCCGCTAAATGGAAGACCTCAGCGAACGGATGCTTTTGTTAGGGATAGGAGCGCAGTTTCCCCACATTCCCGATGTCAGGGGGCTGCGGGGACACACAGCCGCTCCCTTCCCTCATCCTTGCCGCTTCGCTGATGCCCGGGAGATTTAGGGAAAGCTCACCTTCCTTCTGCCCGTCTGTGCCAGGCGTTGGAAAAACCATCAACACAAAATCTTTACTGCTTCTCTATTCAAGTGGAGAGAAGGGACAACCCTCGCAGCGACCCTGCGGCCCCTGAACACACAGGGATGTGCTGGGGAGGAAAGGGGAGGGATGGGGCTGGGAGAGAGGTGGATGGGGCTGGGAGAGAGGTGGATGGCGGGGGGGAAACCAACGCTGGCCCTTCGCAGGGATCTCTGCCCTTCTCTTTGAGAGGGAAGCCCACGCTCCTCAAGCAGGGGGATGGGGATTTCGGCTCAGCTTTTGCCCGAAAACCTTGCTGATCAAAGCAAAACGCAGCCGGCACCTGATCCTCGGGGCTCTCCTCGGCCAAAGCGATGCTCGGGACCGAATCCCCGCTCCCCATGGAAAGTGGCGTAAAGCTGGAGTCGGTCTGGGATTAATCTGGATCCGACTCTGACCCCCGGCAGCCGGAGGTGAATGCGTTCCCTTTGCCTGCTCTTTTCTTCCAGACCCTTACTCGCAGGGGTAGCTCCCATTAAATCCAGGAAACTGCTCCCTGGAATAAAGTGGCGGGAGCAAAGGGTCGCAGGGCCAGGCCCTGGGATTTATAAAGAAATCATTCACTCCTGCTTTTCCAGTTGTGGCAGAGAGAGTCTGAAAATATTTGTTTATATATGGAAATATTTGGGAAAGGAAAAAAAAAATAAAAGAAAGAAAGGAAGAAGGAAAGAAAGAGAGAAATAAGGGGAGCCGGCTGCGGGGAGGGAGTGCTGTCCAGATGTGCAAGGGCTGAGCCCAGCCGTTTTCAAATCCTGCTTCCACACCATGGAAAACTTCAACGAAGGTCTTTTAGCCAGACTTATCCCGGGGATTTATTGTTTTGTTGGGTGTTTTTTTAAAGTTAGTAATTGGGGAGGGGGAAATGTTAAAACAGGTCAGTGGGTGCAGGCTGGAGGCTGTAATATTGGGAGCGAGGGAAATTTACTGGACTTTAAGGCAGCATCGATTCACTTTTAAAACGGATCTGGACGATTTCGAGGCTGGAGCTTTCCTCAGAGGCGAGTTTAAAAGCGAACTGGAGCGAGGTGATGTTCCGGGGCTGTGGGGGCTTAGTTGTTGTGACTGCAGCAAACAAAGAAATAAAGACGCCTGCAATTTATTTTTACGGTCTGCACAAACGGTATTGTCGAGCATTATTAACTCATTCATAATTATACCCTTATTACACCGCCGATTCTTTCCCGCCCGGGTTTTTTCTCAGGCTTTGAGAACTGAACCACCGCAAGATATTTACGGTCTCAAGTGTTTTTAAATGGGCTTTGTTTGCGTTTTAGGGAATAAAAAATTCTCTATTAGCGTTTAAACAAACACCATGCCAGTCTCTTAAGCCTTCCAGATGTTTGCAATAAAATGTCAGGTTTTTGCCTTTGGGACCCGAAATAAAATTTAACTACCTTCACTCTGTAATTATTCTCTTAGCTCTCCCTTCATAAATTTATCTGCTTTCTATCGGGGGGGGGGGGGGGGGGGGGGGGCAGAAAAAAATCCGATTATACACTTGAGCTATAAAAACCAGCCACTGCTTTCCCTCCATTTTTTTCCAGGATTTCTTCCCTGCCTGTTTAAGGCGCCAAGGCGTGGACATGATTTTTGTCTCTCCTATTTTCGGTGCATCAGAAGGAGACCAGGCAGAACAGAAACGCATCGGGAAGTTTCCTGAGCTTAAGGCAACCAAAAATCCCCCGCGTCCCCAAGCCCGCACACTCAGCCCTATCTCTACCCCAGTGTTCCCGAAGGGAAGGCGAATCGGGAAGTTAAAACTGACGTTAACTTTCCTCCAGCCCCGGGAGTCGCTTCTCCGCAGGCACTAATCAGACCTGGAGCTGTTTCAAAAATAGGGAATTAGAGAATCATAGAATCGTTTCGGTTGGGGAAAAAAAAAACCCCAACAACCTTTAAGATCACCTAACTCTACCAAAGTTTGGTGTCGTGAATAATTAAAAGAAAAAAAAATTAAAGTACTCCCCCGGCAAACAAAGAGGAAAGCCCCAACTGGAGACCCCTTTTTGTCTGCTCTGCTCCTAACTTGGGACGACATAGGCAGAGTTGAGCACCCAGGTTGTGTTTACCAAGCGAAACTTCGCAACAACCTGAAAGGATAAAGCGTGTGTGTTTGTCTGTGAGGTTCTAGGTGAGGTCTTCCTTCGTTTGTCGCCTACAAGCGTCCTTCGCCTAGTTGGCACCAGGGTCGCGGAGTTGCCGTGGCTTTCAGCCTCCCGGTCCCCTCCTCGCTCCCTGTGTCCTTGCAGTCTCCCAGGACACCTCACTTCACACCCACGGGAGCCTCCGAACCCATTCCTGCCTGGCTGCCACTGTCTCCCGCTTTTTAATCATTAACCTAATTTTCCTTTTCCTTCGGGAGAAAACAAAAAATGTCCTTTGCAGATTTTCTCCCTGCCTTGTGCTGAGGGCTCTGCTGACAGGTGAATTGGCTTGAAGCAGGAGCAAAGGTCTCCCCCCAAAAAAGGCTTCGCTCTCTTCGGCTCCTCTGAGCAGAACGACGAGGAGGTAAATAAGTGTCTAAGCAACCATGGCAGTATGTCCACAGCTCCCCATCGCCACGTCGCCTTCCTGACATCCATATCTACTCCCGCCCTGCTCCTGAGGTGGGGAAGCGGGATGAGGTCGCTCACACGGGAAGGCTGGTGCCGAGAGGAAAGGGAGGGTCCCATGCTCAGCGGGTCACAGAATCCTATAATCGTTTCAGTTGGAAAAGAGCTTTTCGAGGTCGTCGGGGTTCCCTGGAAGCCTCCTTTTTCTCCACACACCCCCCGATCTCCCCCCCTACTCTGTCGTTCCCCCCTCCCCCCACCCCCGCCTCGTTTGCAGGTGGACTCGGGGGTAGTGTTGGCCAGCGGGAAGGGGATGAGAGAAATCTTAAAGCGATTCTTGGCGGGGGGGAGGAGGGTTGCATGTTTTTGTTTGTTTGTGTAGGATTTTGCGGTTACTTTGCTTTGTTGCCTGGGTGGTGGGTTTTTTGTTTGTTTGTTTGTTTCTGTTGCGGGGGATTTTGTGTGGTTTTTCCCCAAGAAGTAAATCGCCCTTATGGGATTTCGGAGGAGATGTGGAGGTCTGGGATAGCTCAGAAAGAGCCGAAGAGATGAGGGGAGCACCGGGAAAGCCGATGACTGCTCCCAGCCGAGAGCCCGGCTCCATTTTTCCTCCGGGAGAGAAAAAGAACTCGGTTTTACATTGGTAGCAAACAGCATTTATGTGAAGAATGGTTGGACTTGATGATCTTCAAGGTCTTTTCCAACCAAAACGATTCTATGATTCTATAATTCTTCACAGATTATTGATGCTGTTTATGATTTTGGGTAGATTGAGAGGGGTTGAAATTTGGGGACGTTTTTTAGGGGGCTTGTTTTCATTTATTTCCCCCATCCCAGACGAAACCTTCTGTGCCCCAAAACCCTGCAGGATTGCAGAGATCTGGGGCTTCACTGACGCACCGAGACGAGATCCAAAGTCCGTATTCCAGGGACACTGGATACCGAAGTAGGCATAGCATTTAAATGCATGTTCAGTAAAAAACCAAACACAGCCAACCAAAACCCCAAACCCAACCAACCAAAAATCCCAAACAAAAACCCAACACCCCCAAACCCTAAAGACCCAAACAAGAAAAAAAACACCAAAACAACCCCAAACCCACACACACAAAAACAAAACAAGCAAATAAAAAAAAAACCCCAGCAATCTATATCTGTAGAATTTAATTAGATCCTTTTTGTCTTCAAGGCACAGCTCTTTGAACCAAGACACTCCTGAGCACTCCCTTTCCTCGTACACGGTATGTTAGATTGTAAAACAAGCTCGTTTAGGGCTGATCCTAAAAAGCAGCGGACTTTAGCGGGTTAGTTCCACAGGATGAACCCAAAAGGATGAGGGATGTGATGGGTTTGCTATCGAAAACAGAGAGCAGATCCCTCGGACCCCGGCCCGGGCTCCCTTTCTGCATCTCAAACCTCGCCAGCTCTTACTCCGAGCCCGGAATTTATCCAGATTAATTATTAAGAGATTTTTTTTTATTAGTTTCTAATATTGTTCTCATTAGTTTCTAGTAACAAAAAAAGCTGCAGGTTACTGTGCTATCTCAGAATGAAGTTGTGGGGTGCTCTGCCCTGATGTGCTCTCTGCGAGCCTCGCAGTGTTTTTTGTTTTGTTTTGTTTTGTTTTCCGGCTGCAAGATGGAAACCTTGGAAACGATTTAGCCGTGAGGTACCTCCTGATCCATCTGCACCTTCATCCTCCGCCTCGGTGAAGCCTTCTCGGCTCCCCACAGCGCATTACCATCCTGGTAATTCCCAGCAAAGGCGAGGAAACCTGCAAAGATGCCCTTCCCTCCAGCTCCCGCCTCGATGGGGGCTGCTTTTCTATCGGGGTCGCTTTCTGTCACAATATTAATACTACGGGTGAATCTATCTCCTCTCTCCATGCCCAGGAACCGACGGGCACCCACGAAGGATGGGCGATGTTCCTGTCGAAAATCCTCTCCTCGTCCCCTTGCCCACCCACATGTCCATCGCCCTCGTCGGAAGGGAGGGGAGGGAAGTGTCGCCCAAGGTCAAGAGAGAGACGTGTTGCGCCCCCGGAGGAGGACCCTGAGGGGCGAGCCTGCACCCCTACTATCACCACCAAGCCGGGGGGAGTTGAGAGATCCCTTCCCAGGATTTTTGGGGCTGGGGCAATGAGGTCGAGCATTGGGCTCGGTAGCCTCGGCGTAGCCGGATCGGGGCAAGGGTGGAAGGGTCAGGGGCCATTGGAGGACAATGTTTTGCGGGGTACGGGGGGTGCTGAGAGTGTGGGCAGCTGCCATCTCCTGGGGACTGAACGACAGAGACATCCCCTCAGCAGGGGACGCGCGGGTTTAGTGCAGGCAGCCCCAGCCCGGCAGCGTTTCTTGAAGCTGTCCTTGGCGCTGGAGAGAATCCACTGGGAAGGTTTCGTGTGGACCCAGCATGGTACAGCAACTGGCCTACAGAGGGGGAAGCGCAACAAAAGCAGATTTAGAGCTGACTTTGGACTTGGGTCAGGCGGGACCAGTGTGACGAGAGCGGCTGCACAGCAACCAGACAAAGCCAGCCTGTGCCACACTGCAGCCGCTCTCCGGGAATGGGGGATTTGCCTTTGGAAAACAACAGAAAAAAAACTAGAACACAATAGCAATTAAGCGCTCATCTGAGTGTGACTGCTCGTTTGGCAGGGACTGTCTGGAATCCAGAGGTTTTCCTCTCGCCAGCACACACACTTGCCCCAGTTTTCCCTCCTCCGTCAATGCGAGAGGCGTCCCGCACCGGGACGTCCTGCAGATGGAAAACTACCGGGATGAGACCCTCAGGCTTTGGGTGTCCCCAAAATCCCATGCTTAAGGAGGACAAGTGTGGCCTCTTTTGAAATAGCAGGGCCGAGCAAACAGCCTCAGAGTCGAAAAATTCCCGTAGCAACCCCGAGTGGAAGTTTTCTCCTTCACAGATGTCAGTCCATTCATAGAACAGAATCACAGCATGGTTTGTGTTGGAAAAGGTTTTTAAGATCATAGTGTTTAACCATTATCTAACTCTACCAAGTTTGGTGCTAAACCATGTCCCTCAGCACCACATCTTTGCGTTTTTCAAACACTTCTAGGGATGAGGATTCAGATTCCCACCCCCTTTGCCTGGATAATCCTTCCCTGCCGCATTTGCTCTCTCTGCCTTGATGTGGTTTCCCCTCTTTTGCCTTTCAGGATTAGAGAAATCGCTAACCCTTCCTCTTTTCCCTCTACAACCAGGTTTTGGAAGAACGTTGGCTAAAATTTCCTCAACTGCTGCCCTCATTCCCCCGCGATGGCAAAGTCGGCGTCATTCGTAGGCTTGCAAACGCTGCATCAAGAAAGATTTCGAGGCATTTTATTGTTTGTCGGCATCCCTTTGATGCGGTCTGTAGTCACCAGTATGTTGACGTTCCCCTGGGACTCAGCATCTCCTTTCTATCGCTTCTTTCCCTTGTCCCCATTCCACTATTCCTGCCCTTCTTAAAACGTGAGTTTGGAATGGTCGGGACGGATCCCATCAACTCAGCCGGGGATCACTGCGATCCCCTTTTCCCGGGGAAGGGCAGCAATGAGCGGGGGGGTCGGTCTGCGGCGGGGCTGGACCCTTTTGCTCCGGGGGTTGCCCGCGGGTCACAAGCAAACTCACGCAGGGAAACAGACACTCACACATGACACTCCAGCCTTCCTCCTATTTGATTTTTCCTTGGCAAAATAAACCCGCGACCTCCACACGCGTGGGTGCTTCCCTGGAGTCCAGACGGATGGCTTGACTTACACAGGTGTAAAGACCAGGATGCCGGTCCAGGAAGGACCGTGCAGGGGAGAGGCAGATGCTGGCTGTGCACCAGCGAAACCATAGGGCTCGCCCTCTCCTCCCGTCTGCTCTGTCCAAGAGGGACGGGACCTTTCTCGCCTTTGCAATGTCCCCAGATACACTTTTTAACAGCTTCTGGGCTCCGCGCCACCCGACACAACAACGCCATGAACACTCCAGGCTTGGGGAAGAGTGGCTGGAAAGCTGCCCGGCAGAGCAAGCTCGACAGCTGGCTGAATATAAGCCAGTGTGTGCCCAGGTGGCCAAGAAAGCCAGCAGCATCCGGGCCTGTATCAGGAACAGTATGACCAGCAGGACCAAGGGGAGGTATCGTCCCCCTGTACTCAGCGCTGGTGAGGCCAACACCCTGAGTCCTGGATTCAGTTTTGGGGCCCTCACTACAAGAGTGTAGTCCAGAGAAAGACAACGAAGCTGGTGAAGGGTCTCGAGAATAGGTGTTGTGAGGAGCGGCTAGGGGAACTGGGGGAACTGGGAATTGTTTAGCCTGGGGAAAAGAAGGCTGAGAGACCTCTCTACTACACCCCGAAAGGACGCTGGAGGGAAGTGCGTGTTGGTCTCTTCTCTCTCCTAACAAGTGATAGGAGGAGAGGAAACGGTCTCAAACTTCACCAAGGGAGGCTGAGATTAGATATTAGAAGGAACTTCTTCACTGGGGGGGTTATCGGGCTCCCCAGGGAAGTGGTGCTCACCATCCTTGGAGGTATTCAACACCCGTGGAAACATGACACTTCGGGACCTGGTTTAGTGGGCATGGCCATATTTGGTTGACAGCTGGATTTGATATTCCTAAAGGTTTTTTCCCCCCAGTCTTAATGATTCTACGATTGTATGACCTATGCTCATCTCTCTGCACAGCATCGTGTCCCCACCAGCACTGAGACAGGCGCAGGGAACGGGAAGGTCCTGCTTCACACACTGGCAGAAGCTTCTCCCTTGTGAACGAGCTGGGATGGAAAGCCAGCCCTTCAGCAGATTGCCAAAGGCTCGTTTGGAAGGAAAGCCCCTTCCTTCCCCACTACCCCTCTCGCTGTTGCCTCCTTGGGCCCTCCCTGCCCCATGAGCTCATTCCCAGCATGTTTGCCATTACACTCGGAGTTATTCAACCATTTTTATATCTATAAAAAAAAATAATAACAACCAAAAAAAATTTGCTGCTTTGTGAGATCAAAGTAAGTCTTTTCTGGTGCATCTGGAAACTGCAGAAGAGAGAGAGAAAAAAATTGGAGCAGCAACAGTTGTGCAACTTCAAAGTGTTTGAGTTTCTCTCTTTTTTTTTAACACTGATTTTCCCCCCCTTCCTTCTTCTCCTCCTCCCCGATCTTTCAAGCAGCAGATAAAGATCATCGTCTTTATTTCATCGTCGTTATTTCCAAAGAAATAACCTGCTTAAAGAGCTGTGCAAACCCCGGAGGAGGCAGAAAACACCTTACACGGCTTTTTTTTTTTGGTCTTTCCATCAAATGGAAGTAACAGGAGGCTCATCTTTTCTGCCAGCCCCGTTCCCGGCGCTGCTAAACAGAGGGATGTCTTCTAACGTGTAGGGAAACGAGTTTCGGGCTCGGGCGGTCACTAAAGGCTTGGTTTTCTTTGCAGAGGTTTCTAACAACCCAGTACATTCCCCGTATAACACAACAGCCGAATGTAAACTAGCAACTCGCAGAGGGAGGCGGTGAGGTGAAAGTTCCAGCGCCAGATTCCCTCTAGCTGACAGGGGTCTGCCCCGGGTGGAGGGAAGCAGGGTCCCGGGAACGGCAGAGCAAGGTTTGCTCTGCTTTTTTGGAGGGATATGCCCGTTCTGGGATCCTCGGGATTACGGATCCCAAGAAGGGACCAGGAAGAGAAACAGAGTTTTCCTCCAGCCCCGCTTCCCCAGCGGGATCTCTCCTTCGAGAGCTCGGTGGCCCTCATGCGTGTGCCATCTCTGTAGTGGTTTCAAAGAGAATTACCATGACATTTCCTTTCCCCTCCCCGTTGTCCCTTAAGTCCCTGGGTCCTCGTGGCTCAGAAGGCTTTAAATGGTTTCGAACCTGCCCGCCTGACCCAGTGCCTCCCTAGCATTTATCCCTTCGTCGTCGTCCGGTCCCCGTCCCCCCCGCCCCGTCCCCCTCCTCCCCCCCAGCCGATTTCAGGACCGTGCCTTTGAACTTGGAGCAGCAGAGAAGGAACCCCCACGGGCTGGGCGGTTCCCTGCCAAAGAGAAAGAGCCGACCGCGACCCTTCAGTGTCCGGAGACATATCCTGGAGACTCCCGGGAACAGCAATCTTGGTTATGTTGTTCAGACAAGAAGAGGAGTGACCCGGAGAGAAGCGCTTTGCTCTCTGCTCAGGACAAGAGCGGCTCCCAGTCTCCTCTCCTCCAGCACCGCAAAAAAAAGGATAAGCTGGGAGTTACCCAGAGCAAAAAGACCCCAGAGTTGACACCAGGGGCAGGAACTCTAGGCCTTTAGTTTTGGATGTGTGATCCTTTCCCTCCTAACACACCGGCGGGTAGAGCTCCGTGACCCTCAGTTCCGTTTCGTGACCGTGGCCTCGCCGGTGGATCGGACCCGGCTGAGTCACACACACCTTCCTTCCAGTGAAGGTTTGATGTGACCCGCTTTTTATTGCAGCTGCACCTTCTCTGGTTTTCGTATAGGGGTTTTCCCACATCCCCAGTCCCGTCCCGACCCGTCCCCCCCGCCTCATTTTTAGTTTTTAAAGGCGCGGCTCGGGCGCTGTGATATTGATTAATCATCTTTGCTTGCTGTAAAGACTTCCAGGCTCCATATCCCCTCTCTTTAGGATTCACAGCGGATCCCGGTCTCAAAAACGACGCTTCCAAGGGTCTTTTAATTTTAACTGCGGCTGTGGGAAAACGATTTAGCAAAGACTTACCCCACCCCTAGAGACTGGGACTTCGCAGAAGCCTTGCTTGCTGGGGAGGACACATCGGCAGCACCTCATCAGTCGTGGTGTCCTACCAAAGTGTTTCTTGGCCAAAGTGGAGGCTCTCAAGATTTTGTCTTTACAGCACGGTCCCCTTAGGGCCGCAAAACCGGAGCAGAGCTGCAATAAGAACTGTGATATTCGACCTTCCCTCACTCGCTACGAATAATCGTCGCAAATGGCTCGGGATCGGGAACTCCGCAAGCTTCAAGAGCTTCCCTCCTCCAGAGCTTCAGAGCGGCTCGTCCTTTCGGAGAGCCCTTGTGCTTCAGCATTTTGCCCTTTCTTAAATAGCTGACTCTAGAAACAGAGCTTGGGGTAGGGGCATTAACTATGATCTTTCTCTAACCGCCATCCCGAGATTTCCAAATCCTTTATGTCCCGTTTGCAGCGGCAGCTACAGCCACAGAAAAAAGGGGGAAATACGAGGGAGCGGGGAGGAACGATTTCAGAGACGGGCTCACGTTGATTTCTGAAGATTAAGGAAACCAGTCAACAAACCGGTAACCTATTTTAAGTGTGCCTAGAAGAAGATGAATGTTATCTCTTTACACACAAAACACCTCCTTTTCACACCAAACACCTCCTTTTCACACGTCGTTTACATGCTAATGAGGCTCGGGGGCTTTTTACTGGTAAGGTATATATATCTAAATAGAAATACGCCTCCTTCAAAGAAACCGCCTGAATTTTAATCGGTCTGAATGGGTTTTGGCCTTGGCTGTTCAGGAGGATATGTCTCGTTCCGGGGGGCAGGCTGGGGGGAAAAACCCACACAAGCCAATCTGATTTGACTCTCCCAGAATGCCCTGCCCCAAAGCAGGCAGATGGAGGCTCAACGGGCAACGGGCAGGGACACAGATTTCGACAGTTAGAAAAGGAATTGACTTCAGCTTGGAAAGGGGGGTGCGGGGTTGGGGACAGGGTGGGAGAGCAGTTGAGAGAGTGGAGTTCACTAGGATTTGTTTCCTTGGAAGGACACATGGCTTTTGCAGACAGTGCTTTGCATGGAATCAAAGCCACACTGATGCTTCTCTGTCAAGTGCAGAGGAGGAAGGAATAAAAGCGAAGTAAACTTCCTGAGCAGCAGAGGATAGAAATCACACTCCAGACAAGATGGCCTGGCAGCTCTGATATGGCACAAATAGGGGCTTTACAACCAGGGGCTACAACACTCATACTTGCCCCCTCTGTCTTGGCCAGTGGGTTGTGTGGAGACCAGAGACAACACTTCCAGACGTCTCCAAACAGAAACCAGGCAGAAACATGGCAGCCTAATGCATCCACACACAGAGAGGATCCTCTCTTCCTCCCATTTGCCCTCTCTTGTATCAACCACTTTACACATACCTTCCTTCTGTTTCTCATTTTTAAATGATCTACTTTTTTCTTTTTCACATGAATCATAGAATCATAGAATCATCAGGCCTGAAAAAGACCTCAAAGATCATCAAGTCCAACCTGTCACCCAACACCTCACAACTAACTAAACCATGGTACCAAGTGCCACATCCAATCCCCCCTTGAACACCTCCAGGGATGGTGACTCCACCACCTCCCTGGGCAGCCCATTCCAATGGCAAATTACACTTTCTGGGAAGAACTTTCTCCTCACCTCCAGCCTAAACCTCCCCTGGCACAGCTTGAGACTGTGTCCTCTTGTTCTGGTGCTGCTTACCTGGGAGAAGAGACCAACCCCCACCTGGCTACAATCTCCTTTCAGGAGTTGTAGAGAGTCTTCCCTGAGCCTCCTCTTCTCCAGGCTAAGCAACCCCAGCTCCCTCAGCCTCTCCTCACAGGGCTGTGCTCCAGACCTCTCCCCAGCTTTGTTGCCCTTCTCTGGACATGTTTGAGTGTCTCAATGTCCTTCTTAAAGTGAGTGGCCCACGGGATCCTAACTCTTATTCTTGACCTGCTTGTCATGGCCACCAGTCACTCCATGCTCATCTTGTCCTCAGCAATAGCAATAACCATTTTTTCCAGAGCATTTTGTATTAAGGACAGACTCCCTCTGCTTTAAAGTACATTTGCTCAAGGTCTGGTCTAATCCCTGTGCCTAAACACACCTCCCAGACTACCCTTAGCATTTTAGGATGTGAAAGGAGTCAAGCATGTTATAAAGATGCCTTTCCCAGCTCAAAGCTGCCCAGCTCACAAGAATTGGGAGGGGAGGGGAGGGGGGTGGTGGAGGGCATGGAGAAAGAACCTAAACCATATGTGTAACAATGCCACATTGTGCACTGCACTGTAAGATAAAGAGTTTTGCATCACTGATTCCATGGAAGTCATTATAAAAGAAAATGAAACCCTGGGAAGATTCTATCTGTGTTTGCCTCTGCAAGACTGGGAGTTTTGGGGAAGCTGAGATAGGAGATATGCCACTCAGGTGAGCACCAGCATTGTAAGGGGAGGGAAAGTGCCTGCTCCAAGCCATGGGAGTGATGCGCTATCCAAGCCCTGCTGGCTACAGTGCTCCAAGCCTTAGCTGGAACTGCTGGAAGGTTATTGGGATTATCATCCAGGAGGAATTAAAATGATCGGTGGGATTTAGCTAAGGCAGACACTCCTGTACCTTTCACATTGGAAGAGTTGCTGGGTGCTATGGCTTCATTTCTGTAAACATGTGAACTCTCAGATTGGTCTCTCTTTAATTTTCCTCTTTTTTTTTTTTTGTGGGGAAGTTGCTGCAATTTTTCCTGCTGAGATGCTCCAAAATGAAAGAGCCTCCCCCTCACTTGATGCACATTGCCTCTGGGGTATGTTCAGGTGAACCTGGAGTTTAGAATAGAATAGAATAGAATAGAATAGAATAGAATAGAATAGAATAGAATAGAATAGAATAAACCAGGTTGGAAGAGACCTTCAGGATCATCGTGTCCAACATATCATCCAACATCACCTGATCAACTAAACATCTGGCTCATCCCAAAGAGCTCAAGCCATGGGGAATGTTACATGTTGGGCTGCTCAGCAGCTCACAGATTTATTCCCTGGCCTCAACACAACAACTTTGGGGCCATTCTTATTTTGTGTCTTTATCAATGATCTGGATGAGGTGATTTAGGCACCCTTAGTAACTTTGCCCGTGACACTAAGTTGGGAAGGAGTGTTGATCCACCTGAGGGTAGGAAGGCCCTGAAGAGAAACCTGGACAGGATGGATTGATGGGCTGAGGCCAGCTGTGTGAGATTCAACAAGGCCAAGTACCAGATTGTTGTGACTTGGGTCACAACAATCCCACAAGTGCTGCAGGCTTGGGGTAGAGTGTCTGGAAAGCTGCCCAGGAGAGAAAGACCTGGAGCTAATCAACAGCTGGCTGAACATGAGCCAGTATGAGCTGAGGTGGCCAAGGTCAACAGCATCCTGGCCTGTATCAGGAACAGCGTGACTAGAAGGACTAGAGAAGTGATTATCTCCTTGTATTCAGCACTGGCGAGGTCACACCTTGAGTCCTGAGTTCAGTTTTGGGGCCCTCATTACTAGGACATTGAAATGCTGGAGTTGATCCAGAGAAGGGCAGTGAAGTTGATGAAGGGTATGGAGAGCAGGTCTTACGAGGAGTGGCTGAGGGAAGTGGGTCTGGAGAAGAGGAGGCTGAGGGAAGACCTCACTGCTTTCTATAACTCCCTGAAAGGAGGCTGGAGCCAGGTGGTTGTTGGTCTCTTCTCCTTAGGAACAAATGATAGGAGAGGAAATGGCCTCAGGTTGCAGCAGGGGAGAGGTTTAGGTTGGGTATTAGAAGCAAATTCTTCACTGAAAGGGTTCTCACCCACTGGAATAGGGTCCCCAGGGAGGTGGTTGGATCCCCATCCCTAGAGGTGTTTCAAAGAGGCAGAGGTGTGGTGTTGAGGGACATGGTTTAGCACCAGGCTTAGTAGAGTTAGATAATGGTTGGACTCAATGATCTTAAAGGTCTTTTCTAACCCAAATGATTCTGTGGTTCTACAACGACCCTGAACTTGGACAGGGTATGCCCCTTTTCTGCTCAGAAATCTATGGGAAGGCAAGGAAAGATCCCTTCAGGATGCTAGGATGTCAGGGTGACTTTCAGTGCTGGGATTCTATTGCATGCAGTAAGCAAAAGCATCGGTCCAGAGGGAAGGGAGGAAGAGGCCAAGGGGCTTGGAAAAGCAACACACAATTTAAGCATTAAGATAGCCTCCTGCGTGTTTTTTGTGAGGTTTGGGGGAGGCTTGGTGGGTGTCCAGAGCTTCATCCCCTTGTATCACCCCTCTCACCACAGACAGAACAGCAGGACAGGTGCAAAAGCAGCCTCTGCAAACCATGTTGCTAGGCTAGGGGGTCCTTGCTGAGCCGGGGAGATGGAGAGGATGGAGATGGGGCTGGAGATGAGGCTGCGCTCCCTGCCGCAGCCAGCTCCCCGACCCCGTGGCTGCCGCCTGGTGGCTACCGCCCAGAACTGCACCGGGCCGCTGCCTGTCTTGGGGGTCCAACCCGGTATGCGGTTTTCCCCTAGCGAAGGGAAAGCTCCTTCCCTGCTGTCTGACCCCTTTGACACCATTCCCCATCAAACCTGCTTTTCCCACTGGTTGTTTTCCGGGTGGGAGGTGGCTTTGCAACGCAGGCAGACAGGGGCATCCCACCCCAGTGACATCCACCAGGAGAGCAGAGGAACCAGCTCCTTGAAAAACACAAAACAACCCCCAAACAACCCAAACAGTTTACTGTTCAGGAAATTCAGTAATGATTCCCCCCCCACCCTGCAGGGGCATTACCCTTCTTTTGATATTAGATCCTTGCTGGAGGCCCTTGCTTTCAGGCAGCAGGGAGGAAGAGATGAAGATTAAGGAGCTGCTGTAGAGACTGCAGCATGAGCTTTTTAAAGGACATTTCCAGGCATTTCACAGTGGAACAGGAAGTATTAAGTTAGAAAGTGAGAGCCTGCAGGTTTCTGTGAAGCTGATGAGTTTGACCCATCACTCATGACTCTGGACTGAAATGTCTGCCCCCCTCAGCATATGTCACTGCATTTATTCACTGCTAATAGAATTGAATGGAATAGAATGGAATGGAATGGAATGGAATGGAATGGAATAGAATAGAATAGAATAGAATAGAATAGAATAAACCAGGTTGGAAGAGACTTTCAAGATCATCGTGTCCAACCTATCATCCAACACCATTTAATCAACTAACCCATGGCACCAAGCATCCTGTCAAGCCTCACCCTGAACACCCCCAGCGACGGCGACCCCACCACCTCCTCTGGCAGCCCATTCCAGTGGGCAATCACTCTCTCTGTGTAAAACTTCCTCCTAACCTCCAGCCTAAACCTCCCCTGGTGCAGCCTGAGACTGTGTCCTCTTGTTCTGGTACTGGTTGCCTGGGAGAAGAGACCAACCCCCACCTGGCTACAACCTCCCTTCAGGTAGTTGTAGAGAGCATTAAGGTCATCCCTGAGTCTCCTCCTCTCCAGGCTAAGCAACCCCAGCTCCCTCAGTCTCTCCTCACAGGTCTGTGCTCCAAGCTCCTCACCAACCTTGTCGCCCTTCTCTGGACACGCTCCAGCAAGTCAACCTCCTTCCTAAACTGAGGGGCCCAGAACTGGACACAGGACTCAAGGTGTGGCCTAACCAGTGCAGTGTACAGGGGCAGAATGACCTCCCTGCTCCTGCTGGCCACACTATTCCTGATGCAGGCCAGGATGCCATTGGCCCTCCTGGCTGCCTGGGCACACTGCAGGCTCATGTTCAGCTTACTATCAACCAGCACCCCCAGGTCCCTCTCCGCCTGGCTGCTCTCCAGCCACTCTGCCCCCAGCCTGTAGCTCTGCCTGGGGTTGTTGTGGCCAATGTGCAGAACCCGGCACTTACTGCAATGGTTTAGCACCAGCCTTGGTAGAGCTAGATCATGGCTGGACTCAGTAATCTTAAAGGACTTTTTCAACCAAAATGATTCTATGACTTAATGCCAAGTGAAGGTATCTTCAATTGAAATGCTTAAAATACTTAGCAAATATTAGAATAGAATAGAATAGACCAGACCAGGTTGGAAAAGACCTTTGAGACCATCAAGTCCAACCTATCACCAAACACCATCTAATCAACTAAACCATGGCACCAAGTGCCTCATCCAGTCTCTTCCTCAACACCTCCAGTGATGGTGACTCCACCACCTCCCTGGGCAGCACATTCCAATGGCCAGTCTTTCTCTCTACGAAGAATTTCTTCCTCCCATCCAGCCTGGCACAGCTTGAGACTGTGTCCTTTTCTTCTGGTGCTGGTTGCCTGGGAGAAGAGACCAATCCCCACCTGGCGACAGCCTCCCTTCAGGGAGCTGGAGGGAGCAATAAGGTCTCCCCTGAGCCTCCTCTTCTCCAGGCTAAGCAACCCCAGCTCCCTCAGCCTCTCCTCACAGGGCTGTGCTCAAGGCCTCTCCCCAGCCTTGTTGCCCTTCTCTGGACACCTTCCAGCAAGTCAACATCCTTCCTAAACTGAGGGGCCCAGAACTGGACACAGGACTCAAGGTACAGCTTAACCAGTGCTGAGCACAGGGCAGAATGACCTCCCTGCTCCTGCTGGCCACACTATTCCTGATCCAGGCCAGGATGCCATTGGCTTTCTTGGCCACCTGGGCACACTGCTGGCTCTTGTTCAGCCTACTGTCACACAGTATCTCCAAGTCCCTTTCTGCCTGGCTGCTCTCAGCCACTCTGACCCCAGCCTGTAGCACTACATGGGGTTGCTGTGGCCAATGTGCAGAACCTGGCACTTGGATGTGTTCAGTCTCATGCTCTTGGACTCTGCCCATCTGTCCAGCCTGGCAAGGTCCCTCTGCAGAGCCTCTCTACCCTCCAGCAGATCAACTCCTGTCCCCAGCTTGGTGTCATCTGCAAATTTACTGATGATGGACTCAATGCCCTCATCCAGATTAGCCTAGCCTCCCTGTACCTGTGTAATAAGGTCTCCTACATTTTCTAACAAAAGGAGCTCAATCCAAGCACAGTGAAGCAGATTGCTCAAAGGTGTCAAAGAGATAGAAGGTGCTGTGCACTTCTGAGGTTTCTTTGCTCAGCCAAATAGAAAACTCCTCCTGCAGAAACATTGCTAAAGGAACAGAGGACTGTAAGGCAGACAGCAAGGACCCACATCAGATAAACAACCCCACAGACCACAATGGCCTTGCTGAGGTCTATTTCATTGTTCTCCACAAAAGTGAAACAAAACATTTGGACAGTTTGACTCAATGAGCTTAAAGGTCTTTTACAACCAAAATTGTTCTATGAGTCTATGAAGTGTTAGGAAATCTCCTCTGTTTATTTGAACTCTCAGCTCCTGATCTTTAGCTGCAGATATAGTTTTTTGTTTGTTTTTAAGTAAAGAGAACTAAACCACTGCAGATCTTCCAGCACCCACTAAATCTCCTCAGGCCACCCAGACATCTCCCTCAACAACCTACTCACAATTTACTGAAACATCCTCATAAACCACAATAGGTGACACTCACACTTCAGCTAATCCATCTCCTCAAAGGCAAGCAGAGAGCAGAGTGAAGCCCTTGGGGTCAGGACTTTGCTGTCTTATTGAAGGAACAAAGCTGAGTTTGTGTTCCTGCCAGCACGTGATGCTGGTGAGTAAAAGGGATTCAATTTGCTATGAGTAGATTGAGGTATGCTGTAACTCTGAAACCTGTTTCAACAACACTTTGTAGGAGTTAAGCCAATTAGAAAGAGGCCTTCTGCAAAAGCACATTTCACTGATTCAGCAAGGCTAAGTGCCAGGTCCTGAATGCTCCAGGCTTGGGGATGTGTAGCTGGAAAGCTGTGCAGAAGAGCAAGCCCTGGGGGTGCTGATTGACAGCCAGCTGAATATGAGCTAGCTTGTGCTCAGGTGGCCAAGAAGGCTAACAGCATCCTGGCCTGAATCAGGAATAGTGTGACCAGCAGGACCAGGGTGGTGATGGACTCAGCACTGGTGAGAACACACCTTAAATACTGGTTTCAGTTCTGGAGCCCTCACTACAAGAAAGATATTGAGGTGCTAAAGCAGGCCCAGAGAAGGGCAATGAAGATGGTAAAGGGTCTGGAGAACAGGTCTTGTGAGGACTGTGTGAGGGAACTGGGGTTGTTTAGTCTGTGGAAAAGGAGGCTGAGGGGAGCCCTTCTCCCTCTCTACAACTCCCTGAAAGAATCATAGAATCAATAAGGTTGGAAAAGACCTCAGAGATCATCAAGTCCAACCTGTCACCCAACACCTCATGACTAACTAAACCAACCATGGCACCAAGTGCCACATCCAATCCCCTCTTGAACACCTCCATCACCTCCCTGGGTAGCACATTCCAATGGCCAATTACTCCTTCTGGGAAGAACTTTCTCCTCACCTCCAGCCTAAACCTCCCCTGGCACAGCTTGAGACTGTGTCCTCTTGTTCTGGAGCAGGTTGCCTGGGAGAAGAGACCAAATCCCACCTACAACCACCCTCCAGATAGTTCGTAGACAGCAATAAGGTCTCCCCTGAGCCTCCTCTTCTCCAGGCTAAGCAACCCCAGCTCCCTCAGCCTCTCCTCACAGGGCTGTGCTCCAGACCCCTCCCCAGCTTTGTTGCCCTTCTCTGGACACGTTCAAGAGTCTCAATGTCTTTCTTAAATTGAGGGGCCCAGAACTGGCCACAGGACTCAAGGTGTGGCCTAACCAGTGCTGAGCACAGGGCACAATGACTTCCCTGCTCCTGTAGGAACTCAGCTATGGAAACATCAGTGATTGATCTAATCTGCTGCTCTGAACATACATCTAACCAAGATGGACTACTAAAAGATCACCTTCATTAGGTGCAAGAACCAAACCCTGCTGGGGCCATATTGTTGCTATTGCCAGTTTCGTCATGCTGCTCAAGCCATATGGGTGAGTAGAACATGCATCAGAGCAGTAATGAAGTATATGAATGAATCATTCAGAATGGACCTCTGGCTTTTACCTACCCTACAGGAACCACTGAAACTGGTACTGCAGCTTATCAATCCCAAGCTGTTTGGGGAAATCCTCCTTTTGGAGTAACACTCAAAGGCTTTTGATCTGAGGATTAGGTTCGGCTTTGGCTAATGGTTTCCAAACAGGTTTCTGCTGACATAATAGTCCAGCAAACTGCACAGACCAGAAGAGTTAAAATTTCATATTATAGTCCAATCATCAACAAATCATAAGCAGAGTTCCTACATCACCTGACATAAAGGCTTGCAGCAGCAGCATTTACAGCTGTACTGTTGTCAGGATTGTGATGGCCCTAACCAAGGATAAGAAAACACTCTGATAGTGTATAGTCCTAGAACCTTTAGATACAGGCCAGTCCTTAAGGCACCCATTGCACTGTCCTTTCTCAGGGATCACTCATATAGAATGGAATAGAATGGAATGGAATGGAATGGAATGGAATGGAATAGAATAGAATAGAATAGAATAGAATAGAATAAACCAGGTTGGAAGAGACCTTTGAGATCATCAACTCCAACCTATCACCCAACACCATCTAATCAACTAAACCATGGCATCAAGCATCCCATCCAGTCTCTTCCTAAACACCTCCAGTGATGGTGACTCCACCACCTCCCTGGGCAGCACATTCCAATGGCCAATTACTCTTTCTATGAAGAACTTCTTCCTAACATCCAGTCTGAACTTCCCCTGGTGCAGCTTGAGACTGTGTCCTCTTGTTCTGGTGCTGGTTGCCTGGGAGAAGAGACCAACCCCCCTCCTGGCTACAACCTCCCTTCAGGTAGTTGGAGACAGCAAGAAGGTCTCCACTGAGCCTCCTCTTCTCCAGGCTAAGCAACCCCAGCTCCCTCAGCCTCTGCTGTGCTCCAAACCCCTCCCCAGCTTTGTTGCCTTTCTCTGGACATGTTCCAGCAACTCAACATCTTTCCTAAACGGAGGGGCCCAGAACTGGACTCAAGGTGTGGCCTAACCAGTGCTCAGTACAGGGCAGAATGACTTCCCTGCTCCTGCCGACCACACTGTTCCTGATACAGGCCAGGAAGCCCTTGACCTTTTTGGCCACCTGGGCACACTGCTGGCTCATGTTCAGCCTACTATCAACCAGTACCCCTAGGTCCCTTTCTGCCTGGCTGCTCTCCAGCCACTCTGACCCCAGAACTACCTAACCTTGAATGGAGGCAACCATAACCCTGTGAAAGAATACATAGAATACATAGAATAAACCAGGTTGGAAGAGACCTTCAAGATCATCGCGTCCAACCCATCAACCAATCCAACACCGCCCAAGCAACTAACCCACGGCACCAAGCACCCCGTCAAGTCTTCTCCTAAAAACCTCCAGTGATGGCGACTCCACCACCTCCCCAGGCAGCCCATTCCAATGGGCAATCACTCTCTCTGTATAGAAGTTTTTCCTAACATCCAGCCTGAACCTCCCCTGGCACAGCCTGAGACTGTGTCCTCTTGAGTTTTGCTTGAAATCATAGAATCATTTTGGTAAGAAGAGACCTTTAAAGTCATTGAGTCCAACCATTATCTAACTCTATCAAGGTTGGTGCAAACCTTCTCCCTCAGCACCACATCTGTGTGTCTTTTAAACACCTCCAGGGATGGGAATTCAACCACCTCCCTGGGGACCCTGTTACAGGGTTTGAGAAAGCTTTTAGTAAAGAAGTTTCTTGTCATATCCTATCTAAACCCTTCCTGCTGCAACTTGAAGCCATTTCCTCTCCTACCATTTGTTCCTAAGGAGAAAAAACCAACACCCACCTCGCTCCAACCTTCTGTGGACTTGCAGAGAGCAGTCTGGTCTTCCCTCAGCCTCTTCTTCTCCAGACTAAACAACCCCACTTCCCTCAGCCACTCCTCAGAAGACCTGTTCTCCATACCCTTCACCAGCTGTCTTTCTCTGTACTCACTTCAGCACCAAAATGTCTTTCTTGTAGGGAGGGCCCCAAGACTGAACACAGGATTCAAGGTCCACTGGCCTCCCCAGTGCTGAGTACAGGAGGATGATCATTTCCCTGGTCCTGCAGGCCACAAAATCCCTGATACTGTTGTCCTTCTTGGCCACCTGGGCACACCGCTGGTTCTACAACTACCTGAAAGGAGGTTGTAGCCAGGTGGGGGTTGGTCTCTTCTCCCAGGCAACCAGCACCAGAACAAGAGGACACAGTCTCAAGCTGTGCCAGGGGAGGTTTAGGCTAGATGTTAGGAAGAAATTCTTCCCAGAGATTGGCCATTGGAATGTGCTGCCCAGGGAGGTGGTGGAGTCACCATCACTGGAGGTGTTTAGGAAGAGCCTGGATGAGGCACTTGGTGCCATGGTTTAGTTGATTAGATGGTGTTGGGTGATATGTTGGACTTGATGCTCTCAAAGTTCTTTTTGAACCTGGTCCATTCCATTCCATTCCATTCCATTCCATTCCATTCCATTCCATCCCATTCTATTTTCAGCCAGCTGTTGAGGTTCAACATCTAACGTTTGAAGACCAACACATACTCACCCAGAACTATGCATAAGGCCTTCTGGAGAACATAAGAACCCACATCATCATGTTGGAAAACTAAGTATACCTCAACCACACCTTTAAAAGTCACAAACAAAATGCAGTATGATGTCCAGTGCACACAGACTGCAGTTGTTTGAGGCAGGGATGTGTGCAAATGCTGGAGCAGTGCCAGAGTTAATTTATGAGGCCAGTCACCATGTGGAGTCTCTGTTGCAGAAAATACTGTTCCTGAAGCTGAAATCCCCAGTAAATTCTGTGCTCTAAATTTGGAGCACAGAACTGAGAGTCACTCTCAGCATCTCCTGGTAAGTGATGACATCCTAGGAACCATTGCCTGCAAAACCAAAGGTCTCAGCTGCAAAAATGTTTTAGTTAGATCTTAGTAAGTTCTTCACTGTGGAGTTATGCTCAGCTCTAAATGTAAGTGAATCTCTTCAGTTACCTGGAGATGCTATGTCTGATACTACAGATCCCAAGCATGACCTGTGTACTTTCTGAGCACTCAACATGCAGGAATGGGAAAGGAGAAGATTGGAAAACTAAGACTCAAATTACAGTGTGCATTAGAGGAGAAGGATTGCTGAAGAGAAGGAAGCTGAAACAATGAAGAACACAGCACCTTTCAAGTCTTCCTTAACTGGGAAAGATGTGATTGGATCTCTTTCCCACCCAGACCTGGAGGAACACCTTATGACTTTCACAGCACCACAGGGTGTGTCTACATTAGCACTGTAGTCGGGATGAGAAGTGTGCTTTTGCAGCAGCTCCTCACTGACTGCAGTTCAGCAAGCACCACAGCGAGGTCTGAGGGAACTGGATGAAACCAAAGATGAAAATGCACCTACTGCATGCCAGATGCAAACAGGGCATCCCTGGCACACCAGAATAGAGTTACTGTGAGACAAATCCTTCTGAAATCTAAAGCATTGGGCCTTCTCCAACAACCAGGAGGCCAAGAAGGCCAATGGCATCCTGGCCTGTATCAGGAAGAGTGTGGCCAGCAGGAGCAGGGAAGTCATTGTGCCCCTGGACTCAGCACTGGTTAGGCCACACCTTGAGTCCTGTGTCCAGTTCTGGGCCCCTCAGGTTAGGAAAGATGTTGAGTTGCTGGAAGGTGTCCAGAGAAGGGCAACAAAGCTGGGGAGGGGTCTGGAGCACAGCCCTGTGAGGAGAGGCTGAGGGAGCTGGGGTTGCTTAGCCTGGAGGAGGCTCAGGGCAGACCTTATTGCTCTCTACAATTACCTGAAGGGAAGTTGTAGCTAGATGGGGGTTGGTCTCTTTTCCCAGACACCGTGTGACAGAGGACACAGTCTCAAGCTGTGCCAGGGGAGGTTCGGCCTGGTGGTGAGGAAGAAATTCTTAACAGAAACAGAGATTGGCCATTGGAATGTGCTGCCCAGGGAGGTGGTGGAGTCACCATCACTGGAGGTGTGCAAAAAGAACCTGGATGGGGCACTTGGTGCCATGGTTTAGTTGATTAGATGGTGCTGGGTGATAGTTTGGACTTGGTAATCTCAAAGGTGTTTCCCAACCTGGTTAATTTTCTTCTCTCGTCCTCTCCCTCTCCTCTCCCTCTCCTCTCCCTCCTCTCCTCTCCTCTCCTCTCCCCTCCCCTCCCCTCCCCTCCCCTCCCCTCCCCTCCCCACCCCTCCCCTTCCCTCCCCTCCTCTCCCCTCCCCTCCCCTCCCCTCTCCCCTCTCCCCTCCCCTCCCCTCCCCTCCCCTCCCCTCCCCTCCCCTCCCCTCCCCTCCCCTCCCCTCTCCTCTCCTCTCCTCTCCTCTCCTCTCCTCTCCTCTCCTCTCCTCTCCTCTCCTCTCCTCTCCTCTCCTCTCCTCTCCTCTCCTCTCCTCTCCTCTCCTCTCCTCTCCTCTCCTCTCCTCTCCTCTCCTCCCCTCCCCTCCCCTCCCCTCCCCTCCCCCTCCCCTCCCCTCTCCTCTCCTCTCCTCTCCTCTCCTCTCCTCTCCTCTCCTCTCCTCTCCTCTCCTCTCCTCTCCTCTCCTCTCCTCTCCTCTCCTCTCCTCTCCTCTCCTCTCCTCTCCTCTCCTCTCCTCTCCTCTCCTCTCCTCTCCTCCCCTCCCCTCCCCTCCCCTCCCCTCCCCTCCCCATTCTGTAAAAAGCTGTTGTAACTCTTCTGTGTTACTTTGCTAAAGCAAGTGCTACTACAGTAAACCATCTACAATGCCAGTGTACAGACATGTTCTGAAGAGGAAACAGGCAGGTAGAAAAGCAAAGAGATTGGAGCAGCTTGCTTTCAAAGAACTTTTACTAAGAGCAGCGAGTGCATGCTGCTTCAAGCTCAGATCCTGCTTGCCAAACTCTTCCCAGATGCCAAGTAAATGGCTCAAGGAATGTGAAGTGGCAGCCAGGGTAGGTCCAGCTAGACTCTTAACCTGAATGCCAAGATGGTTGGCTTCCCAGAAAAGCCATGCTCTAAGAAAACAGAATTAAGCAGCAGAAACCTGCAAATATCTACATTACAGTTGTCTTCTCTCAGGGGACTCTGATGACCATGGTCGTTAGTGGGACTGGGATTACTTCACTGGGCCAAGGCAGCAAAGGGCAACAAAGCTGGGGAGGGGTTTGGAGCACAGCCCTGTGAGGAGAGGCTGAGGGAGCTGGGGTTGCTTAGCCTGGAGAAGAGGAGGCTCAGGGGAGACCTTCTTGCTCTCTACAACTCCCTGAAGGGAGGTTGTAGCCAGGTGGGGGTTGGTCTCTTCTCCCAGACAACCAGCACCAGAACAAGAGGACACAGTCACAGTCACAGTCACATTCTCCTTAGAATTATTATTATTATTTAGAGGACACAGTCTCAAGCTGTGCCAGGGGAGGTTTAGGCTGGATGTTAGGAAGAAGTTCTTCATAGAAAGAGAGATTTGCCATTGGAATGTGCTG
The DNA here is from genome assembly GCF_014839835.1 of Dryobates pubescens. Lineage (NCBI taxonomy): Eukaryota > Metazoa > Chordata > Aves > Piciformes > Picidae > Dryobates > Dryobates pubescens. Next base: position 41,472,037 of record NC_071619.1, read on the forward strand.
CCCAGGGAGGTGGTGGAGTCACCATCACTGGAGGTGTTTAGGAAGAGACTTGATGGGGCGCTTGGTGCAATGGTTTAGTTGATTAGATGGTGTTGGGTTGGACTTGATGATCTCAAAGCTCTTTTCCAACCTGGTTAACTTCTATTCTATTCTATTCTATTCTATTCTATTCTATTCTATTCTATTCTATTCTATTCTATTCTATTCTATTCTATTCTATTCTATTCTATTCTATTCTATTCTATTCTATCTCTACTCTATTCTATTCTATCTCTACTCTACTCTATTTTATACTACTCTACTCTATCCTATTCTGACTCTGACCTCAGCATAATTTTCTAAACAAGTGATTATGTCAATTTTACAGAAACTTCTCAGATTTCTCAGTCTAAGTTGTGTTTCACACAGAATTACATCTTTTCCCACTGCATCTTTCCTAAAGAAGTCCTGCTCCTGATGCTGAACTAAAAATCCTAAAGCTCCTTCCAAAATCAATCATCAGGCTGAATAAGAACATCTGAAGCACACCTCATTTCCCACCTCAAATGTGACCAGCAGGATGGCACAGGTAGCAGAAATGAAATTCAAGTCCAGTCTATGAATTCTTTGGAGTGATTAGCAAAGAGGACATCTAGCACAGCAGTCACAGTGAATTTTGGACTATGGATATCTCCATCCATAAGACATGCCAACTCTCTTCACACCAGCTGGACGCAGACACTAAATGATGCTTTCACAGATATGACAGGGAGAAGCAGTAAATTCTCTCTTTATTACCCTGAACATTTTGATTTGTAAGCCTGTTAGAATAGAATAGAATAGAATAGAATTAACCATGTTGGAAAATACCTTTGAGATCATCCAGTCCAACCTATTACCCAACACCATCTAATCAACTAAACCATGGCACCAAGTGCCTCATCCAGTCTCTTCCTAAACACCTCCAGTGATGGTGATTCCACCACCTCCCTGGGCAGCACATTCCAATGGCCAATCTCTCTTTCTATGAAGAACTTCTTCCTAACACCCAGCCTAAACCTCCCCTGGTGCAGCTTGAGACTGTTTCCTCTTGTTCTTATTCATGAATACACTCAACCACCAATGAGGTTTTTCTGAAACTATTAAAATTCCTCTCTGTCTGCAGTGCACCATGAATATTAAACAAGAGTTTTTAGTATGAGCTTAAATGGAGTCTTCTTTGTCATAGATGTGGTGCTGAGGGACATGGTTTACCACCAGGCTTGATAGAGTTGGATAATGTTTGGACTTGATGATCTCTGAGGTCTTTTCCAACCAAAATGATTCTGTGATTCTGAGATGCGTTGTCTATCTGTAATAAGATCACATGCACAGCTAAGATTATTCTTGAAATGATTACAAGTCTTTCTGCTAGATTCTTGTTTAGCCTGGAGAAGCAGCTCAGGGGAGACCTTACTGCTGTCTACAACTACCTGAAGGGAGGCTGTAGCCAGGTGGGGGTTGGTCTCTTCTCCCAGGCAACGAGCACCAAAACAAGAGGACACAGTCTCAAGCCGTGCCAGGGGAGGTTTAGGCTGGAAGTGAGGAGAAAGTTCTTCCCAGAGAGATTGGCCATTAGAATGTGCTGCCCAGGGAGGTGGTGGAGTCACCATCCCTGGAGGTGTTCAAAAAGGGATTGGATGTGGCACTTGAAGCCATGGTTTAGTTAATTATGAGGTGTTGGGTGATAGGTTGGACTTGATGATCTCTGAGGTCTTTTCCAACCTCATTGATTCTATGATTCTATGAGGACAGGTTAACATGGCATATATTAGAATGAGTTAATTGGGAAATGGTCCATTGTTGGCCTACAAACATTCTCCCCTCAGTAGGCAGAATATGCTGCTCTGAGATAAGGAACCAGCAGGAGGGAGTCTTGAAGGCAAGGCTGATTAGGAGAGCATGCAAGGACAATTGGGAAAACAATAGCTGGAATTTTAGTACCCCACCAGTGCCTGTGGCTCCCCAAATCTAGCAGATGCATGTGCAGGAACTTTCAGTGTTACGTGTGAATGCATCATTGGAATGGGCTGCCCAGGGAGGTGGTGGAGTCACCATCCCTGGAGGTGTTCAAGAGGAGACTGGACGTGGCACTTGGTGCCATGGTCTAGCCATGTGGTCTGTGGTGACAAGTTGGACTTGATGATCCTTGGGGTCTCTTCCAACCTTAGTTACACTGTGATACTGTGAAGTACGTGGAGGTGGAGTTTGGCACCTCTCTCCACAACGTGCAGGGACAGGGGCTGGACTGCCATACAAAAAAAGGGGCAAGTTCCCCCCAGGAGCTTGGGCAACTGTAAGACTGAGGGCCTGCATCGCCCCCCCAGGGATGCCTAAGAAGAATCACACTTACCAGCCTCTGACCAGCACAGATGCAAGGTGGAAAAGCAGTAGCACCTAGACCCTGGCTTCTGTAACTACACTGAGTCTGGTTGTGTTTGGGAATCAATAAAGGTACACGCTGAAGGCTTTGCTTCTGTAAGTGTGTGAGTGCCTCTGTCCATGGAATCTGACCGGTCCCACTAGAAATATGAACACTTTTTCACACTGGCTTCTGTGGCAGTGCCAGCAACGAGCAGTGTGAGCAATCTGGCAGTGCAGGCCTAGAGCCTGACATGGTGGTAGGCCATGCTCAGCATAAGTGCAGAGCCAGCTAGCAGTGCACCAAACAGTGCTGTGCCTGCAGCATGTAACTAGAACAGGTCACTTGTTGGGAAATGGTTTGAACATCTGTGCAAATCAGGCCTTGAAGGACTTTCTGTTATTAATATAGCAATGGAGTAGGAGTTGTGGAAAAGTTCTGATGCTTGGTATGCTGAAGTCAAGCTGCCCTTGAGAAGGAAGGCAAACAAGATAAGAAGTAGGTGAAGATCTGGGAAAAAGAGCAATTAGGAAATTCCACAGAGTAGTGAAAGCAATGATGTAACCTTTTAGAAAGTAACCAATAGTGTGTGTTAAATTAAAATAGAATTAACTATGTATAAGATAAGACTATAAATAAGGAAGTGTGGAACAATGAAGTTGAAGCTTGCTTATCAATCATATTGATTGCTGCGAGTCTTTCCCTCACCCCCGTCACCGATGGATTTCTCTTCCTGACAGTCACTGGTAGCTATAAACACAGCAAGTTATCTTGGGACAACAGGACATGCACCTGCATCAACAAACCTGGCGTGTCATCAGGAGTTGGACCAATAATCTATAATAGTGTGATGTGTGGTCACTCATAGGGGACCAATGAGTCCATGCCAACAAGGCACTCCGAATTTATATCAGTTGTAGCAGTTCCCTTGCTATGCACTTCTGCCTTTCCTATCCCTTCTTCTTCCATGCTTTACTTTACTGTGCTATACTGGGCAGAGTCCAACAGGATGGCATTTAATAAGTCCAAGTGCCGGGTGCTGCACTTTGGCCACAGCAACCCCATGCAGAGCTACAGGCTGGGGTCAGAGTGGCTGAGAGCTGCCAAACAGAGAGGGACCTGGGGGTGCTGACTGACACCCGCCTAAACATGAGCCAGCAGTGTGCCCAGGTGGCCAAGAGGGCCAATGGCATCCTGGCCTGTATTAGGAATAGTGTGGCCAGCAGGAGCAGGTAGGTCATTGTGCCCCTGTACTCTGCATTGGTTAGGCCACACCTTGAGTCCTGTGCCCAGTTCTGGGCCCCTCAGTTTAAGAAGGACATTGAAACACTTGAACGTGTCCAGAGAAGGGCAACAAGGCTGGGGAGAGGCCTTGAGCACAGCCCTGTGAGGAGAGGCTGAGTGAGCTGGGATTGTTTAGCCTGGAGGAGACTCAGAGGAGACCTTATTGCTCTCTACAACTACCTGAAGGGAGGTTGTAGCCAGGAAGGGGTTGGTCTCTTCTCCCAGGCAACCAGCACCAGAACAAGGGGACACAGTCTCAAGCTGTGCCAGGGGAGGTTTAGACTCGAGGTGAGGAGAAAGTTCTTCACTGAGCGAGTCGTTCGTCATTGGGATGTGCTGCCCAGGGAGGTGGTGGAGTCACCATCCCTGGAGGTGTTCAAGGGGAGATTGGACGTGGCACTTGGTGCCATGGTCTAGTTGTGAGGTCTGTTGGGACAGGTTGGACTCGATGATCCTTGGGGTCTCTTCCAACCTTAGTTATACTGTGATACTTGCACCATAGGCCTGCGCCATAGGCCTGCAATGCTGGACCAATAAAGGAACAACAGGCTTCCTGATTTTTTAATGTAAACACCTTCAATATCCTATTGGATTTTTTTCCCCCAAAAAGACCCCTAATGTTTTGATTCAAGAGAAGATGCAAATAACAAAACATCTGTCCCAGGAAACACAAGTTCTGTAGCTGCTCAGCAGTTTCTACTGAAATCCCACCAGTCTCCTGATTTCTTGATAGATGGGGGCAGCCAGCTCTTTGGCTTTTTCTGCTCCATCCTCCAAAACTTTCATCAGATGGGATTTGTCTTCCTGCAGTTTCTTGATTTCGCTCCTGATCGGCGCAAACTTCTGGATAACCGACTCCGCCACCACCATTTTGTACTGCGCCGTGTCAAGGCCAAGAGCTTGGTGCAGCACTTCTTTGATGCTAAGTCCCGTCACTGCAGCATGAATGGACACCAAATTGGAGACACCAGGGCGAGCGGCTGGGTCGTAGCTCACCTCAGAGGTGAAGTCAGTGACGGCCTTGCGGAATTTCAGCGCTATCTCGTCGGGGCTGTCTGCGATGCTTACCGTAGCTAACTTCTGCGGGTCTGACTTGGACATCTTCACTGTTGGGTCTCTGAGGGACTTTATTTTGTTTGCACCTTAAAAAGAGAAAGGGAGAGTTATGACCACGCATAGGCAATCATTTCTTACAACTGCTAAGAACGCTTTGAGGCAGCAAGATGATGAAGCTCTCTGCATTATCTTTTCTCATAAGCTAAATGAAAGCCTGCTCCTTTTCTCCCCTCGTGAAATGGAACTTCTGCTGGGACACTTCACAGAGGGAGTTGTTAGCCATTGGAATGTGCTGCCCAGGGAGGTGGTGGAGTCACCATCCCTGGAGGTGTTCAAGAGGGGACTGGATGTGGCACGTGGTGCCATGGTCTAGCAGTTATAGGTCTTGGGTGACAGGTTGGACTTGATGATCTTTGAGGCCTTTTCCAACCCTGTTGATTCTATGATTCTATGATTTCCTAACACTTTTGGTGGCTGTTTTTTCCTGAAAAGAATCTCTCCCTTTGTATTCCTGGCACTGGGGACAAGTTACCTGGAAAGCCTGGACTGCACATGACTGAAGGGTTCTGAAACAAGTCCATTGCTATAAAAGAATTCCAAAACAGCTAATCTTCTTACATTAGGAAACTCTTCCACCCCAAACCTCTTGGTAATTTTCATAAACAAAGACAGTTATTAAAACAGTTATATTCAGTCCCTAACTGAAGACTACTTAGCTCAGTTATGAGGGAAAGCACTGTTCAAATAAGAAAGGTGTGGGTGTTGTACAAGCTATTGAGATACATGTGTGTACATGAAACAGAATAGTAGCATCAGGGGAAGAGTGCAAAGCACAGCTTCAACCAAAGCTTTCACCAAGAAAGGACTCATGTTGTACACAAAGTGTCACTGATAAAGTACTTATACTACATATTGTCAGATACAGTATAGAATAGAATTAACCAGGTTGGAAAAGACCTTTGAGATTATCGAGACCAACCTATCACCCAACACCATCTCATCAACTCAACCATGGCACCAAGTGCCTCATCCAGGCTCTTCCTAAACACCTCCAGTGATGGTGACTCCACCACCTCCCTGGGCAGCACATCCCAATGGCCAATCTCTCTTTCCATAAAGAACTTCTTCCTAACATCCAGCCTGAATCTCCCCTGGCACAGCTTGAGACTGTGTCCTCTTGTTCTGGTGCTGGCTGCCTGGGAAAAGAGACCAACCCCCACCTGCCTACAACCTCCCTTCAGGTAGTTTTAGACAGAAATAAGGTCTGCCCTGAGCCTCCTCTTCTCCAGGCTAAGCAACCCCAGCTCCCTCAGCCTCTCCTCACAGAGCTGTGCTCCAGACCCCTCCCCAGCTTTGTTGCCCTTCTCTGGACACCTTCCAGCATCTCAACATCTTTCCTAAACTGAGGGGCCCAGAACTGGACACAGGACTCAAGGTGTGGCCTAACCAGGGGCCTGCTCCTGCTGGCCACACTGTTCCTGATGCAGACCAGGATGCCATTGGCCTTCTTGGCCACCTGGGCACACTGCTGGCTCATCTTCAGCCTACTATCAACCAGTATCCCCAGGTCCCTTTCTGCCTGGCTGCTCTCCAGTCACTCTGACCCCAGCCTGTAGCACTGCATGGGGTTGTTGTGGCCAATGTGCAGAACCTGGCACTTGGATGTGTTCAGACTCATGCCCTTGGACTCTGCCCATCTGTCCAGCCTGGTGAGGTCCCTCTGCAGAGCTCTTCCACCCTCTAACAGATCAACTCCTGCTCCCAGCTTGGTGTCATCTGCAAATTTACTGATGATGGACTCAATCCCCTCATCCAGATCATCAATAAAGATATTGAACAGGATGGGGCCCAGCACTGATCCCTGGGGCACACCACTAGTGCCTGGCTGCCAGCTGGATGCAGCACCATTCACCACCACACTCTGGGTTGGCCCTCCAGCTCACACTATGTATTTTCAGATACCTAATACTCATTTCCCACATATTCCTCACAGACTGCACACATACTCAGCAAAAGGATGAAAGTTCTTCCAGACTACCATTCAGACTGCCCCAAAAAGCCATCTCTTTTGAATCACCTTTTAGAAGAGTTTCTCTCTTTTCTGTACATTTGAAGGAGGAGTTCAGGTAATCTCACTGTCTACAGCTTGTGAGCCTGTACTCCTCTGTTCATCTAGGATATTTTATTGCTTTGCACATACCTGTGAACTTATGAAGATATCTTTTCATGAGGAAAGTGGAAAATTGATCATTTTTTGTTTTGCTTTGAAACAATAATGAAAGCCAGCAACAAACTGAGCTTTTTACTTCTCAGGAAACATCTCATCTGCATCACAAGCTACACTCAGCTCCTCATTATTTAATTGCTCATTAGAAACTGAAGAGCTTGCAGCACCTAGCACTCTTGAACCTCCACTCTGGGTCTAACACTTTTGCCACCGAGGCTTGAAAATTGAGAAAGGTTTATTACTGCCTGCCTTCTCGAAGGTGAGAGCTCCCTGCCCTTTTGGGGGCGAAGGTCTCTGCTGTGCATTCCTCTGCATTACTCACAACAAAGATGCAATGCTTCTTCCTTGCCCAATTCTTCACGTTCCTTAGCAAACATGCCATTTGCGCCATCTGACTCCTCTTCACCCCCCGGCCTATGACCTTATCGCTCAAAAATGGCTGAGATCTGCCTTATAAGTCTGCCTGAGTCTCAGATCAAAAACTGAAAGTCTCAAGCTCTGTAAGAGGCCCTGACTGAAACATGCAAGCAGAGGTATTAAACGCGCTTCAACGTTTTTGACCGCTGTCCCAACACAGCCACAAGCTGTTTGGTGTGCTTACTGTAAACATTTGCCACTCAGGCAGTGAAAAACTCTGCTTGCCAAAGGTGTCATCTTGTGGCTTACATCTCTCCTGAGCTAGCAACACGAAGCAGAGACCCTCCTCTTAAAAGGTCCAACACTTGAAAAGCAAGGCTGACTGGCAGCAGCAGAATGCATCTGGCCCCCTGGACTAGAATACCAGACGTCGCATACATTCCTCTACTGGGGATTTGTACAGCCTGATGTCTAGCTTGAGAGTTCAATTTCACAGCTTCTAGCCTCTTCTTGTCAGTTTTTAATTTTCCACTCCCTCTGCATCGTTTTGCTGCTTTTTCTTGGTACCTGCAGCTCATTCCATAACATTTAAGTCCACCGTCACCCTTGAAGGGCAGTTGAGGGGGAAGAAAGAAAAAAAGGAAAGCCAAACCCAACAAACCAAAAACCAAGACAAGCTCACTTAAAATGGTTTTGGGCACAGGAAAGAATTCTCCATATTTCTTGTTGAAATGTTGTGCTATATCTTGGGCTAGTTCCAGGTGCACGACTTGATCTTCTCCAACGGGAACATGTGTCGACCTTTTAATAAAAGACAGATACAGGAAACTCAGCAAAGCTCTCTGGTTCTGCAGAAATGTTACTCAAGACTGTCACAGCTTCTGCCATGACTGAGGGCCAGACTGAGCCAAACAATCAGTCTCAGCTAGAGGTGCTGTGGGAACAACAGAGATAGGTGCTGTGGGAACAACAGAGATAGGTGCTGTGGGAACAACATTCCAAAGTGACTGTATCCCAGGATAAGGCTGGGTTTTGTGCTGAAATACACCTTTTGTGCTGAAGTACATCTTCAAGGGCAAAAATAGCTCTTTGTGAAAACATATATGGTAAAGAGACTTGGTAAGAGCAAAGCCTTCAACTCAGCTCAAAGGAAGGTTTTCCTACTATCTCCTGCTGTCTCTTTAGAGATCAAAAAGCACGTGTTACAGTGCACAAAGAAAGAAAGATCTGCAAGGCATAAAGGGCAGGCATCTTGCCTTGTCAAATCTCAGGAAAACATTACTGTTGTTGAGAAGTGAATTTATCAAGGGAAGGAAAGAAGAGAGCAGCTCTTCCTCATGGGTCACCACTGCATAACTATCACGTGGGCCAGTGCCTCTATTGCCACAAGTGTTATCATTCATCGATTAGAACTGTGAGGATCAAAGGCTCATTTGATCTTCTGTACTGAACTCAAAAGCTTGAAGGCAGTTCTGGAAGAAAACACAATCTGCATCAGAGGACTTGAGGAGGTGAAGAATCCAGTACTTCCCCTGGTGATTCTTTCCCACAGTTAATCATACTCGCTAAAAATGCATGATCCTTTTAGATGAGGCAGACCTGAAGTCTTGCCAGCTTTTGATTACTCTCCCTTCCCCCCAGGCAGATTGTTTTTTTCCTAAGTCTTGTGGGGTATTCAGCTCTGAATCCTGGACCCATTCCAGCATAAGAAAGTTCACTATGCATCTTTTTAAGTTCCCAGAAAATTTTGGTTCAACACGGTACTCCTTCCTCCCAAGCTGGAATTGCTGGGCTGACATCCAGGAGTCTCCTTCGTCCACCTCTATCCCCCCACCAAACAGCCATCAAGGCAAACCAAGAAACAGTACAGTAGCCAACAGGAAATAATAGTGGCCTACAACTTACAGAAAGAAAAACCAATATATTTTAAGCAGGTCAAAAGAAATGGTTCCATATGCCAGAATGGTTCCATATTCACAGAGGTTGCCACTAAACTGAAAACATATTGCCTTTAGCAAGGCCTCTGCTTCAGTCTTTGCATTTCCTTCTTATTTATTTATTTTAGGGTTTGTTTTTTTTTTTGTTGCTATTTTTTAAATATTTCTGTCCTGGTTCTATTGGTATTCCTTTCTATCATATATTTACCTTCTGTCCATTTCCCTGTCTCTTTGATCCTTGGTTCATCTGAGTGAGCAGTTTCTCCCCCCTCCTCCAGCTCTTTTAATTTTCCTTCATGACCGCCATTCCCTTTTTGTGTTTCCACCGCTCCCTGATTATTGTTCCCTATATTATGTTTTCACATTGAAACATTTCTTCTTGAAGATATTATGTCAAATTTCTTCAAAGGGATGTTGTTTCTCTTTTGCTTCCTTGTTTTGGGCTCTGTCTGGACAGCCTGCTGTTAATACACATGGTAGCAAACAAGCCACAGGCTTCAAGGAAGGATGAATCACATGAGCCTGGTGGATATGGAAGAGACATACATGGGTGAGCTCTATCAAAGCAAGGGGATTTCTGAAAAATCTGTCTGAATTTCACCCTTAAATACTGCTTGACCACAAAATGGGGCTCACTGCTTAGAAGATCACTTTCATGTTCAAATTGTTGCTTACTTCCCATTATTTTTAGTTAAAATTCAAGTGAATTGGAAAGGCCACCTACTGGTTTCCTAACATTACTGTTTCCCCCTAATAATGATCACTTAGGATTTAATTTCTCTGGGTGTATTTTTCTGGGTTAACAACAGGCTAATCTTGCTTACTCTGTCCTCCTAAAGTCCTTGTCCTCAGTGTTGTGTGTTACTCCTCTGTCCCAACAAATATTCACAACATCAGAACAATTCCATGCAGTACATGCACTCAGAACATGAAAATAATTATCACATAGAGCACCGTGTCTAACATTTACTTACCGAGACAGTTTAAAACATATTATGAATGTTGTAGTTTGAGCTGGGTGCCCCCCTGGTGCATTCACTTCCTGTGTCCAGAAGTCCAGCCCAGAGGGATGGACACAGGAAATTGTGTATTTCCTACCATAATTCTTTGCACCACTATAAGATCCAGTGCGGAGTCTGGCACTGCCTCTTTCCTTCCCTCTCCGAGACTTGGTAACTGGGGGAGAGATCTCCCGGCCATGGGCCGGATTGGGCCCAAGGCCACAGGGGGATGGGCAGTCTCAGGCCTGGCCAGCTGAGACTAGCCCAGCAGAGGGAGGGGGAAGAAGGAGCCCTGGGGGTTTTGCATGCACCCTCAGGTGGGGATGGGATCTTTCTTTGTCACTGCGCTTTGGGTTTTCTGTAACATTCACTGCTTTCCATTTAAACTTTCATCACTTTTGCAATCCGTTTGCCTGAGTCGTTATTTCTGCCTGTGGTGGGGAGGGGACCTGCCCCAACCCATTACATATGAACTACAACCAGTCACAACAATGCACTGTAAGGTCCACCAGCCAAGCTACAAACTGGGGAATGCCTTCACAGAATCTGATATGGGCCAGGATGCTTTTGGCCAGCTTGGCACATGCTGGGTCACGTTCAGCAGGCTGTTGATCAGCATCCCCAGGTCTTTCTCTGCTGGACAGCTTTTCACTCTGCCCCAGGCCTGCAGTGCCACATGGGGTTGCTGTGACACCAAAATATTAGAGTGCATTTCCATTGCAGAACATAGCATACCCCAGAGAAAATCCAATTAGCTCAGGTATCACAATTAAGTGAATGATTTACGTTTTCATCAGTATCAACATGCCTACAGAGGATCCAACACAAGCTGGATATAGCACATGCAGCCAGTTTAAGTAGTTCCACACTGAACCCCATGAAGCACAGCTGTTAAAAAATTAGTTTATGGATCTGCATGAACATGTAATATGTATAATTAAACACCAATGTGCTATAATTTCCCAAGACTTATTCTGAAGTGACTAGCTTTTTTCTCTGCACAGGCTTGCCAGTTGTTTTCAAACCGAGTTAGACTTTCAACCAGCCACTTTGAGAGGTGAAAAAAAGAAGCTGTCATCCATTTCCAACCTTCTGATCTAATCACACCCAGCTCCCCCAACTTAATAAGTTAACATGTTGACCTGATGAACATTCATTCTCATGCAGCTGAACAGACATTGCCCACAGGCTCACATTCTGCCTCTTACTTGTAGAGCAAAATATCTGCTGCTTGAAGCACAGGGTAAGTCAACAAACCCGCAGTCCCTTCGTTATTCTGGCTGGCACGCTTTGTCTGTGTGCAAAAGGAAAACAGAGAGGGTTCAGCTTTTGGCTAACAGTATCACAGTCTGAGAGTTTAATCAATTAACTAGAATTCTGGCTAATCTGGGTAACTTACTGTGCTCTAGAGAAAGGTGTGCCCTGTAAAATCCACTCCTTGTGAACACACACAGCCCATTTTATGACCTGTATTGATGAATTTCCCTGCATAACCCAGACATCACAGTGTTTTCTTTCTGTTTGCAGCCTTACTAACAAACCCCATTGCAAACAGAAAACAACCAGGCTGGGGTACTGTACTTGGTGTTGACAACCATTCATTTGTAAATAGCATTTTCAGAAGGAATGCAAATTCAACACTTTATAGCAAGTATATGAAAAGGCATTAATATCTGTATTTCACAGGAAAGAGATCAAAATGTAGTGACCACACAGGGTCACTGGGAGAATCAGTGACAGCTAGGAGAACCCAGAACTCCTTAGAATCACAGCCCAGCATTCTTGACATTTAGTTCATGCTGTTCCCCACAATCCACCCACTGTCCTTGAGTCCTTTAATGCACCAGGATATGGAACATTCACATCAAGATCATCAGGCTACAGATACTCATTCTGTTCTGGTAATGGCTTACCCTTTCCCCCCACCTGCTTTTAACAATACACTAAACCTTACAATATACCTTTAAACAATCCTCCTCTTAAAAATCTTCTGTCCATATATCTTTAGATTTTCCTCAGTCTCTCATACAGATCCTGCCTTCTGTCTGCATTTCCAAGGTTCAGGGGACCTAGTGTGGCAAGCCTAGCACCTGTAACACCTCTCTGGAGATGTCGAAAGTCTATCCAGTCAAAGTTGGATTTAAGAGCTTAACTTTAGAACCTAAAGCTTGAAAAGGTTGGCTTTAATCTATGCCATGCATTAACACTGGTTGCTGTATTTGACTTTTTACTGTTTTTATTTAATTAAGAAGAAAAACAGGAAAAAAGAAAACATCTGGAGGTATTTAAGACTGCTCTGAACTCTGCAAGCCAAAATGCTCTTAAGGTTTTTTTTTTCCCCCTTTCTTTTTTGATACTTCTCCCTCCTGCCTCTTAGTTTCTCTGTTTAATAAAGGCCAAAATAAAGTGCAAGGAAATTGAAGGCAAGAACTCCACTGATGCAGTCACACCGATGCAGTACCAAGATTAAGAAGATGAACATTTGAAAACTGTAAAGGCAAACATTTAACTTTATCACTCAGGATGTATTTAACATTTATAACTTCTATATCCCTCTCCCAGCTTGGGCTTCTATTGCACCCTCATCTGGAAAATCTACAGAGCAGCCACTTTTCACAGTGGCAAAACAAACAAAAAAGCTCTTCCTGAAACTCCTTAACCACCAAGGCTTGAGGTTCCCACTGCAGAATCTTGCAGTTGTTCTGCACTGTTAAATAAGCATTGAGATAACTTCAAGCAAAACCAGTTCAACATCACTAAACAAACCTCCTGTTTAGTGCAGTTTCTCCAAGTGTCTGCCAAAACCATGAACTTGTAGCTTCCAGCAGGAAAAATGTTCACTGATGGCAATAGACCTGGAAAGACACATTTTCCTTCTTCCACTGCAGGACTAGAGAATCACTTAATACCTACAGCAAGGATCACCAAGATACAGGTGGTGCTTCACAGACAACAAGCATTTAAAGGACAGCAGTTCAACACTGTATGTTTCCTTTCAGCTTCTGAAACTGTCCATACCTTCCACTGGGGCAAGCGCAGCAGACGTGGCACGTTAGTTAAGCACCCAAGAATCCAGGCAAGTTGTGCATGCTCAGAAACCTGGAGGCAGGAATTCAGAATCTATTTTAATGCTCTGCATTTATATGCAAAATGTCACAAAACAAACTACAGAAAAGTCAAAATCCATAATATTGGAGATGAGAAAACTGTTTATCCATGTCTATTAAATTCTTCAGTGAGGTCAAGAACAAGCTACGGGCGTGCTTTGGACACTGAATGCATTGAATGGACCTGATGATCCCCTCAGGTCACTTCCACCATTAGTTAATTTGCAGATGACACCAAGTTGGGAGCAGGTGTTGGTCTGTTAGAGGGTAGAAGGGCTCTCCAGAGGGACCTTGACAGGATGGACAGATGGGCAGAGTCCAAAGGCATGAGATTTAAAACATCTAAGTGGTGGGTGCTGCACTTTGACAACAACCCCACGCAGTGCTACAGGCTGGGGTCAGGGTGGTTGGAGAGCATCAGAACAAGAGGACACAGTCTCAAACTGCACCAGGGGAGGTTTAGGATTGAGGTGAGGAGAAAGTTCTTCACAGAAAGTTGTTAGCCATTGGAATGTGCTGCCCAGGGAGGTGATGGAGTCACTGTCCCTTGGAGGTGTTCAAGGGGGGATTGGACGTGGCACTTGGTGCCATGGTTTAGTAGTCATGAGGTCTGTGGTGACAGGTTGGGCTTGATGATCTTTGAGGTCTTTTCCAACCTTATTGATTCTATGATTCTATTCTATACTGTGTCCAGTTCTGGGCCCCTCAATTTAAGAAGGATACCAAGCCACTTGAATGTGTCCAGAGAAGGGCAACAAGGCTGAGGAGAGGTCTGGAGCACAGCCCTGTGAGGAGAGGCTGAGGGAGCTGGGGCTGCTTAGCCTGGAGAAGAGGAGGCTCAGGGGAGACCTTCTTGCTGTCTCCAACTACCTGAAGGGAGGCTGTAGCCACGTGGGGGTTGGTCTCTTCTCCCAGGCAACCAGAACCAGAAGAGGACACAGTCTCAAGCTGTGCCAGGGGAGGTTTAGGCTGGATGTGAGGAAGAAATTCTTCATAGAGAGAGTGATTGTCCATTGGAATGTGCTGCCCAGGGAGGTGGTGGAGTCACTGTCCCTGGAGGCGTTCAAGAGGGGATTGGATGTGGCACTTGAAGCCATGGTTTACTTAGTCATGAGGTGTTGGGTGACAGGTTGGACTTGCTGATGTTTGAGGTATTTTCCAACTTTACTGATTCTATGATTCCAACCTCTACTGTACTGTGACACTGTGATACACTCCAGCAGCACTAATTATCAATGATAGGGACAAAGGGATTGAGTGCACCCTCAGTAGGTTTGCAGATGACACTAAGCTGGGAGGGAGCACTGATCTGCTTGAGAGTAGGATGGCTCTTAGAGGAACCTGGAAAGACTGGATCAAAACGCTGAGGCCACCTGTATGAGATTCAACAAGTGCTGGGTCCTGCACCTGCATCAAAACACTCCCATGCAATGCTCCAGGCTTGGGGCTGTGGATGGAAAGCTGCCCAGCAGAGAAAGACTTTGGGGTGCTAATCAACAGCTGGCTGAAGATGAACCAGGGTGGTGGAATACCCTTCTCTGGAGGTGTTTCAAAGACTCAGAGATATGGTGTGGAGGTGCAGTGCTCTTGCCTGAGGAGATTAGTCCAATGGATGATTGTTCTCATTGTGACAAATTTTCTTGTTTAGGTTGGATGATAAGGAGAAGTTCTTCACAGAAAGAGAGATTGGCCATTGGAATGTGCTGCCCAGGGAGGTGGTGGAGTCACCATCACTGGAGGTGTTTAGGAAGAGACTGGATGAGGCACTTGGTGCCATGGTTTAGTTGATCAGATGGTGTTGAGTGACAGGTTGGACTTGATGATCTCAAAGGTCTTTTCCAACCTGGTCTGGTCTGGCCTGGCCTATTCTATTCTATTCTATTCTATTCTATTCTATTCTATTCTATTCAGACTGTCCCCAGGAGTACTTGCAGATGTTACTCCTTGTCTTCTCCACCCAGTAACTTGTTAAATGTGTGCTTTTTATATATTCTCCTCTATGTAGTCTATGCATCAAAGAGGGCAGGTCCTTGCATCCTTTTTTCCAAAGCAATGCACTTCATAATTTGAAATGTTGACATCATCACTACCACTTCCCATATGAGAACCCAGCAGCCAGATTACTCCCCAAAAGAGAGGGAAGACCCAGGTTCAGTTCCATCTACAGATCGACACTGCTCCCACACTTGCTGTCCTGGTTTGAGGCCAGGCAGATCCTCTCTCGCCCTTGAGAGGCGCAAAAGAATGACACTCATCACACCAATGGATTGCAGAGGTGATGGAAAGTTTAAATGGGAAAGCAATTAGTGGTGTACAGAAGTTGCAAGCATATTGACAAAACATACCCCAAAGCATAGAGAGTCCACTGCAGCACACCCAAAAGCCTCCCAACACCTGAGGGTATAGCCCCAGGGCTCTTTCTTCCCCGCCTTGGGACACTGGAATTGTAGCTTGTGTGGCAGGAACAGCCTAAACTGCCACACTTGCACAGGTTATGAAGCTCAGGTGTGCTTTGGGTGGGGGATGCTCTCCAGATTGTCCTTCCATGGATGTTGCTGTGTGTTGACATACTTTTTAATATGCTTTAGTACTTTGGGGGGGATATTACACTGTCCAGGCAGAAAACAATAGTCTGCAGAGTGAAAGATGTTAATTAGATGGATATTTGTCATTTCTTGCCTTGGCATTTTATAGGTGGAACATGGAACAGACCAGAGTTCAGTTCAAGTCAATGACCTTATGATTTAGGGCCTCCTCCTAAAAAGCATGGAATCACAGAATCATTTCGGTTGGAAAAGACCTCAGGGATCATCAAGTCCAACCATTATCTAACTCTGTCAAGTCTGGTGGTAAACCATGTCCCTCAGCACCACATCTATGACAAAGAAGACTCCATTTAAGCTCATACTACAAACTCTTATTTAATATTCATGGTGCACTGCAGACAGAGAGGAATTTTAATAGTTTCAGAAAAACCTCATTGGTGGTTGAGTGTATTCATGAATAAGAACAAGAGGACACAGTCTCAAGCTGCACCAGGGGAGGTTTAGGCTGGGTGTTAGGAAGAAGTACTTCATAGAAAGAGAGATTGGCCATTGGGATGTGCTGCCCAGGGAGATGGTGGAGTCACCATCACTGGAGGTGTTTAGGAAGAGCCTGGATGAGGCACTTGGTGCCACCAAGTGCCACGTCCCTGTGCAGCACATTCCAATGGCCAATCTCTCTTTCTGGGAAGAATTTCTTCCTAACCTCCAGCCTAAACCTCCCCTGGCACAGCTTGAGACTGTGTCCCGTTGTTCTGGTGCTGGTTGCCTGGGAGAAGAGACCAACCCCCACGTGGCTACAGCCTCCCTTCAGGGAGTTGGGAGACAGCAAGAAGGTCTGCCCTGAGCCTCCTCTTCTCCAGGCTAAACAACCCCAGCTCCCTCAGCCTCTCCTCACAGGGCTGTGCTCAAGGCCTCTCCCCAGCCTCGTTGCCCTTCTCTGGACACATTCAAGTGTCTCCATGTCCTTCTTAAATTGCAGGTCCCAGAACTGGACACAGGACTCAAGCTGTGGCCTAACCAGTGCTGACTACAGGGCACAATGACTTCCCTGCTCCTGCTAGCCACACTCTTCCTGATGCAGGCCAGGATGCCATTGGACTTCTTGGCCAGCTGGGCACACTGCTGGCTCATCTTCAGCCTATTATCAACCAGCACCCCCAGGTCCCTTTCTGCCTGGCTGCTCTCAGCCACTCTGACCCCAGCCTGTAGCACTGCCTGGGGTTGTTGTGGCCAATGTGTAGAACCTGGCACTTAGATGTGTTCAGTCTCATGCTGCATAGAGGCATCTGACCTCAAGTCAACAGCTAAGTGATTAGAGGAAACATCCCAGGCTGATTCTCTTCTGCTTCTTTCTACCTTTTCCACAGTTCTTAATTTCTTATTTGTCTTTTAGTTCCCCTATGCATAGCTGACCTGCAAGCCTCTGTGCACAAGACAGAGTACAGCAAGATGCACCAAACACACCTCCTGCAAAACACAAAGGTAAACTGAGCTTTACAGACATTGCTCAGCTCAAGACTCTTATTTAGTTTAGAAGGAATCACCATCTGGTTCAAAGTAGCCTCTCTTTCCTTTCCTCTAGCAATGGAGAGAGGGGAGATAGTGTTGCAATGGACTTGTTTTGACTATGGCTCCCTTTAAACCTCTGTATTCCTTCGGCCAACTTTGTCAGGTGTTGCTTGTATGTGCCTTCCACTGCCTCAAGGGCTCTGACATTACATCAGTTACCAAACACCAAGTGATGTAAACAGAATTTGTTGGGTTGAATCCAGTTCTGGGTCCCAGCAAGTTACACTCACTGATAATCATACACATTCAGTTCCTGTCCAAAGTAGATTTCTTAGTATCAGTCAGGGTTGGAAGGGATCACAAGGATCATCTAGTTCCAACCCCCCTGCCATGGGCAGGGACACCCCACACTAGATCAGCCTGGCCACAGCCTCAGCCAGCCTGGGCTTAAACACCTCCAGGGATGGGGCCTCAACCACCTCCCTGGACAACCCATTCCAGGGCTTCACCACTCTCATGGGGAAGAACTTCCTCCTCACCTCCAGCCTGAATCTCCCCACCTCCAGCTTCATTCCATTCCCCCTAGTCCTATCACTACCTGACATCCTGAGAAGTCCCTCCCCAGCCTTCTTGTAGCCCCCTTCAGATACTGGAAGGCCACAATTAGGTCACCTGGGAGCCTTCTCTTCTCCAGACTGAACAGCCCCAACTCCTTCAGTCTGTCCTCACAGGAGAGGTGCTCCAGCCCTCTGCTCATCCTTGTGGCCCTTCTCTGGACAGGTAAGTAAGGCAGAGGGCTGAATCTTGTGAAGAAAAAGCCTGATAGAAGAGGGAGAAAAATGCACAGAAGGGCAGAGATTTCGGCTGGAAAAAAAACTTCAGTACTGGAGCCTAATGAGTTAACATTCATCACCCAAATTGCAGTGACTGACTGTATGTTGGTCTGCAATTCAGGAGGTCCTAGGCATAAACCACAAATCATTTGTCAGCCTAAATCAGTTTAAGCTACTGTGTTTTGCTTGGCAAGAGGGGCAGGCAATTGCTGCAGTTGGTCGGCCACCGAGCATCAGCTCCTATGTGGTTACTCATTAAGCTACAGTACTCCATCACTTTGATTGGATGACTTTGGACACAAAGGACCCAGAAGAAGTGAAGATGTATGTGATACTAGTAAAAGAAAGGCTCAGTCTATTCTTCCCTTCTGGAGCAGCACAATACCAACGGATTACTATTAGAAAAAGCCACAAACTCAAGCCTGTTTCCTGTCCTGAGCCTGTTCAATTCTGAGCCTTAAATAACCAATCAAAACCTAAGGATGTAAGAAATAATATCCTACTGGATCACAACAGAGGTAGCTGCAGTCTACCACTCTGCTTCCAGGAAAAACAACAGGGGACAGCATTTAGAGCATGCACATTAGCCTATCACTTCCTACAGTATCTGCCAAGGGTCACGGTTTAGTGTAAGACTTAGTGGAGTTTAATGTTTGTACTCAATGAGCTTAGAGATCTCTGCCAATCAAAATGATTCTATGATTCCCCCTCCAGCATCCAGAATAGCTGTACAAAGGAATATGAAAAGACATTATCCTTGGCTCAGTCCTGTTTGCAGATGACAACAAGCTGGGGGCAGGAGTTATCTGTTAGAGGGTAGGAGAGCTCTGCAGAGGGACCTTGCCAGGCTGGACAGATGGGCAGAGTCCAAGGGCAGGAGATTGAAGACATCCAAGTGCCAGGTTCTACACATTGGCCACAACAACCCCATGCAGTGCTACAGGCTGGGGTCAGAGTGGCTGAGAGCAGCCAGGCAGAGAGGGACCTGGGGGGACTGGTCGATGGTAGGCTGAACATGAGCCTGCAGTGTGTCCAGGCAGCCAGGAAGGCCAATGGCATCCTGGCCTGCATCAGGAACAGTGTGGCCAGCAGAAGCAGGGAGGTCATTCTGCCCCTGTACACAGCACTGGTTAGGCCACACCTTGAGTCCTGTGTCCAGTTCTGGGCCCTTCAGTTTAGGAAGGAGGTTGACTTGCTGGAACGAGTCCAGAGAAGGGCAACAAAGTTGGTGAGGGGCTTGGAACATAAGCCCTACGAGGAGAGGCTGAGGGAGCTGGGGTTGCTTAGCCTGGAGAGGAGGAGATTCAGGGGTGACCTTATTGCTCTCTACAACTACCTTAAGGGAGGTTGTAGACAGGCAGAGGTTGGTCTCTTCTCCCAGGCAGCCACTACCAGAACAAGAGGACACAGTCTCAAGCTGCGCCAGGGGAGGTTTAGGCTGGATGTTAGGAAGAAGTTCTACACAAAGAGAGTGATTGCCCATTGGAATGGGCTGCCTGGGGAGGTGGTGGAGTCACCATCATTGGAGGTGTTCAGGAGAAGACTTGATGGGGTGCTTGGTGCCATGGGTTAGTTGTTTAGGTGGTGTTGGATTGGTTGATGGGTTGGACACGATGATCTTGAAGGTCTCTTCCAAGCTGGTTGTATTATTATTATTATTATTATTATTATTATTATTATTATTATTATTATTATTACTATTATTATTATTGTCACCCATCAAACCCATGTGTCACCAGCTTGGAGACCAGGATCTGGTGTAGGACAGTGTCCAAGGCTTTGCTCAGGCCCAGGGAAACACCACCAGTTGCTTGCCCCTCAGCTATTAATGTTAATTAATATTAATATTAATAATTAACCTGCTCGTAGAAGGCCACCAGGTTGGTCAGGCAGGATTTGCCCTTATGTTGTTTTAAAAAGAAAAAAAAAGAGATTTGCCAATTTGATATGAGGTCTTCTTTCTACTTTGGGCAAGTTTTCCCTTCTGAGAAAGCAGTAGTTTCCTATGATTGCCCCCAGCCTTACAGAACCATGGAAAGGGATTTGCTGAGCCCATGTTTATCTCATGAGCAGTGCCACACATTTAACTGTTGGCTTTGTTTGCTTTTATTTCTAACACCTTTGGGTTTTTTTAACATATGGCCTCCAGGAGAACTGCAGTTTTCCTGCCTTTTGTTTTTCTGACAGCTGCTCTTCATTCTTACCTAGCTTCAAAGGTAGCTTCTGCTCTCTCCAGCAACAGTGCTGAACACTGCTGGAATCAGATTTCTACTACCGGGAGCCCTCCACTCAAACATCCCGAGCTAAGTCCTGTGCACCACCCAAAAGCAAATGCAGAGTGGCATAATTTTCAACAGATTGTAAAACTAGGAAGCAAAATTTATGGCACCCCAAAAATTTATCTCTGTCTCATCCTCATAAAGGCTTTACGTGGCTAGCTGAAATGGAACACCATTGCTCCCTGTCCTAAAATTCCCTCATCTCACATATCACCTCCTGATCTCTATCACCATCTTCACTGGTGGTCAGTAGTTCGACCCCAATAGTGTGTTTTCTGTCAGAGTCTGGTATCTTCACCCACAAGGAATTTTATTTCCCTGTGACTGAAAGGAGGTGGTAGCGAGGAGGGCATCAGGCTCTTCTCCCTACTAACAATAGAATAGAATAGAATAGAATAGAATAGAATAGAATAGAATAGAATAGAATAGAATTAACCAGGCTGGAAAAGACCTCAAAGATCATTGAGTCCAAGCTATCACCCAACACCATCTAATCAACTAAACCATGGTACTAAGTCTTTTCTTAAACACCTCCAGTGATGGTGACTCCACCACCTCCCTGGGCAGCACATTCCAATGCCCAATCTCTCTTGCTGGGAAGAATTTCTTCCTAACATCCAGCCTAAACCTCCCTTGGCACAGCTTGAGACTGTGTCCTCTTGTTCTGGTACTGGGAGAAAAGACCAACCTCCACCTGGATACAACCTCCCTTCAGGTAGTTGTAGACAGCAAGAAGGTCTCCCCTGAGCCTCCTCTTCTCCAGGCTAAGCAACCCCAGCTAAAACCATGGCAGCAACCACGTCCAATCCCCTCTTGAACACCTCCAGGGATGGGGACTCCACTACCTCCCTGGGCAGCACATTCCAATGGCTAACAACTCTCTTGGTGAAGAACTTTCTCCTCACCTCCAGCCTAAACTTCCCCTGGCACAGCTTGAGAACATGTTCAAAACTTCATGTTTGCAACATAACGTAACAGTTCAGATGGAAGGCAGTAAAAACTGTTTGTTAACAAGAATTACTAGCACTGTTAGTGGCCATTCTTTTGTTGCCTCATTTTAAATGTAGTCACTTCCTAGCTTACCCTCATTAGACTATTCCAGTTATCAATAGAAAATAGAATAGAAAACAGAATTAACCAGGTTGGAAAAGACCTTTGAGATCATCAAGTCCAACCTATCACCCAACACCATCTAATCAACTAAACCATGGCATCAAGCACCCCATCCAGTCTCTTCCTAAACACGTCCAATGATGGTGGCTCCACCACTTCCCTGGGCAGCACATTCCAATGGCCAGTCTCTCTTGCTGGGAAGAATTTCTTCCTAGCATCCAGCCTAAACCTCCCCTGGCACAGCTTGAGACTGTGTCCTCTTGTTCTGGTGCTGCTTGCCTGGGAGAAGAGACCAACCCCCACCTGGCTACAACCTCCCTTCAGGTAGTTGTAGACAGCAAGGAGGTCTGCCCTGAGCCTCCTCTTCTCCAGGCTAAGCAACCCCAGCTCCCTCAGCCTCTCCTCACAGGGCTGTGCTCCAGACGCCTCCCCAGCTTTGTTGCCCTTCTCTGGACACCTTCCAGCAACTCAACATCTTTCCTGAACTGAGGAGCCCAGAACTGGACACAGGACTCAAGGTGTGGCCCAACCAGTGCTGAGTACAGGGCACAATGACTTCCCTGCTCCTGGTGGCCACACTGTTCCTGATGCAGGCCACAGAGGGAAAGTCATGGATACGGTGAGTAGACCTGAAAGCAAGCAAAATCAGTAATGCTGCTTCCTGAGGTTTACTATATAACACTGTGTGGGGGCAGCTGATGGGGCTTTCCTGCAAAAGGAGATGCAGTGTTTAATTTTTAAGGTGGATTTTCTCAAGATGGAACTCATGGCCCCTCTTTGTGTGGGACTGAAAAATTGCTGCTTAGCTGCTGCGTGGAAAGAGTTGCCCCTCAGCAGTGCAATCTCAGTAAGGACTACCTGAGCAAAGCCTTCGACACTGTCCCGCACCACATCCTGGCCTCCAAACTGGTGACACATGGGTTTGATGGGTGACCACTAGGACCACTAGATGGATAAAGAACTGGCTTGATGGTCACACCCAAAGAGTGGCTGTCAATGGGTTCATGTCCCAGTGGAGGCCAGGGACAAGCAGAGTCCCTCAGGGATCACTCCTGGGACCAGGCTTGTTCAACATCTTTGTGGGTGCCATGGACAGTGGCGCTGAGTGCACCCTCAGCAGGTTTGCTGATGACACCAAGCTGTGTGGTGCAGCTGACAGCTGGAGGGAAGGGATCCATCCAGAGGGACCTTGACAGGCTGGAGAGGTGGGCACAAGCCAACCTCAGGAGGTTCAACAAGACCAAGGGCAGGGTCCTGCAGCTGGGTGGAGGCAATCCCAGGCACAAATCCAGGCTGGGCAGGGACTGGCTGGAAAGCAGCCCTGAGGAGAGAGACTTGGGGGTGCTGGGGGAGGAGAAGCTCAGCAGGAGCTCTCAGTGTGCACTTGCAGCTCGGAAAGCCAATCAGATCCTGGGCTGCAGCAAGAGAAGTGTGGCCAGCAGGGCAAGGGAGGGGATTCTCCCCCTCTACTCAGCTTTGCTGAGACCCCACCTGGAGTACTGCCTCCAGTTCTGGAGCCCCTATGACAAGAGGGATCTGGAGGGGCTGGAAGGTGTCCAGAGCAGGGCCACGAGGATAAGCAGAGGGCTGAAGCACCTCTCCTGAGAGGACAGACTGAAGGAGTTGGGGCTGTTCAGTCTGGAGAAGAGAAGGCTCCAGGGTGACCTAATTGTGGCCTTCCAGTATCTGAAGGGGGCTACAAGAAGGCTGGGGAGGGATTTCTCAGGATCTCAGGTAGTGATAGGACTAGGGGGAATGGAATGAAGCTGGAGGTGGGGAGATTGAGGCTGCAGGTGATGAGGAAGTTCTTCCCCATGAGAGTGGTGAAGCCCTGGAATGGGTTGTCCAGGGAGGTGGTTGAGGCCCTGTCCCTGGAGGTGTTTAAGCCCAGGCTGGATGAGGCTGTGGCCAGCCTGATCTAGTGTGGGGTGTCCCTGCCCATGGCAGGGGGGTTGGAACTAGATGATCCTTGTCGTCCCTTCCAACCCTGACTGATCCTATGATACATCTGAAATAGGCAATGCACTGCAAAAATTTTGGCAGTGTTTTGACAAACAGGTCTGAGAAGGTAAATGTGCAAAGCTGTGTTCTAAAGGACATCCAATCAGAGAAGCAAAAGGGTCTTAAATTTCAAAAGAAATTAAACACTCTTGAGGATTTTTGTCTCTTCCAGAAGTGTCAGTGCTTCCAAAAAAAGTCAAGAGGCCTTTTGGGAGAAAGTACTGCTCACACTTATTTTTCATGACTAAGAAGGTTAAGATTTTATTAATGGCTAAGGTTGCGAGCAATATGTTCAGGAGTCTTGGTAATGAATCTCTGTATTTTACAACTGGAGAGAATAACAGGGCCACAAACAAGAGAAAATAGACTGCTCTTGAATCAAATGCACAGCCAATGAGACCCTTTCAGGACAGAAAATTTGACATGGGATCCCAAATTCCTGTTCAATGAAATAATTCAAGTGTGCCTTCAACAAGTCCAAGTGCTGGGCGCTGCAGTTTGGCCACAACCACCCCATGCAGTGCTGCAGGCTGGGGTCAGAGTGGCTGAGAGCAGCCAGGCAGAGAGGGACCTGGGGGGACTGGTCGATGGTAGGCTGAACATGAGCCTGCAGTGTGCCCAGGCAGGCAGGAGGGCCAATGGCATCCTGGCCTGAACAGTGTGGCCAGCAGGAGCAGGGAGGTCATTCTCCCCTGTACACTGCACTGGTTAGGCCACACCTTGAGTCCTGTGTCCAGTTCTGTGCCCCTCAGTTTAGGAAGGAGGTTGAGTTGCTGAAAGGTGTCCAGAGAAGGGCAACAAAGCTGGGGAGGGGTTTGGAACACAAGCCCTATGAGGAGAGGCTGAGGGAGCTGGGGTTGCTTAGCCTGGAGAAGAGGAGACTCAGGAGTGACCTTATTGCTCTCTACAACTACCTGAAGGGAGACTGTATACAGGCAGAGGTTGGTCTCTTCTCCCAGGCAACCAGCACCAGAACAAGAGGACACAGTCTCAGGCTGTGCCAGGGGAGGTTTAGTCTGGAGGTTAGGAAGAAGTTTTACACAGAGAGAGTGATTGCCCATTGGAATGTGCTGCCTGAGGAGGTGGTGGAGTCACCATCACTGGAGGTGTTCAGGAGGAGACTTGATGGGGTGCTTGGTGCCATGGGTTAGTTGATTAGGTGGTGTTGGATTGGTTGATAGGTTGGACACAATGATCTTGAAGGTCTCTTCCAACCTGATCTATTCTATTCTATTCTATTCTACTCTACTCTACTCTACTCTACTCTATTTTATTCTATTCTAACATATAACAACTACCTAATACTATGAGATGAACCAGGTACATTATGAAAGAAATAAAACAAAACAACCCCCCCAAATTTCCTACTGAACCATGACTTTTATTCCCACTGGGCTGTAGTTATGTCTCCCCTGGCCCTATGTAAGAGAAAACAGAGGGGATGAGGGAAGCAGAATCATTTGCTAAATTAAAGAGTCCCAGAACTTCCTCTAATGACAGGAAGTTTTCAATGGACCATGCTAAATGAATGTCCTTTAATGAATTTATAAGCTATGATGCAATGGAAGCTTTTAAGGCCCTCTGAAAATTGGAGGAGAAGTAGCGTGAATCCCTTCAAACCCTGCCCACAAAACAAACCAGCTGGAGATTTCTGGAGAAGAATAGCAGTGAAACACTGAGTGCACACATTTATATTGTTGTGTTTTGGCTTTTGGAATTAAGGCTAAGACCAGTTGGCACATTCCCACCTCCCACGTTCCTGCTTCAATTGCCTCGCGCGCTGCGAGAGGACTGCAGCTGATTATGCTCAGAAAATAAATCACCCCAGCCAGAAGGCTGAAAAGTGCAATTTTCACCCAGAAACTCCACGTTACATTGTCCAGAAACGCACAAGACTCCACAGAGAAGAGTCAGCACAGCCTATCAGCCGCTGCCTGCTGAGGCAGTTGTGATGGCATTTCAGTTTCCCTTGGGACAACCAGCATGTGTCTACTACAATAGGTAAGTGGGCAGGAAAGAACAGCCTAAGGCCACAGAAATGCAACAGCACTTTCTGAAGTTGTTTTGACTGTGAAGCAGATGGGATACAAGATGGTTATGGGTAAGAACACAACAACCCCATGCTGTGCTACAGGCTGGGGTCAGAGTGGCTGGAAAGAAGCCAGGCAGAGAGGGACCTGGGGGGACTGGTTGACAGCTGGATGAACATAAGCCAGAAGTGTGCCCAGGTGGCCAAGAAGGCCAATGGCATCCTGGCCTGCATTAGGAATAGAGTGACCAGCAGGAGCAGGGAAGTCATTGTGCCCTGTGCTCAGCAGTGGTTAGGTCACACCTTGAGTCCTGTGTCCAGTTCTGTGCCCCTCAGTTTAGGAAAGATGTTGAGTTGCTGGAAGGTGTCCAGAGAAGGGCAACAAAGCTGGGGAGGGGTCTGGAGCACAGCCCTGTGAGGAGAGGCTGAGGGTGCTGGGGTTGCTTAGCCTGGAGAAGAGGAGGCTCAGGGGAGACCTTCTTGCTGTCTCCAACTACCCGAAGGGAGGTTGTAGCCAGGAGGGGTTTGGTCTCTTCTCCCAGGCAACCAGCACCAGAACAAGAGGACACAGTCTCAAGCTGCACTAGGGGAGGTTTAAGCTGAAGGTGAGGAGAAAGTTCCTCCCAGAAAGAGAGATTGGCCATTGGAATGTGCTGCCCAGGGAGGTGGTGGAGTCACCAACCCTGGAGGTTCAAGAGGGGATTGGATGTGGCACTTGAAGCCATGGTTTAGTTAGTCCTGAGGTGTTGGGTGATAGGTTGGACTTGATGATAGACGTCTGAGGTCTTTTCCAACCTTATTGATTCTATGATTCTAAGAACTGAAGGGTGTATTGTACCCACCCAGAGTCATAAAATGGATTATTCCATACAAGCTCTAACCAGGTGTGCAGATTTCTTCCTTATTTTTCCCACCTTATTTCTTATTTCCTTATTTCTTCCTTATTTCTACCACCCCCCACCTCAGCCCTTTTTGTGTTTAATACAACATTCTAAATTTGATTGAGGGTGACTGTTACACCTTTTATCAGTTATGGTACAATTTGAGGAATATATTTACACAATATATCCTGAGAATAATTAGAAGAAAGTGCAAGTAATTATTTGCTTACTTCTCTTCTATGCCTGGTAGGCAAAGGCAGCCATTGCAAGCACGTTTTCACATTGATTCCTCTAAGAGCAAAGAGAGTTTCATACACCTTGCAGCTGTGCTCCAAATAAAAACACATCATTTTGAAGTGTGCATTTATTTGTAATCATAAGAAACTATCACTCTTCCATGACTTGCCTGTAATGAAAGAGCTTAGAATAGAATAGAATAGGAATAGAATTAACCAGGTTGCAAAAGACCTCTGAGATCAAGTCCAGCCTGTCATCCAACACTGTCTAATCAACTGAACCATGGCACCAAGAAACCCATCAAGTCTCTTCCTAAACTCCTCCAGCGATGGTGACTCCACAACCTCCCTGGGCAGCACATTCCAATGGGCAATGGTCTCCCCTGAGCCTCCTCTTCTCCAGACTAAGCAACCCCAGCTCCCTCAGCCTCTCCTCACAGGGCTGTGCTCCAGACTCCTCCCCAGCTTTGTTGCCCTTCTCTGGACACCTTCCAGCAACTCAACATCTATCCTAAACTGAGGGGCCCAGAACTGGACACAGGACTCAAGGTGTGACCTAGCCAGTGCTGAGCACAGGGCACAATGACTTCCCTGCTCCTGCTGGCCACACTGTTCCTGATGCAGGCCAGGATGCCATTGGCCTTCTTGACCACCTGGGCACACTGCTGGATCACGTTCAGCCAGCTGTCAACCAGTCCCCCCAGGTCCCTCTCTGCCTGGCTGCTCTCCAGCCACTCTGACCCCAGCCTGTAGCACTGCCTGGGGTTCTTGTGGCCAATGTGCAGAACCCAGCACTCAGATGTGTTCAGTCTCATCCTGTTGGACTCTGCCCATCTGTCCAGCCTGTCAAGGTCCCTCTGCAGAGCTCTCCTGTCCTCTAGCAGATCAACTCCTGCCCCCAGCTTGGTGTCATCTGCAAGTTTACTGCTGATGGACTCAATGCCCTCATCCACATCATCAATACAGATATTAAAGAGGATGGGGCCCAGCACTGATCCCTGGAGGACACCACTAGTGCCTGGCTGCCAGCTGGATGTGGCACTATTCACCACCACTCTCTAGGCCTGGCCCTCCAGCCAGGTCCTAACCCAGTGCAGAGTGCTGCTGTCCAAGCCAGGGGCTGCCAGCTTGGCCAGGAACTTCTCTGAGAGGTTATTCTAGTGTCCAACATACTCCACAATTGTGTTTTCCTAGATACTCTAACTAAATGAGCTTCACAAACAACCCTGTTTCAAGCACTAACCTAAACATTTATCATCATCTTGCTTCTTCATATTTTCAAGGTATCACCACTTGTTCTCTTTAGTGACTATTCTCCTCACCTGGAGTTCAAGCTTGTATATGGCAATGTAAGTGTGGGAACTACTATGTATGGAGACCAAATACACAGCCAGCCACTAAGGTCCTGTTTGGATGTGTTACAAAACCCTGTGATATACAAATGGTACATTCTGAAGTATACAAAAGTAATTTTCATCAAAGTAGCACTTTCCATTTATAGGTAACTTGGCTGTATACCAGACCCATAAGAACAGAGGCTACATATAGAACAGACCAGGTTGGAAGAGGCTTTCAAGATCATTAAGTCCAACCTATCACCCAACACCATACAATCAACTAAACCATGCAACCAAGCACGCCATCAAGTCTCCTTCTAAATACCTCCAATGATGGTGACTCCACCACCTCCCTGGGCAGCACATTCCAATGGCCAAACTCTCCTTCTGGGAAGAACTTCTTCCTAACATCCAGTCTAAACCTCCCCTGGCACAGCTTGAGACTGTGTACTCTTGTTCGGGTGCTGGTTGCCTGGGAGGAGAGACCAACCCCCACCTGGCTACAATCTCCCTTCAGGTAGTTGGAGACAGCAAGAAGGTTCCCCCTGAATCTCCTCTTCTCCAGGCTAAGCAACCCCAGCTCCCTCAGCCTCTCCTCACAGGGCTGTGCTCCAGACCCCTCCCCAGCTTTGTTGCCCTTCTCTGGACACCTTCCAGCAACTTAACATCTTTCCTAAACTGAGGGGCCCAGAACTGGAGACAGGACTCAAGACGTGGCCTAACCAGTGCAGTGTACAGGGGCAGAATGACCTCCCTGCTCCTGCTGGCCACACTGTTCCTGATGCAGGCCAGGATGCCATTGGCCCTCTTGGCCTCCTGGGCACACTGTTGGCTCCTGTTCAGCTTTTAAGCAGTGCAAAAAAAAAATGAAGTCCTTCAGAGAGTTCCATGTTAGAGATCTGATCTACACAAACACTGCTGTAAATAAAAAAAGCCTAACAGCCAGCAGTGTGCTCTTGTGGCCAAGGTGGTCAATGATATCCTAGGGTGCATTCAGAAGAGTGTGGTCAGCAGTTTGATTGCAGCTCTCCTACCCCTCTCCTCCGCCCTCTCATCTGGAGTAGTGCATCCAATTCTGGGCATCCCAGTTCAAGGATAAGAAACTCCTGGAAACAGTCCAACAGAGAGCTACAAAGACAATGAAGGGACTGGAGGATCTGCCTTAAAAGGATCTGCCTTAAAAGGAAAGGCTGAGAGAGCTGGGGCTTTTTAGCCTGGAGAGGACTGCAGGGGGATCTCATTAGTGCTTATCAGTATCTAAAGGGCACGGAGACAGACTCATCTCAGTGGTGACCAGTCACAGCACATGCAGCAATGGACACAAAAAGGAACACAAGAAGTTCCAAGTAAACATCAGGAAAAACCTTCCCTTTGAGAATGGCAGAGCACTGGAACAGGCTGCCCAGAGAAGCTGTGGAGTCTTAGTCTCTGGAGGCATTCCAAACCTGCTTGGATGTGTTCCTATGGGATTTACTCTAGACAACCCTGCTCTAGCGGGAGAGCTGAACCAGAAGATCTTCAGAGGTCACTTCAAATCCCCACTATTTTGTGAGGCCACATTATTGTGGCCTTCCAGTATCTGAAGGGGGCTACAAGAAGGCTGGGGAGGGACTTCTCAGGATCTCAGGTAGTGCTAGGACTAGGGGGAATGGAATGAAGCTGGAGGTGGGGAGATTGAGGCTGGAGGTGAGGAGGAAGTTCTTCCCCATGAGAGTGGTGAAGCCCTGGAATGGGTTGTCCAGGGAGGTGGTTGAGGCCCTGTCCCTGGAGGTTTTTAAGCCCAGGCTGGATGAGGCTGTGGCCAGGCTGATCTAGTGTGGGGTGTCCCTGCCCATGGCAGGGGGGTTGGAACTAGATGACCCTTGTGGTCCCTTCCAACCCTGACTGATTCTATGATTCTGTCACACTGAAACCCTTACCAAATGCACATGCCTTTGGAGAACCCAATCACATGTGGCAAACATATTCCAGAGAAGGGTCAGCAACAGAAAGTAAAGAAAGAATGAGAACAATTAATAAACAACACCACCCCCCTCCTCTTTCAGCAATTCCAGATCATTCTTGCCCAGGTCAATCCAGAGAAAGGAAGAAGGCACAGCAGTATCTACAGCAGTGACTGCATGAGTAATTCCCTTGTTACTAGCATACTTGTGCAGTGCAAGAATTTAGTTCTGGTCTTACTGCTGCAGAATTGGCTGCTACAAGTCATTAGTTGTAGCTGTGTTTAGTGATTAAATCCAAAAGCTGTTGTTTTGTAATAATTTCAATGCATGATGTTTGCCTCCAACAAAATGAGAAGTGTTAATCAGAAGTAAGTGCAGTAGCACTGCAGTGATCTGCAAATTTGGCTGTTTTTAAGGCAGAACTTGAGAAGCCAGCTCTTGTTTTGAAAACAGAGCAACCACTGAGGCAAAAATCAAGCAATAAACTTCCTTGACTAGCCATAGCTGCAACCCATCTTACACTCTGTTTATGGGAACAAGCATTTAGATATTATGACATTCCACCATGTACTTTTTCACTATCACACTAAACCAATAATCACATTAGCAAGGTTCCTGTCTCCTTTCCTCACATCAAGAGCTACAGGAGGATATTCCTTTTAATTGCTTCCAGAGAAACATCTGGTCCTGCCAGTGCAGTTGTACCACACCACAGTGCATCTCGGGCTATACCTGATCACTACATACAAGCTTCAACAGACTTCTTTTGGGGAAGTCAACAAAGTATTTCAACCCAAACCATTATAGTTGAGGAAAGATGTTGAGTTGCTGGAAGGTGTCCAGAGAAGGGCAACAAAGCTAGGGAGGGGTCTGGAGCTCAGCCCTGTGAGGAGAGGCTGAGGGAGCTGGGGTTGCTCAGCCTGGAGAAGAGAAGGCTCAGGGGAGACCTTCTTGCTCTCTACAACTCCCTGAAAGGAGGTTGTAGCCGGGTGGGGGTTGTTCTCTTCTCCCAGGCAACCAGCACCAGAACAAGAGGACACAGTCTCAAGCTGCACCAGGGAAGGTTTAGGCTGGATGTTAGGAAGAAATTCTTGACAGAAAGAGAGATTGGCCATTGGAATGTGATGCCCAGGGAGGTGGTGGAGTCACCATCACTGGAGGTGTTTAGCAAGAGACTGGATGAGGCAGTTGGTGCCATGGTTTAGTTGATTAGATGGTGTTGGGGGATAGGTTGGACTTGATCTTGGAGGTCTTTTCCAACCTGGTTAATTCTCTTCTCTTCAGCTGGGAGGGAGTTTTGATCTGCTGCAGAGTAGGAAGGCTCTACAGAGGGATCTGGACAGGCTGGATCGATGGGCCAAGTATGAGATTCAACAAGACCAAGTGCTGGGTCCTGCACTTAGGTCACAACAACCTCATGAACGCTCTAGGTTTGGGGCAGAGTGGCTGGAAGGCTGCCCAGCAGAGAAAGACCTGGAGGTGTTGATCCACAGCTGGCTGAACCTGAGCCAGCATGTGACCAGGTGGCCAAGAAGGCTATCAGCATCCTGGCCTGTATCAGTAGTGTGACCAGCAGGACCAGGGCAGTGATTGTCTCCCTGGACTCAGCACTGGTGAAGCCACACCTTGCAACCTGGGCTTAATTTTGGAGGCCTCACTACAAGAAGTACATTGAGGTGCTGGAGTGTGTCCAGAGAAGGGCAATGAAGTTGGTGAAGCATCTGGAGAACAGGTCTTGTGAGGAGTGGCTGAAGGAATTGGGGTTGTTTAGCCTGGAGAAAAGGAGGATGAAGAGAGCCCTTCTTGCTCTCTACAACTGGGTGTTGGTCTCTTCTCCCTCATAAGAAGTGATAGGACGAGAGGAGATAGCCTCAAGTTGTACCAGGGGAGGTTTAGATTGGATATTAGTAGAAAATTCTTGACTGAGAGGGCTCTCAAATACTGAAACAGGCTCCCTAGGGAGGTGGTTGAATCCCCATCCCTGGAGGTGTTTAAAGACACAGATGTGGTGCCAAGGGACATGGTTTACACCAGACTTGGCAGAGTTAGATAATGGTTGGACTTTATGATTTTAAAGGTCCTTTCCAACTCAAATAATTCTATGATTCTATATAAAGCAGGTTATAGTAAAGAAGGGAAAAACAAATCCCAGAGAAGGCAACTCCCTGGTAATGAAGGAACTGACACAAAAACTTACCACACTGATCACTTGTTGGAGATACTGTGCAGCTGAAAGATTAAGTGTTAAGTGCT
This sequence comes from Dryobates pubescens, assembly GCF_014839835.1. Lineage (NCBI taxonomy): Eukaryota > Metazoa > Chordata > Aves > Piciformes > Picidae > Dryobates > Dryobates pubescens. The sequence continues at coordinate 41,504,346 of NC_071619.1, forward strand.
GATACAAACCCATAGAAACATATTTTACTTGCCTTTAGGGTTTCACAGACTACATTTATGCATTTATGAGCTCAGCTTTAGTGACTAATGCAAGGCTTACAGAGGTAAATTAACACTCTCCTAAGAGGTCTTTTCAGTATTTTACTCCTAACCCACACAAACTCCTAGGTCTGTTTGGGAAATTTCAAATGTACTTATCCCTAAATGGACTTCTCAGTCATGGTTTCAGTCAGCTCAAAACAGCAGCAAGGGACAAGGTTGAAACCCAACACTGCTAACATTTTCCAGGATGCCCAATACAAAACCGATAAAGGAGTTCAGTAGTGCTGTGCTGATTCATTAACCTGTGTGCAAGGCCACTTAATGTGAAACACATCTCATGTTACAGGAGCACTAACCAGGGACTGCTGGAACAGAAGGCACTTCTTCGGGTCAACACCACAGGCAAGGATGGCAGCCGTGGTGTCCAGGATGTTCTGGCGCAGGACAGCTGGCTCCTTGGGCACGGTGAGAGAGTGCATGTCCATAATGCTATACAGCACTGAGCTGCATTCCTCCTGCAGATTCACCCAGTTCTGAATGGCTCCAAGGTAGTTGCCCAGGTGAGGTGTCCCAGTTGGCTGGATACCGGAGAAAATCCGATCCATGGCCGCGCTCTGTTACAAAGCATTGGTAAAGTTAACACATGCAGGGTTTGGACAGATTCTATTGGTGACTCTCCTCTTTAATATCTTCATTGATGATCTGGATGAGGGGATTGAGACAGTCATCAGCAAATTTGCAGATGACACCAAGATGGGAGCAGATGTTGGTCAGTTAGAGGGCAGAAGGGCTCTGCAGAGGGACCTCGACCGACTGGACAGATGGGCAGAGTCCAACAGGATGGCATTTAACAAGTCCAAGTGCCAGGTGCTGCACTTTGGCCACAGCAACCCCATGCAGAGCTACAGGCTGGGGTCAGAGTGGCTGAGAGCTCCCAAACAGAGAGGAACCTGGGGGTGCTGATTGACAGCCACCTAAACATGAGCCAGCAGTGTGCCCAGGTGGCAAAGAAGGCAAATGGCATCCTGGCCTGCAGTAGGAATAGTGTGGCCAGCAGGAGCAGGGAAGTCATTGTGCCCTGTACTCAGCAGTGGTTAGGCTGCACCTTGAGTCCTGCGTCCAGTTCTGGGCCCCTCAGGTTAGGAAGGACATCGAGACACTTGAACATGTCCAGAGAAGGGCAACAAAGGCTGGGGAGAAGCCTTGAGCACAGCCCTGTGAGGAGAGGCTGAGGGAGCTGGGGTTGCTTAGCCTGGAGAAGAGGAGGCTCAGGGGAGACTTTATTGCTGTCCACAACTGCCTGAAGGGAGGTTGTAGCCAGGTGGGGGTTGGCCTCTTCTCCCACGCAACCAGCACCAGAACAAGAGGACACAGTCTCAAGCTGTGCCAGGGGAGGTTTAGGCTGGAGGTAAGGAGAAAGTTCTTCCCAGCAAGAGAGATTGGCCATTGGAATGTGCTGCCCAGGGAGGTGGTGGAGTCACCACACTGGAGGTGTTTAAGAAGAGCCTGGATGAGGCACTTGCTGCCATGGTTTAGTTGATTAGATGGTGCTGGGTGATAGGTTGGACTTGATGATCTTCAAGGTCTTTTCCAACCTGGTTAATTCTATCCTATTCTAAGAACCTGAGGTAAACATATCCTATATTCCAGCAGATTGCTGTCTTAATACCCAGGAACATCGAAATGTCATTTTTCTAGGTGTAAAGAATATTTTGAGAGGTCCCTGCAAGCAACATAGACCTTGACCCAAAAGTCAAACAATAATTAAAGAGAGTATCGAAGTTCTGCAACTACCTCTCTAGGCAGCACAGGAGTTTCTAAAAGGGCTCTACAGAGAAATACTTCCAGAGCTTGGGATTACACTGGGAATACTGTGGATGCATCAGGAGCATCAAAACATCAAGTGCTGAAGAGAGTTCACTAACAAGCAGCAAAACTAAAATAATAAAAAAGGAACATCAAGAAGCTGAGGTTGTGGGCAAAGATTGAAAAAATAGTAAACCATGTATAGCTTGGCTAAGTGAGAGTTATCATCTTGGAAAGTTTATTTTCCTGCATCCCAGCCCTCCATCCATTTTCTCAGAGCCCCAAGCTGTCAGCATATGATCAATTACTTCTCTGACCTTTCCAAAGAATTCTACCATATTCAGAAGTAACTGGGTGATGTTTGATGTGAAACTGCTTGCTACATGCCAAGCTGTAAGAGCATGCAAGACTGCCTGGCTTATAAATGAGGGTCCCACCAACACCAGCAGGGAGTCCCAGTCACAAAGCTGCACAGTGCAAACCCTCAGCCTGCGCTGTGCAGCAGGAACTCCAACCTCACCGTGCCTCCCTCTGGCTGTGTGATTTCTTTTCCTGATGGATTTTTATAAGCAACATCTATAGCAAGCCAGAGAGAATTTATTCACCAGTGTAGAGGATTTTCATCCCTGTGATCCTCTTACAAATGTACGGTGGAATCAAGTCACACAACTATGAAAACACACCCATTGGCAGCAAAAGTCAATACCAGGTATCATTACCTGGGGGTGCTGATTGACAGCCACCTAAACATGAGCCAGCAGTGTGTCCAGGTGGCCAAGAAGGCCAATGGCATCCTGGCCTGCATCAGGAACAGTGTGGCCAGCAGGAGCAGAGAAGTAATTGTGCCCCTGTACTCTGCATTGGTTAGGCCACACCTTGAGTCCTGTGTCCAGTTCTGGGCCCCTCAGTTTAGGAAGGACATTGAGACACTTGAACGTGTCCAGAGAAGGGCAACAAGGCTGGGGAGAGGCCTTGAGCACAGCCCTGTGAGGAGAGGCTGAGGGAGCTGGGGTTGCTTAGCCTGGAGAAGGGGAGGCTCAGGGGAGACCTAATTTCTCTCTATAACTACCTGAAAGGTGGTTGTAGCCAGGAAGGGGTTGGTCTCTTCTCTCTAGCAACCGGCACCAGAACAAGAGGACACAGTCTCAAGCTGCACCAGGGGAGGTTTAGGCTGGAGGTGAGGAGAAAGCTCTTCACTGATGTGCTGGGTTGAGGCAGCCCCCTCCCCCCACCATGGGCAGGAATAAAACACTCAGACAAAGGGATTGCAAAAGTGATGAAAGTTTAAATAGAAAGCAGTGAATGTTACAGAAAACCCAAAGCGCAGTGACAGAGAGATCCCAAAACAAACCCAGAGCCATCCCATTCCCACCTGAGGGTACACCCGAGACCCTCAGGGCTCCTTCTTCCCCCTCCGTCTGCTGGGCTAGTCTCAGCTGGCCAGGCCTGAGACTGCCCATCCCCCCGTGGCCTTGGGCCTAGCAGGCCCAAAGCCAGCAGACATCTCCCCCAGTTACCGGCTGACGGAGGAAGAAGAAAAGAGAGAGAAGTGCTAGACCCCGCACTGGATCTTATAGTGGTGCAAAGAATTATGGTAGGAAATACACACAACTTCCTCTGTCCATCCCTCTGGGCTGGACTTCTGGACACAGGAAGTGAACACATCAGGGGGCGCCCAGCTCAAACTGCAACAACTGAGAGAGTCATTCGTCACTGGGATGTGCTGCCCAGGAAGGTGGTGGAGTCACCATCCCTGGAGGTGTTCAAGAGGGAATTGGATGTGGCACTTGGTGCCATGGTTTAGTCATGGAGTCGGTGGTGACAGATTGGACTCGATGACCTTCGAGGTCTCTTCCAACCTTGCTGATACTGTGATTACTATTAACTGTGAAAAAACTGACTTCAGGAAAGCTTAACCCATTTCCTTCAAAATGTGCAGGAAAATTACCCTTGTTTTCAAACTAAGCCTGGTGGTTTTCAGATCAAGACAATTTTCTTATCAGTGTTTGTGCTGACAGGTAAGAGCAGGTCTGGGCTAGCAGCCATGCCAATTTCTCCTGCTCACAAATGACTACACCTTTAAGCCCTGGTGGTAACCACTTGACCCCATCCCAAATATCTTCTTGACTTCTCATATATTCTTGACTCAGTTCCTGAAAGTTCTTAAAGAATCACCAGCAAAGGAGGTGTAAGGTAATCACCTCAGTGAAAAGCACATAATTTCTTTCAGCAGCAATTCTGACTTCCAGTTCTTGTGCTCCAACCCTTGACCAACCATGACTGCTTTCCTTCACACAAAAATAGTTATGCTACTCAATTTTGTTGTGTGCCATTTGATCCCTCTGCTTCCTATAAAAACATATGAGAGTATTTATCACCACTGACAGATCCCATTCACTTCTCACTAAGTGATTACCTGGACAAGGACTGCAGCCAGATTCTTGTTAACATTTCAGTGAAGAAGTTGCTTCTAATATTCAATCTAAGCCTCCCCTGGTGCAACTTGAGGTAATTTCCTCTCATCTGATTACTTTTTACTAGACAGATTAGACCAGCCTTGCTCCAGCATCCTTCCAGGTATTGTAGAGAGTGAGAAGGTCTTCCCTCAGCCCGCTTTGTCCAGACAGAACAACCCCAATTCCCTCAGTCACTCCTTATGAGAAAACCTGTTCTCCAGACCCTTCAACAGCCTCACTGCTCCCCTCTGGACTGCTGCAGCACATCAATGTCTTTCTTGTAGCAAGAGGCCTAAAACTGAACACAGTACTCAAGGTGTGTCCTCTTCAGTATCTTCTGATGTTATCACTTCTCTTCCCTGGGACCTTGAAGCTAGTGCCACACCAATGCAGAATCGGCTCTACCCCTGGGGTGAGTTATACCAGAACATGGGGTTGCTTAGCCTGGAGAAGAGGAGGCTCAGGGGAGACCTTATTGCTGTCTACAACTGAAGGCAAGTTGTAGCCAGGTGGGAGTTAGTCTCTTCTCCCAGGCAACCAGAACAAGAGGACACAGTCTCAAGCTGCACCAGGGGAGGTTCAGGCTGGATGTTAGGAAGAAATTCTTCCCAGAGAGATTGGCCATTGCAATGTGCTGCCCAGAGATATGGTGGAGTCACCATCACTGGAGGTGTTTAGGAAGAGACTGGATGAGGCACTTGGTGCCATGGTTTAGTTCATTAGATGGTGTTGGGTGATAGGTTGGACTCGATGATCTCAAAGGTCTTTTCCAACCTGGTTAATTCTATTCTATTCTATTCCTATTCTATTCTAAAATGGGAACCTATGTGCAGTCAGCACAGATATGCTCTGGTGCCAATACTTTGACCAAAAAAAAAAGCTTGTACCCTGACCCTCAGCAGAACAGCTCTGTCTACAAACTTTGTGGGTCCCCAAGTCACACAGACTCCATTCCCTTGCATGCAACCAGAGTTCCTACTTCACATGCTTCTCATGACATGTTCCTAATCTGCCTCTTCCCCTCCCTAGATAACCCTCGAGTCTGTAGATTACATCACTAGGAACATATTGTATGTATTGGCAAAACTATGTGTCCTCATTTGATTGCAATATACTCAAGTAGGTGGTGCAAATGCAACAGTGGCATTTAAACAGGCAGTTTGAGAGTGATTTTCACCAAGAAAATACAAGGCATCAGTGTCTCAAGATAAACTCTGCATTCTAATCCTGCACTGACCCCAAATATTTGAAGGGCAATAATGAAATAAGTATAGATCACAGTATCACAGCATATTAGAGGTTAGAAGGGACCTGAAGAGATCATCCAGTCCAACCCCCCTACCAAAGCAGAATCACTTAGGGTAGTCTGCACAGGCATGCATCCAGGTGGGTTTTGAAAGTCTCCAGAGAAGGCGACTCCTCTCTGGGCAGCCTGTTCCAGTACTCTGACACCCTCACTGTAAAGAAGCTTCTCCTCATGTTAAGGTGAAACCTTCTGCATTCAAGTTTGAACCCTTTGTTTCTTATTACTGTGTACCACTGAAAAGAGCCTGGCCCCGTCCACTTGACACCCACCCCTCAGATATTTATACATATTGATGAGATCCCCTCTCATTCTTCTCATCTCAAGGCTAAATAGCCCCAGGGATCTCAGTCTCTCTTCATAGGGGAGATGCTCAAGTCCCCTAATCAACCTCATGGCTCTCCCTTGGATTCTCTCCACCAGTTCTCTGTCTTTCTTGAACTGGGGAGCCCAAACAGAGTATTACAACAAACCTAAGCAGCATCTCAGTTTTAACATAAATTAACACTCCATGCTGCAAAGCAGACTCCCAAGTACAATGCAAAATGGACAAAGTTCCATATAAAGACAGAAAAAAGTTCTCTGTCCAGTAAAGAGAGTATCTGTGTAAGCAAGCATGGCATCTTTAATGGTGCTTACATGTAAACAACCATTTATGAAAGGTTTGTTCAGTATATGGGCAATAAATATCAAGTTAAATATGAGGAACAAACAGTAGCAGCATTATACTGAGCCTAGGCTCAGCGATTGCTTAACCTAAAGTGTGGAACTTGCAGAAACAAGTTAAATCCAATAATGAAAACTGAGCTAGGCTGGACCTGGGTAAAGCACTAGCAAATACATGACAAAGAACAAACCCACCCTGGCTCCAAGCTGAGGGACCAATTTGACTAGGAGTCTTTAAACCCTTTGATTCCATTTAACAACATAAAGCATGACATGTTACAGCAAATTGGGCAGTATGAAATATTCCATTGTGTGAGCAGAAGTTTGGGTTTGAAAAAAAAAAAAGTCCCCACAAAACACCCTTAAATGAGTCCTGGATTTCTAGCACTAAAAATATACAGAGAACATTGCCCCTTTGGAGACAGTTTATGTTCCATGTTTGTTCACTCTGTGAGAAGCAGCGGGCAGCATAGCAACGTGGCAGGGGAGTTCTGCCTGGTACCATGAAATCATGAGGCTGGAATGCACTTCAATGAAGCTGTTAGGTCAGGGGATGCGAGCTGTGTGCTCCAAAGGATTGGAGTTGGAAAAGGATAAAAACAAAAGGAGTGAAGGCTTCCCAACGGAGCAGAGTGAAAGCCACAAGACATGCAGCTCCAGCCCACGGGCACTCACTCATTCAGACATCTGTAGTAAGCACAGTGTGAGCCTGCTGTTCATGTGTTTAACTCTGTGTGGTGTGTGCACCTACACCATAGTGCTGCATGCTAATCTCCACTCCTGTTAAAAGCACAGTACATGACAGATGGTTTAACACCTACTATTGGTTTTGTCTCAATAAGACTTCTGTGCAGCAATTCCAAACACCACAGTGCAGTTCTCAGCAGCATTTCTAAATGAAGAAAGGCACTGAGGTACTGGAACAGGTCCAGAGAAAGTCAACAAAGCTGGTGAAGGGTCTGGGGAACAGGTCTTGTGAGGAGCAGCTGAGGGAAGTGGGGTTGTTTAGTCTGGAGAAGAGCAGGCTTCAAAAAGACCTTGCTCTCTACACCTCCCTGAAAGGAGGCTGGAGCCAGGTAGGTGTTGATCTCTTCTCACTAGTAGTAAGAGACAGGATGAGAGGAAATGGCCTCAAGTTGCAACAGAGGAGGTTGACTTGGCTATTAGAAGAAACATCCTCACTGTAACAGGCTCCCCAGGGAGTTGGTTGAATCTCCATCCCTGGAGGTGCTTCAGTGACACAGTAATGTGGTGCTGAGAGACATGGTTTAGCAGCAGCCTTGGTAGAGTTAGACAGCAATTGAACTCAGTCTTAAGGTTCTTCCCCAACCAAATGATTCTATGTTTCTATGAAGCTTGGCACCAAACTCCATTAGATTCAGGTGTTCTCTTACTAACCTCTTTTTTCACAATGAGGTAAACAACTGCTACTCCTTACACAGAAAAGCTGTCAGTGTCAAAATGCTCTCAGATTAGGAATAAGCATCACATCCTTGTCCCAGAGCAGGATGGCTGAAGTCTGGCCCCAACACTCTGCAGTATGGCCTCATCCCTTTTCAATGCAAAAGAATAGACTGGAAAAGATGATAGCTTCCAAAATCTAATACTGCTCTCCTCAACCAAAGCAAGAGCTTTTCTCAGTATGTCATACATCCTGTTCAATACCTTTATTGATAATGTGGACAAGGGGACTGAGTCCATCATCAGTAAGTTTGCAGGTGACACCAAGCTGGGGGCAGGAGTTGATCTGTTAGAGGGTGGAAGAGCTCTGCAGAGGGACCTTGACAGGCTGGACAGATGGGCAGAGTTCAAGGGCATGAGATTGAACACATCCAAGTGCCAGGTTCTACACACTGGCCACAGCAACCCCATGCAGTGCTACAGGCTGGGGTCAGAGTGGGTGGAGAGCAGCCAGGCAGAAAGGGACCCAGGGGTACTGGTTGATAGTAGGCTGAATGTGAGCCAGCAGTGTGCCCAGGTGGCCAAGAAGGCCAATGGCATCCTGGCCTGCATCAGGAACAGTGTGGCCAGCAGGAGCAGGGAGGTGATTCTGCCCCTGTACACTGCACTGGTTAGGCCACATCTTGAGTGCTGTGTCCAGTTCTGTGCCCCTCAGTTTAGGAAAGATGTTGAGTTGCTGGAAGGTGTCCAGAGAAGGGCAACAAAGCTGGGGAGGGGTCTGGAGCACAGCCCTGTGAGGAGAGGCTGAGGGAGCTGGGGTTGCTTAGCCTGGAGAAGAGAAGGCTCAGGGGAGACCTTCTTGCTCTCTACAACTCCCTGAAAGGAGGTTGTAGCCAGGAGGGGGTTGGTCTCTTCTCCCAGGCAACCAGCACCAGAACAAGAGGACACAGTCTCAAGCTGCACCAGGGAAGGTTTAGGCTGGGTGTTAGGAAGAAGTTCTTCCCAGAAAGAGAGATTGGCCATTGGAATGTGCTGCCCAGGGAGCACATTCTAGAAGTGTTTAAGAAGAGAGGCACTTGGTGCCACTTGGTGCTATGGTTTAGTTGATCAGATGGTGTTGGGTGAGAGGTTGGGCTTGATGATCTCGAACATCTTTTCCAACCTGGTTAATTCTATTCTACTTGTAGTAAGGACACCTACAACTGCCCAGGCAGTAAAAAATACACTCATTCCTTGCTCGTGAGACAAAAGTACCAGAACTAGAGTACACACTGAAGTTTATTTAATGAGAGTTCCTTAACTAGAGTAAAGGAAAAGAGCCATGCAAATCAAAACCTCCCATGTGGCTAGCCAATTCTTATCATTCTATCTACACCTTTCATGTTTTTATGAATTCTGTGAGGCTGACCACAAGTTGAATACACGTATTTGCCTGTCATGGTCAACAGGAAACTGCTTCTCACGTGAAAGCATCCACAGGACTTGAAGCTTTCTTCTTAAAACTCCATAGAAATGTTGCCATCACACACCTGAAACTACAGCAGACAAGCTACAATTTTAAGGCATACATGCACTTTCATTTCTGTGTGGGTTTTAAAATCAGGAGAAGCTTAGCACCAACTTGAGGAAGCAGGAGAAAGTTGCCAATATGCAATTCTCAGGATAGAATAGAATAGAATAGAATAGACCAGGTTGGAAGAGACCTCAAAGATCATCACATCCAACCCCTCAACCAATCCAACCCACCTAAACAACTAACCCATGGCACCAAGCACCCCATCAAGTCTCCTCCTGAACACCTCCAATGATGGTGACTCCACCACCTCCTCGGGCAGCCCATTCCAATGGGCAATCACTCTCTCTGTATAGAACTTCTTCCTAAGCTCCAGCCTAAACTTCCCCTGGCACAGCTTGAGATGGTGTCCTCTTGTTCTGGTGCAGGCTGCCTGGGAGAAGAGACCAACCTCTGCCTGTCAACAACCTCCCTTCAGGTAGTTGTAGAGAGCAATGAGGTCGCCCCTGAGTCTCATCTTCTCCAGGCTAAGCAACCCCAGCTCCCTCAGCCTCTCCTCACAGGGCTGTGTTCCAAACCCCTCCCCAACTTTGTTGCCCTTCTCTGGACATGTTCCATCAAGTCAACATCTTTCCTAAACTGAGGGGCCCAGAACTGGACACAGGACTCAAGGTGTGGCCTAACCAGTGCAGTGTACAGGGGCAGAATGACCTCCTTGCTCCTGCTGGCCACACTTTTCCTGATGCAGGCCAGGATGCCATTGGTATAGAAAAGCATTTGTACAATTACATAAAAGAAGACATTAAAAAATTAGTTGGTTAGAGTCTGATTTAGACCTGTTGTTTGACACACCAGACCATAAAATGATGGCATTAACCCTGCCCTTGAAGCGGAGAGGCAGTATATCTCAACTTCTCAATCAGTGATGGGAGAGATGGACACTTAAGATTTTTCAAGATTCTGACTAGCCAGATAGAGAGACAGAAAAATCAAAACCCAAAAAGTCTTTTTTCAGTTGTATCCTCTGAATAACTGAAGGTAAGGACAAAGCTTCACACTGACTAATTTCTTTGGATTTTGTTCATAAATCAATCTGAGCAAGGTCAGTAATGAGAAACAGACTTATGACTACCCACAGTATATACAATAAATAGCTTAATCTTTACATTAACAGAAAGACTTGCTTGCAAGCTCACCTTTGGGCTGAAACACAAGCAAGAGACTTCTGACCCCATATCCACACTGCTACAGAAAATGATGACAGTATTACAATAGCAGCTGCAACAAAACTGACCCCACAACCCACACTGGTGGTTACTATTCACATGCTAGAGCATTTAGCTGCTCTGCTTCATTTTAACAGCTATTTAGTTGGGGCAGAACAGGTGAAGAGCCAAGTGAGATCTGCAGCATCAGAGCTAATTCTAAATGCAGGTGGTGGGCATGACAGAGAGAGCAGGAAGTCAATGGGAGAATCACTGCTGACATCAACAACTGGAAAGATTGATGGCTTCCCTCTCTAGTTTTCCCCACTGTGTAGGCACGCAGGGGGTGGGGGAAAGGGACGGAGAAGCTGCTGTGCTGGCAACATAACACACCACACAGCCTCCACAGCACCAGCACTGATTAATGAGGCTGGAACAACTCAGGAAGCAGTAAAGGATCATTCACAGACTTTGCTCTTCTTGTTAGAGTTTCGTGCATGGATGCTCATTTTGCCCCAGCAGTCCCTAACTCATGCAAGTTTCAACTGTCCAGAACAAAACGTGAAAGTCAAAGGGAAGAAAGAGCAACATTAAGCAAACACACAACAAAACCACACAAATTGGAAAGTTTGAAACTTTGGGCATTCCATTTTTCATCCCTCTCAAAAGGGATCAGAAAGGGAAGAAAAACACCATCCAAATCCTAAAAACTTGCCTCAGTCTCAGAGACAAAAGAAATTCTTTGGCTGACAGAAGATCCCAGATACTGCATCTTTTGCATCTATCTACAAATGGTTTCCCCCCTTCCCCCTCCCACACTGATACTCTGCAGCTTCAAAGTTCTTGACACTAAAATGATATACTTGTCTGTTAGCACTGGCCTAGCTAAACTTATCTTCAGACAGCTAATAAGCAACAAAATGAAGGGAAACCAGACAAATTCTTCCCAGAAAGAGAGATTGGCTATTGGAATGTGCTGCCCAGGGAGGTGGTGGAGTCACCATCACTGGAAGTGTTTAAGAGGAGACTGGATGAGGCACTTGGTGCCATGGTTTAGTTGATAAGGTGGTGTTGGGTGATAGGTTGGACTTGATGATCTCGAAGGTCTTTTCCAACCTGGTTAATTCTATTCTATTCTATTCTAAGCCAGGTTGTACTAGCTAAAGCATAAATTTTAAAGCCTAACTGGGACAACTGAAGTGTTAATGTTACTAGAGAGAGGAAAAAAAGAACAAAGGAAAAGGGAAACATGGAGGCAGTCTACATACTAGTCTGTGTATGTGTGGGGTGTCTCAGGAATGATATGAGAGGCAGGAACAGGGAAGCCATTGTCCTCCTGGACTCAGCACTGGTGAGAGCACACCTTGAGTACTGTGTTTAATTTTGGGGGACATAATTACAAGAAAGACATTCAGATGCTAGAGGGGGTGCAGAGAAGAGTGACAAAGCTGGTGAAGAGTCTGGAAAACAGGTCTTCCAAGGAGCAGGTGAGGGAACTGGGGTTGTTTAGCCTGGAGAAGAGCAGGCTTCAGAAAGACCTTGCTCTCTACAACTACCTGAAAGGAGCCTGGAGACAGGTAGGCTTTCAGTGACCGACTGGACAGATGGGCAGAGTCCAATGGGATGGCATTTAATAAGTCTAAGTGCTGGGTGCTGCACTTTGGCCACGGCAACCCCATGCAGAGCTACAGGCTGGGGTCAGAGTGGCTGAGAGCTGCCAAACGGAGAGGGACCTGGGGGTGCTGATTGACACCTGCCTAAACATGAGCCAGCAGTGTGCCCAGGTGGCCAAGAAGGCCAATGGCATCCTGGCCTGTATTAGGAATAGTGTGGCCAGCAGGAGCAGGGAGGTCATTGTGCCCCTGGACTCTGCATTGGTTAGGCCACACCTTGAGTCCTGTGTCCAGTTCTGGGCCCCTCAGTTTAGGAAGGACATCGAGACACTTGAACGTGTCCAGAGAAGGGCAACAAGGCTGGTGAGAGGCCTTGAGCACAAGCCCTATGAGGAGAGGCTGAGGGAGCTGGGGTTGTTTAGCCTGGAGAAGAGAAGGATCAGAGGCGACCTCATTGCCCTCTACAACTACCTGAAGGGTGGTTGTAGACAGGAGGGGGTTGGTCTCTTCTCCCAGGCAACCAGCACCAGAACAAGGGGACACAGTCTCAAGTTGTGTCAGGGGAGGTTTAGACTCGAGGTGAGGAAAAAGTTCTTCACTGAGCGAGTCGTTCGTCATTGGGATGTGCTGCCCAGGGAGGTGGTGGAGTTGCCGTCCCTGGAGGTGTTCAAGGGGAGATTGGACGTGGCACTTGGTGCTATGATCTAGTTGTGAGGTCTGTTGGAACAGGTTGGACTTGATGATCCTTGGGGTCTCTTCCAACCTTAGTTACTGTGATACTGTGATACTATTAACAAGAGAGAGGATAAGAGGAAATGGCCTCAAGTTGCAGCAGAGGAGGTTTAGGTTGAATATTAGAAGAAACTTCTTGACTTACAAGGATTTTCAAAATAGGCTCCCCAGGGAGCTGGTTGAAGCCCCAATGCTGGAGGCATCTAGAAGACAGCAATGTGGTGCTGAGGGACGTGGCTTAGCACCAGCCTTGGTAGAGTTAGATCATGGCTGGACTCAATCTTAAAGGCCTTTTCCAGCTAAAACAATACCATGATTCTACTACAGAGTTTACTTCATTTCTTTCTTTCTAAGCAATTACTTCTCTGCAAATTTGCTACAGAAACCTTTAAAGCATTTTTATCTTGATCTGGTAGTTCAATACAACAAATGCATCTGGTACTGATGCTGTTTCATCACAGTTCATTCTTAAACTTGCAGATTAAAGATCAAACAGCAAATTAGGAAGAAACATACTAAGACTGGAGCAAGTTTTCAAGTAAGTAGCTTCAGAGAGAAGATTAACTGAACTAAATGAATACTCAAACAGTGCTGCCTGGTACCCCTCTCTCATACGTTAAATGCATCTACATTTAAACTTGAGATTTTGCTATTTATACTCAAAATGAGACACACACTTAAGCTAGGGCTATTGACAACACATACTCACCCCACCCTCTGATTTTAACTCTGCCCTCTAGGGCTAGCAAGAGAATACAGTATGACTGCATTTGGGGTTAGGCTGCCCTCTCACGCTGCCTTGTTAAAGACGACTAAGCAAATGCATTCTTTAATGCGGTGCTCTGCCTCCCACAAACGTGTTCTCTCATTCGCCTTTATGAACTCCATGTGCCACTCAATGTGCTCATGACAGCTGTACTGACAGCTGCAAGGATTATCTACAGCAGGTTGCCACAGCTCACCCCCCCATGTGACAGAAGGTACCCCTGGACCTGAGGCTACCACGGATCTTTTCCTCCTGTGAGGACTGAAAGAAGGTTACACGAACTCTGTCTATGGGACTCTCGGCAGCCAGCAGAATGCACAAGGGAAGAGCTGGCTCAAGTGCTCTGCATGCAGCCCTGATATTTTCACAGTATCACAGTAACTAACTAAGGTTGGAAGAGACCCCAAGGATCATCAAGTCCAACCTGTTCCAACAGACCTCACAACTAGACCATGGCACCATTTTAAATCATTATGTCACAGAATCACAGAATGGTAGGGGTTGGAAGGGACCTCTGGAGGTCATCTATTCCAACACCCCAAGCTAAAGCAGCATCACTTGCATCAGGCTGCACAGAAATAGAATAGAATTAACCAGGTTGGAAAAGACCTTTGAGATCATCGAGTCCAACCTATCATCCAACACCATCTAATCAACTAAACCATGGCACCAAGCACCCCATCAAGTCTCTTCCTGAACACCTCCAGTGATGGTGACTCCACCACCTCCCTGGGCAGCACATTCCAATGGCCAATCTCTCTTTCTGGGAAGAACTTCTTCCTAACATCCAGCCTAAACCTCCCCTGGCACAGCTTGAGACTGTGTCCTCTAAATGTATCTAGCTGGGTTTTGAAAGTCTCCAGGGAAGACTCCCACAGCTCCCACAGCCACTCTGGGCAGCCTGGTCCAGTGCTTCAGTACTTTCATAGGCAAAAAGTTTTTCCTTATGTTTAAATGTGTGTTCTAGTTTGTGCCTACTACACCTTGTCCTATTACTGGGCACCACTGAAAAGAGCCCAGCCCCATCCTCTTGACCTTCACCCTTTATGTAGTTACAAGCATTGATAAGATTCCCCTCTCAGTCTCCTTTTCTCCAGGCTAGAGACCCTTATTCCTTCTTCAGGAAGGATACAGGCTGAGAGTTTCAGTTTTTGTGCTGTGCTCCCTGCAGTTGTTAACATCAACTGGAAGGACAGCATGTTACAGCTTTTGTTCAAAGCTGAGGCATGCCCTAAAGAGGCACAGTCATACAACAGGTCCAATGGGGGCACATGCATTTCTACTGCACCTTCTGGTTTTCAAAGACATACACAGGACTGCAGTTAATGGTCTCTGATGGGCCATGGCAGGCAGCAGTCAAAACCCTGTGTTAATTATTCTCAAACCACTTACTTGCCTTTTTAAAGCTAAAGGAACAAAGTTTCTCCAATAAACTGCCTAACCACAGACTGCAGGTGTTATCAAGCCCACTTCAGCCAGACTCTGTTTACAGGTAAAGGACATAAGACACGAGTAGGGTGCTGAGATAAACCAAGTTAGTGCATCACCGACAGGAGGCTGCTGCAGGACCTAAGCATGCTGATCTATCAGCAGGAATATTCTGGCCAGCTGTGCAAGGGATGAACACCAGGCCAGCTCAGTGTGTGCTGCTTCCAAATCCATCAGATAGAATAGAATAAACTAGGTTGGAAGAGACCTTCAAGATCATCACGTCCAACCCATCAACCAATCCAACACCACCCAAACAACTAACCCATGGCACCAAGCACCCCATCAAGTCTCCTGCTG
This sequence comes from Dryobates pubescens, assembly GCF_014839835.1. Classification (NCBI taxonomy): domain Eukaryota; kingdom Metazoa; phylum Chordata; class Aves; order Piciformes; family Picidae; genus Dryobates; species Dryobates pubescens. The sequence continues at coordinate 41,519,637 of NC_071619.1, forward strand.
AAAACCTCCAGTTCATTCTCCTCTGGTCCTCTGAGTCTATGATCTATGATCAAAGGTCAGTGTGATGACCAAAGAGGATGGAAGAGAAACCAGAGTTCTATTTAGAATTATAGAATCATTTTGGTTGCAGAAGACCTTCATGATCACTAAGTACATCCATTATGTAACTCTATCAAATCTGGTGCTAACCCATGGCCCTCAGCACCACATCTCTAGGTCTTTTAAACACCTCCAGGGATGGGGATCCAACCACCAAATAACTACCTGCTACAGACATTACTGTCAACATGTAAAGAAAAGTATATTGTATTTCTAAATTATAAGTAGAGGTTATTTGATATATGAAACATTGATCTGCTTCTAAGTTAAGAGATGAAACCATTTCAAGTACCCCAAACATAACACTCTTAAAGCAAAACAAAAGCTAAAGAATGCCCCCAAATCTAAACACTTCCCTCCCAGAGAAATTAAAGCTTCTCTTTTACATTTTTGATCACAGTAGTATCCCAATCTCTCAGAAACATCTCATCATTCTTGCTCCTTCTTTGACCTCTGGCTGAAAGGGAGTTTATTATATTTTTTCCCCTATGTTCTGGTCAAATGAGGAATCTGCTTGCTACCAGAATTGCCCTATGGGATATAAACAAAGACTATCAACTTACATCTAGAGGGATGCTTTTTGAGAAACATTTTTTGTTTGGAATGACTCTGTTGCTTCAGAACATTGTCCTAGAAACTCTAAGAGTAATTAATTTCCTCCCTGTTATTTTATTTGGCAATTTCCTGTAGCAAGGAAAAGTTAGCTTCATGCCACATGGGGCCAAAATTAACACAGCTGTTCAAAAGCTTTCACCTTGTGGTCACTGCCTGAAATTCATCCCTCAGGTGAAAAGAGCAGTTTTAAAACCTGTTGAGAGGCCTTAGGAGGTGCAAGTCCCAGTAAATTCCCTAATGGTACACACTTGCCCAAATCAAAATGCCACAGTTGGACCTCCTTGTCTGCACTGAAGAGAATGTTATCAATGTATCAGTACAGGTTGGGAGATGACCTGCTGGAGAGCAGCCTGGAGAAAGGACCTGGTGGTGCTGTCAGACAACAGGCTGACCACGAGCCAGTGTGCTCTCACAGACAAGAAAGTCAATGGCATCTTGGAGTGCATTCAGAACAGTGTGTCAAGAAAGGTTCTTGTACCCCTCTACTTGGCCCTGGTGAGGCCTTATCTGGAATGCTGCATCCAGTTCTGCACTCCTCAGTTCAAGGACAAGGAACTACTGGAGAGAGTCCAACAGAGAGCTGCAAAGATGGTAAGATTGGAGCATCTGCCTTATGAGGAAAGGCTGAGAGAGCTGGAGCTGTTTAGCCTGCAGGAGCCTGGGGGGAGACAAAATAATGTTCATCAACAGCTAAAGGTGAGTGTTAGGAGGATGGAACCAGACTGTTCTCAGTGGTGTCCAGCGACAGAAAAATGGGAAGTGGACACAAACTGCAACACAGAAGCTTCCATGTAAACATCAGGAAAAAAGTCTTCACTTTGAGGGTGGCAGAGAACTGGAATAGGCTGCTGAGAGAGGTTGTGGAGCCTCCATCCCTGAAAGCATTCTAAACTCACCTGGACATGTTCCTGTATGATTTATTCTGGGTGATTCTCTTTTAGGAGGGGAAATTGGACAAGATGATCCCTGTACGCTGCACTGGTTAGGCCACACCTTGAGTACTGTGTCCAGTTCTGGGCCCCTCAGTTTAGGAAGGGACTTGCTGGAACGTGTCCAGAGAGAGGCAACGAAGTTGGTGAGGGGTTTGGAGCATACACCCTGTGCGGAGAGGCTGAGGGAGTTGGGGTTGCTTGGCCTGGAGAGGAGGAGTCTCAGGGGTGACCTTATTGCTCTTTACAACTAACTTAAGGGAGGTTGTAGACAGGTGGAGGTTGGTCTCTTCTTCCAGGCAGCCAGCACCAAAACAGGAGGATGCAGCCTCAGGCTGCGCCAGGGGAGGTTTGGGCTGGATGTTAGGGGGAAGTTCTACACAAAGAGAGTGATTGCCCATTGGAATGGGCTGCCTTGGGGGGTGGTGGAGTCACCATCATTGGAGGTGTTCAGGAGGAGACATGATAGGGTGCTTGGCTGCATGGTTTAGTTGATTAGGTGGTGTTGGACGATAGGTTGGATGTGATGATCTTGAAGGTCTCTTCCAACCTGGTCTGGTCTGGTCTATTCTATTGTATTCTATTCTACTCTACCTTCAGAGGTCCCCTTGCAATCTCTACCATACTGTGATTCTATGAACATGACCTGTGAGCTTAGAACAGCCACAGCACGTGCCACTCAAGTCAGAGCAAACTGGAGTCATAGTCTCACTTATTATCACAGTATCACAGTAACTAAGGTTGGAAGAGACCCCAAGGAGCATCAAGTCCAACCTGTTCCAACAGACCTCACAACTAGACCATGGCACCAAGTGCCACATCCAATCTCCCCTTGAACACCTCCAGGGACGGCGACTCCACCACCTCCCTGGGCAGCACATTCCAATGACGAATGACTCACTCAGTGAAGAACTTTTTCCTCACCTCGAGTCTAAACCTCCCCTGGCACAGCTTGAGACTGTGTCCCCTTGTTCTGGTGCTGGTTGCCTGGGAGAAGAGACCAACCCCCTCCTGTCTACAACCACCTTTCAGGTAGTTGTAGAGGGCAATGAGGTCACCTCTGATCCTTCTCTTCTCCAGGCTAAACAATCCCAGCTCCCTCAGCCTCTCCTCACAGGGCTGTGCTCAAGGCCTCTCCCCAGCCTTGTTGCCCTTCTCTGGACACGTTCAAGTGTCTCGATGTCCTTCCTAAACTGAGGGGCCCAGAACTGGCCACAGTACTCAAGGTGTGGCCTAACCAATGCAGAGTCCAGGGGCACAATGACCTCCCTGCTCCTGCTGGCCACACTATTCCTAATACAGGCCAGGATGCCATTGGCCCTCTTGGCCACCTGGGCACACTGCTGGCTCATGTTTAGGCGGGTGTCAATCAGCACCCCCAGGTCCCTCTCTGTTTGGCAGCTCTTGAGCTCAGAAATGTCACATGAAAAGTTCCTCAGTTTGTGTGTGACACTCACTGCTCTGTTTACAAGGACAACAGCTTCCTCACTAATTGTCGTAGTTTGGGCTGGGTGCCCTCTGCTACAGGGATGTTTCCTGTGTCCAGAAGTCCAGCCCAGTGGGTGGGCACAGGAAATTAGGTATTTCTACCATAATCCCTTGCACCATTATAAATTTTGCGGCGGGGTCTGGCGCTTCCTCTTTCCTTTCTTCTCTGAGACTCGGTAACTGGGGGAGACATCTCCCGGCCATGGACCCGATTAGGCCCAAGTCCATGGGGGGATGGGCAGTCTCACATCTGGCCAGCTGAGACCAGCCTAGCAGTAGGGGGGGGAAGAAGGAGCCCTGGGGGTTTTGGGTGCACCCTCCGGTGGGGTTGGGGTCTTTCTGGGTCTATTTTGGTCTCTTTCTTGTCACTATGTTTCATTTTTGTACACACTCACTGTTCTCTATTTAAACTTTCCACCACTTTTGCAATCTGTTTGAGTTGTTATTTCTGCGCGTGGTGGGGAGGGGGTCTGCCCCAACCCATTACATTTTGGCGCCCAACGTGGGGCTAGCTGTTGTGACCCCTCTGCAGATCGACTGCAAAAGATGGAGAGTTTAAATTTAGTTCTGGGCATCGGTTTGGGTTTGGCAGTTGGGGGCTCAAGTTTTGCTGCTGGGGCAATTGTGTGAGTTCTTGTGGATTGCGGGGGGACACCTGGTGCGCTCGGGGTACCGCTTGTGAACGCGGAACCTGCCCTTCCACGGCGGAGAGTGAAGTGGGGGAGGGGCAGCGGCGAACAGATCAGAGTCAGGTCCGTTCCCACTGGGGGGATAGAGCCAGCCGCTGCGAGCGGGTGAGCCAGCTCCTGAAATCCCGGGGGGCAGACGGGGACCCCAGCTGGAAGGCCGTTCTCAAGGGCTCTGAGAACGCACTTATGGCTTCCGCTGGGAGAGCCGTTTGAGTGTCCGAGGGGTGGAGGTTACTCTGACTCTGTGCCGCAGCGTTAGAGGTGGGCAGAGCCCTGCTGTGTGCTGAGTGGCGGCAGCGGCAGGCCCGGCCGTGCGCTCGGAGGAGCGGCGGCGGTGGCCCCGGCTGTGCACTCGGGCTGCAGTAGGGGCCGGCTCTGACTCCCTTTCCCCGATTTTCGGATGAGTTCTGAAAATGGCGCCGAGTGCCTGGTTCCACCCCTCTTCTTCTTCAGTGGGCTGTGGCGCAGCCTCTCCCTCTTCCTGGGTGGGGGTTGTGCAGCCGGATGCTGTCATGCCTCGGTACGCGAACGCCCAGTGGGGGGGTGGAGTGCCTCTGACATGCATCCGTGTAGTTTCGGACCGCGGATGGAAGCGGTTGGCTGCGGCACCATGGATGGATTGAAAAAGGCAGTCGTGGAGCCAGATTGTTCCGACTGGCCTGCCCCAGGGGTGGAGAATATGCTGCTGAGTATGAGAATAAAGGCTCGGCTGAGAAGTTGTGAGGCTTTTCCAGGTGACCAGGATGCCCAACGAATCCATGGAGAACTTGCACTGCAGAAGAGTGAACTCTGCATCACTGGGAGGTTCCATTGGATGGAGGAAGAAGAACTGAAACGCACAGACACTTGAGCCTGAATGAGAGACTATTGGGGTGGACGCCCAGATGAAGATATGGACTCCGCCGGACATGTCATCAGAAGCTTTCTGATTTGATGATATGTTTGGGTGCAGGGATTACGGTATGAAATAAGGGGTGGCTCCTGTCGTAGTTTGGGCTGGGTGCCCTCTGCTACAGGGGTGTTTCCTGTGTCCAGAAGTCCATCCCAGTGGGTGGGCACAGGAAATTAGGTATTTCTACCATAATCCCTTGCACCACTACAAATTTTGCGGCAGGGTCTGGCACTTCCTCTTTCCTTTCCTCTCTGAGACTCGGTAACTGGGGGAGAGATCTCCTGGCCATGGACCTGATTAGGCCCAAGGCCACAGGGGGATGGGCAGTCTCAGATCTGGCCAGCTGAGACCAGCCTAGCAGTAGGGAGGGGAAGGAGGAGCCCTGGGGATTTTGGGTGGGGTTGGTCTCTTTCTTGTCACTATGTTTCATTTTTGTACACACTCACTGTTCTCTATTTAAACTTTCCACCACTTTTGCAATCTGTTTGTCTGAGTTGTTATTTCTGTGCATGGTGGGGAGGGGGTCTGCCCCAACCCATTACACTAATTTACCTGTTTTATTCACATTGGCCCATGGGAAGGCAGGCAAATTACCAGCTCTCAATTTGGATGTACATAACACCCCTAAGTGTAAAAGACGCTGTTTGTACTGCAGATATCCCAGAGAGGTACCACACTCCATTTTGCTTTGAGTACTGCCAAGTACCCTACCACAGGCTTAAAATCAGTGTTGCATGGCAAACTATGAAAAAAGTCCCTCTGAAAAGCATGACAGCACCTTTGGCTGTTCTGCCTGGCTTAATGCTCAATGAGCATGAAAAGTGCTGACATCACTTTAACTCTGCAAAGATCTCAAATGTAGATATCGTCCAGGGGAAAAAAAACCTCAACAAACAAGCAAAATGAAGCCACAGTGGAAGTGCATGAAGAGCAGAAGTCATTCTTGGTGGCAGTAATTACATGGGCTAATCTGTTGCCAGCAGAGATGCAAAATGAGATTGCGTCAGGAATTCAGAGGGATGAACCCTCATTCCCTTTACATGCTCAACAAAGCAGCTTTGAAACGTCTGAAACTGTTTTGTTCTTCCAGGCGAACGGAAAGCACCCTATGGATGCCTATTAAGTCAAGTCCTTCCACATCTTGGCAAGTATGTGATTTCAAGAAAAATATTTGCAAATGGATAACCCAATTCAAGCAGAAGTCAAAGACCACCTTTGAAAGGAACTTTGATGTGTCTATAAAAAGATTATATTTAGGAAGAAGAGCATAACTTGGTTCTGTCATCAAAAGCTTGTACCGCCTGACACTTCTTTATGTTGTTAATATAAAAGGCAATGCTGGCAAGCAGAAGAGTGAGAGCCTAGGAGACCTAGGATTAAGGCAGAATCCCTGAAAAGAACTCTTCCTGCTGTTGGATAAACTCAAAACAGGCTATTTAACAATACTGTTGCCTAAACACAGGGATCACAGTATCACAGTATCGCTAAGGTTGGAAGAGACCTCAAAGATCATCGAGTCCAACCTGTCACCACAGACCTCATGACTAGACCATGGCACCAAGTGCCACATCCAATCCCCTCTTGAACACCTCCAGGGATGGTGACTCCACCACCTCCCTGGGCAGCACATTCCAATGACGAATGACTCTCTCAGTGAAGAACTTTCTCCTCACCTCCAGCCTAAACTTGCCCTGGTGCAGCTTGAGACTGTGTCCTCTTGTTCTGGTGCTTGTTGCCTGGGAGAAGAGACCAACCCCTTCCTGGCTACAACCACCTTTCAGGTAGTTGTAGAGAGCAATGAGGTCACCCCGAGCCTCCTCTTCTCCAGGCTAAACAATCCCAGCTCTCTCTACCTCTCCTCATAGGGCTTGTGCTCAAGGCCTCTTACCAGCCTTGTTGCCCTTCTCTGGACATGTTCAAGTGTCTCGATGATTACCTCGGTATATTACAATATCTACAAGTGTGACAACAAGAAATAGTTGCTATGGCTGGATGTTAGGAAGAAGTTCTTCACAGAGAGATTGGCCATTGGAATGTGCTGCCCAGGGAGGTGGTGGAGTCACCATCACTGGAAGTGTTTAAGAAGAGACTGGATGAGGCAATTGGTGCCATGGTTTATTTGATTAGATGGTGTTGGGTGATAGGTTGGACTCGATGATCTCAAAGATCTTTTCCAACCTGGTTAATTCTATTCCATTCCATGTCAATCTTGGGTGAGATAACCAGGAAGCCTGGAGTCATTATTTTAATGTAGACATGTTGCCTCTCTTTTCCAAGGCACAACTACTGTGGCAGACTCCAAAGCCAGAGCTTTGCAGCTGGCAAAAGGTAAAACTGATGACAGTAACCCTGGGAAGTTATGAACATGTTATCATGGCCATGCTTTTGAAAGCTGGCCAGCACCTTTCCAAATGAGATTAACTCAGCACTGGTTAGGCCACACCTTGTGTCCTGTGTCCAGTTCTGGGCCCCTCAGTTTAGCAAAGATGTTGAGTTGCTGGAACATGTCCCGAGAAGGGCAACAAAGCTGGGGAGGGGTCTGGAGAACAGCCCTGTGAGGAGAGGCTGAGGGAGCTGGGGTTGCTTAGCCTGGAGAAGAGGAGGCTCAGGGGAGACCTTCTTGCTCTCTACAACTCCCTGAAGGGAGATTGTAGCCAGGTGGGGGTTGGTCTCTTCTCCCAGGCAAGCAGCACCAGAACAAGAGGACACAGTCTCAAGCTGTGCCAGGGGAGGTTCAGGCTGGATGTTAGAAACAAATTCTTCCCAGCAAGAGAGATTGGCCATTGGAATGTGCTGCCCAGGGAGGTGGTGGAGTCACCATTACTGGAAGTGTTTAAGAAGAGACTGGATGAGGCACTTGGTGCCATGGTGTAGTTGATTAGATGGTGTTGGATGATAGGTTGGACTTGATGATCTCAAAGGTCTTTTCCAACCTGGTTTATTCTATTCTATTAATTTAGCAACCAGATTGTGAGGATACTACAAAGACCATGCAGTAGTGTTTGGTTGTCACTGAGTTTATGCTGCTGTGGTGGGTTGAGGTTTCCCCCAGCATTAACTCAGCCAGACTAACTCAGTTATAAGCAAATGAAAGCTGTATTTACAAATAAAAGCTACACTCTACAGTGGAATGCAATGAATATATACAAAATACACAGGATATTATGCAGCTAGTTACAATTAGCAAACAACACGTAAACCCCTTGGTCCAGAAGACCAGGCAAGCTGCTCCACTGCCCCACCAAACCTCTCTCCCTCCTTGTACCAGAGGAAAATAGGAGCTGAGAGAAAGGAGTGTTAGCTGTTATGTGAAGGTCAGCCAGAAGCATTTTATCTCGCAGGTGAAGCAGAACAGTCAAGAAGAGAAAAGAAAAGGGATGGGAATGGAAGTGAAATGTGAAGAGTTGTTACGATACAGCTGCTGTTATCCCAGACATTTTGTCCAATGAATTTGTTTAGAATAATCTTTTGTTTTCCTTTCTACACCCAAGGGTGATTTATTTATATTTTCCCACTTTTCTGCTGGAAATCTGCAGCCAAATTTTAAAGGCAGAGCCTAAAACTGCCACAGCTACCAGAAATGAGTTACAGGATTCAGAAACACATAAAATCTGTCTCTTGAAGTGGGAATAAGTATAAAGAATCACAGAAGTGTTTGGAATTGGCTGGAAAGATCATTAAGTCTAAACATCAATCTAATACCACAACAGCCTTTAAACCATGTCCCAGAGTGCCATGTCCACGTGTTTCTTGAACACTTCCAGGAATGGTGACTCCACCACCTCCCTGGGCAATCTATACCAATGCCTGACCACTCTTTCTGTAAAGAAATGTTTTCCTAATAATCTAAACCTCCCCCAGCAGAATTTCAGGCCTTTCTTCTCATCCTATCACCTGATATTAGGGAGAAGAGACAGAACCCCACCTCACTACAACCTTCTTTCAGGTAGTCATAGAGAATGATGAGATCTCCCCTCATCCTCCTCTTCTCCAGACTAAACAATCCCAGTTCCTCACAAGACCTGTTCTCCAGACCCTTCACCAGCTATGTAGCCCTTCTCTGGATCTGCTCCAGCACCTCAGTGCTCCCTCCCCAGGACACTAATTCTTCATTGAAGTATCATACAGGCATCATTGAAGCAATTAGGCAAACTTCAGCTTTCCCTTCTGCCGGTTTCAAGAAACAGAAGCAACCTCTAGTGTAAGTCAAAGAACTCAGTCAAAAGGAAAAGAGGACATTTCACTTCTAGCAGCCATTGTCACATTTCCACACCAGAATGAGGGAAATGAAGTGGTCTATATACTTGATAGTATAATCATTGTGTATTTGTGTCTCTATGCATGTATGTCCTTCCATCAGAGTGAGAACTTCAGCACACCCTCAAGCTGGACCATCTCTGGTGGCAAAAATGTATTTAATCTTATCCAGTGGTTACATGGAGTTGCCTGATGAAACAGAAAATGGTAACATCTGTTACCCTTGTTTGAGCTGGGGACTCATCAATGGCCCAAATAATCAAAAGGAAAAGAATCTTAATCCACTGCTTACAAACCCAGAAGATGTTGGGAATATATATGACCTAAGGTGACTTAACTGACTTAATTTTTAGGGGTTTTAGAATAGAATAGAATTAACAAAGTTGGAAAAGACTTTTGAGATCCTGTCCAACCCATCACCCAACACCATCTAATCAACTAAACCATGGCACCAAGTGCCTCAGCCAGGCTCTTCCTAAACACCTCCAGGGATGGTGACTCCACCACCTCCCTGGGCAGCACATTCCAATGGCCAACCTCTCTTGCTGGGAAGAACTTCTTCCTAACATCCAGCCTAAACTTCTCCTGGCACAGCTTGAGACTGCGTCCTCTTGTTCTGGTGCTAGTTGCATGGGAGAAGAGACCAACCCCAACTGGCTACAACCTCCCTTCAGGTAGTTGTAGACAGCAAGAAGGTCTCCCCTGAGCCTCCTCCTCTCCAGGCTAAGCAACCCCAGCTCCCTCAGCCTCTCCTCACAGGGCTGTGCTCCCAACTCCTCCCCAGCTTTGCTGCCCTTCTCTGGACACCTTCCAGCAACTCAACATCTTTCCTAAACTGAGGGGCCCAGAACTGGACACAGTAAGATAACTGGACCTTGTCTAATTTGTGTTAGCTCCACAAAATGTTTGTTCATCTAACCCTGGAGCCCCAGCACAAACCACAACTTAAGTCATGGAAAAAGTAATTGTTGAGCTTCTCGGATGGCACTTGCTGTATTAGCGAACGGAAATTCTATCTGCCAACAGCATTCAAACAAGACCTCCCATCAGCTGTCAGAGGCAGAGGTAATCGACCACAGACTGTACAATGCACAATATGTTTGTCCCAAAATACCCACCAGAGAAACTTACACAAAACATCAACATCCAGGACTTCCAGAGTAGCATCTTTCATTAAACTCGCTGTACAAAACCAAGTTAACAAACCCAGAAGCCTCTCAAGAGAAAAAAACAGCCCCAGCGAAGAGACTGAAAGCAAGGGTCAGAGTGGGAAAGAATGGTGGGACTCTACCCAAGGCCTGCCAAGATGCCAGAATAAAGGGCTGTTTCCTGCTAAAACAATCTACTTTTGCCAGACCTTATTGTTAGAACTCCATTATGGAAATGAATAGGACCCCTTCATGCCTCAGAGAGCCTTCATTTCTGCCTACAGTGGGGGCTCACTCCTGTAGAGCTCCAACAGGAGCCGAAATCCACTAGAGACAAGGCATTAAGCATGGCAGATTACAAGATGTGTCTCTACATCTGGAATATCTGATAACTCTGTGTGGAAACCTCAAACTCAGTGAAGACGCAAGAAACATATAGTCTGGCTGCACACTTACTTCCCTTCAGCTCTGGAAAGTGATACACAAGCTAATGGGTTTGTTCTGGCATAAAGAACAAATACAATGCTTTATCTGAAAGATAAGCCAGTTTCCCCCCGAGGATGAAACATTTTTTAATCACTAAACAACTTCATATGAACATAGAATCATTTCAGTTTAAAATTACCTTTAATATCACCCAGTCCAAAACTTAGTCTAACTCTATAAAGGCTGGTGACAAACCATGTTCCCCAGCACCACATCTCCTGTGTCTCTGAAACACCTTCAAGCAGGGATAGAGATTAAACCACCTCCCTGGGGAGCCTCTCCCAGCCTCTGAGAACCTTTTCAGTGAAGAAATTTCTTCTAATAGCCAACCTAAACCTACCCTGATGCAATTTGAGGCCTTTTCCTTTTTCTGTCACTTGTTACCAGGGAAAGGAGACCAGCACCCAACAAATTCCTCTCAGGATGTTGAATAGAATAGGAATAGAATAGAATTAACCAGGTTGGAGAAGACCTTCGAGATCATCAAGTCCAACCTATCACCCAACACCACCTTATCAACTAAACCATGGCACCAAGTGCCTCATCCAGTCTCCTCTTAAACACTTCCAGTGATGGCGACTCCACCACCTCCCTGGGCAGCACATTCCAATGGCCAATCTCTCTTGCTGGGAAGAATTTGTTTCTAACATCCAGCCTAAACCTCCCCTGGCACAGCTTGAGACTGTGTCCTCTTGTTCTGGTGCTGGGTGCCTGGGAGAAGAGACCAACCCCAACTGGCTACAACCTCCCTTCAGGGAGTTGGAGAGAGCAAGAAGGCCTCCCCTGAGCCTCCTCTTCTCCAGGCTAAGCAACCCCAGGTCCCTCAGCCTCTCCTCACAGGGCTGTGCTCCAAACCCCTCCCCAGCTTTGTTGCCCTTCTCTGGACACCTTCCAGCATCTCAATATCTTTCCTAAACCGAGGGGCCCAGAACTGGACACAGGACTCAAGGTGTGGCCTAACCAGTGCTGAGTACAGGGCAGAATGACCTCCCTGCTCCTGTTGGCCACACTATTCATATAAGAGTGAAAAGGTCTCCCCTCAGTCTCCTCCAGTCTAAACAACCCCAGTGCCCTCAGCCACACCTCAAAAGAGAAAGAATAAAAATATATGACTGATTAGGAAAGACTTCCATTCCAACCTGGATAAGTGACACCAGAGGTTTAATCAAAAGGCTGAAGCATCTTGCTAAATCCCTCTGATTTCTGAAGAATTTGGTTAACTAAATAATTTTTTGTATCTATCTCCAAAACCTATGGTAAATAAAACAAACCCAACCAACCAAACCAAAATAAACATTTCCCCCCCACCCCCCCAAAAAAAAACCTACCCACTAAAACTAACAAGCAAACAAAAGTACCAATTCAGGAAATGAGGGGGGGAAAATGAGGGGGATTCCTACACATGAATCCACACAGAAACTACTTGTATTTGGAAAGCAGTTCTGAAGTCAGACCTTTCTGAAGGGCTGTAGATGACAACATAGTGAACAAGCCCATAGTCAACATCATGACACAGCATGAGCCTTTGCTGTCTAACAGGCATTTGCATGTCTAGCTTCTTTTTTCCCTAGTCAAAAGCACTTTGCTACCTCCACACTTCATGGTCTCAAGAAGATAGAGTCATTTCAGCTTGAAAAGCCTTTTAGGAGTACTAAGTCAAAGCATTATCTAATTCTACCATGTTTGGTGCTAAACTATGTCTCTCAGCACCACATATCTGCATCTTGGACACACCTCCAGGGATACTACACCACCTGGATGCTACACTGGGGACTGCTGAAATCACAAATCAAGGCAGGCACTTAAAGAACTCTCTGCTCATCCATCAATATTAGTACATAACTGCCTGGACATATGTTCTGAAGCTGACCTGCTGCAGTAACCTGTGTATGTGTGCTGTCTGTTACATTCATCTGGGGACTCATTCCATTAATGGTTAGCAAAGTGACCCCTATGTGACAGCAACAAATTAAGTATGGGAACATGGATGCTTTTAAATTGTTTGCATTTCATTCCTAACACATCTGAATGAAACTAATATTTGAACTCTTTCTCCCACTGTAGCTTTAACTACAATCTTTGAAATCCTTAAGGATTAGGACTGGTAATTTCAGTTACTTCCTTTCTCTGGAACCCATATGGTAACTATAGGTAAAAAATGTCAAGATTTAATTTGCAATCTGGGAAAAGGACTTCTCTTAAAATAACCCTTCAATTTTTACCTAATTGCCTTTTTCACAGCCATCTTCATTGAAAATTACGAAATGCCATGGTTTAGTTGATTAGATGGTGTTGGATGATAGGTTGGACTCGATGATCTCAAAGGTCTTTTCCAACCTGGTTAATTCTACTCTGCTTTATTCTAAACATGACCAGTCATTAAGCTGACTAGGGCAGAAACAATCAGGTGGCCTGAGATAAGAGAAAGAACAAAAGAATAGAAAGAACAATACTTCCTCAAAACAATGTATCAAATTTCATCAGAACAAACCAACCTGAAGATCTCTTTTTAAAGTAGCAAGAATACTGCCCAGAATCACTGAGGTTCACAGAGGCAAAGTATCAAAAGACCAAAAAAGGACCAATGTCATCCCTGTCTTCAAATATACAAATAAAGAATCACAGAATCAGTCAGGTTGGAAAAGATGATCTTGAAGGTCTCTTCCAACCTGGTTTATTCTATTCTATTCACAGAGATGCTCTAATCCCCTTAATGTCTCTGTGGCCCACCACTAGACTCTTTCCATCAGTTCCTTGTCTTTCCTGAACTGGGGAACCCAGAACTGTACACAATACTTCAGGTGTGGCCTCAGTGGGGCAGAGGAAAGAGGGCAGAGAATCTCCCTTGATCTGGTGGCCACACTCTTCTAAATAGAATAGAATAGAATAGAATAGGATAGAATAGGATAGAATAGGATAGAATAGGATAGAATAGGATAGAATAGGATAGGATAGAATAGGATAGAATTAACCAGGTTGGAAAAGACCTTCCAGATCATCAAGTGCATTGCAGGACTCTATTGACGTTCTTGGCTCTAAGGGCACATTGCCAGCTCATAGCGTGTTTGTCCACCAGCAGTCCCAGTTTTCTCTACTGCTTATCCAACAGCTCAACCCTTAACCTATAGTGGTGCAGGGAGTTATTTCTTCCAAGGTGGAGGATTCCACACCTTTGTAGCACTTGATCAGATTAATGAACTGCTAAGATTAACAACATGTTAGCTAAGATTTATTTGATTTCAAGTTCTTATCCTTGCAGTGGTCCTCACTAAACATTCACTAGTGCTGGTTTTTGTGCAGCACTCACCAAGAGGCAGAGGCAGGACCCTTGGGACTGTGGGATGAAAAACAATCTTAGAATCATAGAATCAATAAGGTTGGAAAAGACCTCGGAGATCATCACATCCAACCTGTCACCCAACACCTCATGACTAACTAAACCACGGCTTCAAGTATCACACTATCACAGTATCACTAAGGTTGGAAGAAACCTCAAAGATCATCGAGTGCCACATCCAACCCCTACTGAACACCTCCAAGGATGGTGACTCCACCACCTCCCTGGGCAGCACATTCCAATGGCCAATCACTCTTTCTGGGAAGAATTTGTTTCTAACATCCAGCCTGAACCTTCCCTGGCACAGCTTGAGACTGCGTCCTCTTGTTGTGGTGCTGGTTGCCTGGGAGAAGAGACCAACCCCCACCTGGCTACAACCTCCTTTCAGGGAGTTGGAGAGAGCAAGAAGGTCTCCCCTGAGCCTCCTCTTCTCCAGGCTAAGCAACCCAGCTCCCTCAGCCTCTCCTCACAGGGCTGTGCTCCAGACCCCTCCCCAGCTTTGTTGCCCTTCTCTGGACACCTTCCAGCATCTCAACATCTTTCCTAAACTGAGGGGCCCAGAACTGGACACAGGACTCAAGGTGTGGCCTAACCAGTGCTGAGTACAGAGCGCAATGACTTCCCTGCTCCTGCTGGCCACACTATGTCTGATGCAGGCGAGGATGCATTTGGCCTTCTTGGCCACCTGGGCACACTGTTGGCTCATGGTCAGCCTACTATCAACCAGTACCCCCAGGTCCCTTTCTGCCTGGCTGCTCTCCAGCCACTCTGATCCCATCCTGTAGCACTGCATGGGGTAGTTGTGGCCAAAGTGCAGCACCTGGCACTTGGACTTGTTGGATGCCATCATATCTTTGTATGACCCAAACGGTCCCTGCTTTAGTCACTCTCCTGAATTCATTACAGCAAATCCAACTCCCAGTGCTAGAAAACGAATGACCAAATTCTAGCACCAAAAAAGAAAGTACTTTGGGTTAAAAATTAGCAACCTTTGTGGCTGGAACATGTGGTTTTTGTATCACATCAATCTAAAAGAGAATCCACTTCCTGATGCATCACTCTTGTGAAAGCTGACAAAAGATGAAGGTTGTAGAACATTAAAATGTCAACAAAAAAAAAAGCAACAACAATACAGCTATTGTACCAGATCACACATGAAGGCCAGTGATGGCTTACCTATCAAAGAGGGAAGACCAGGGCAGAAGAAAAGGCAGCAAAATGAGAGGGTCCCATGTTTTTTTAAAGATGCTTTCAGGAAGAACAGAAATATATATAGCTATTGGAGCACTCTTACAGTAACTGTAATAGTGATAACTACTTTGCTACTAGAATAGAAAAATGCTGCCATGGTATCCTGACTACTTCCTGAAGGCAGTAACAGCTAAAAGTAGGCTTCCAGACAGGAGCCTGGAAAGCCATCTGGTGATGGATTAGACTCTGTAATCAAAAGCAGCACCTTGTCATTCTATTTCACTTGGACAATAATGAGGGTAGTAAACTACCTTTGGTGTGTCTCAGACAGTGTAGCAGGAGCTGGGCAGAACAGTGAGTCTGAAAGGGCTGTATCCAACGCTGACTAGGCTCCTTTCTGAACAAAGTAGAAGTCCAGTAAGGAGTATAGAGGAGAAAAAGAAATACCCTGTCCAAGAGCTTGAGTTCACACTAGTGCAGCAATGCTCCATAGTTAGTTGCTAGCATCTGTAGTACTGCTGACAGGTAAGATTTGCTTCCCTAAGCACAAGCAGTCCCTTATAATGACTTCATTTAGATTCTTTTCATCATCACCTGTTATGGTTAGAAATGAAGGTCAGAATTGGAGAAACGAAAGCCTACACATGCTGGGATCTGACTGCTGTCCACTTCTGATCTTAAATGATTTGGTGTTGCAGCAGTGAGGCTATAAAGATTAGCTGAAGATACTGATGTAACAGCTAACCCATAACATTGACTGACAGAACATGAGCCTTGATTTAGTAAGATTTAACTGAACACTTACACTGATAACTACTTCTAGAGCTTTGCTGACAGGACTAAACCTAATTCATATTTTATGAGGTCAAACACCAGCAGAGGACTGATTCATCTTAGATGAAGTTTTCCTAATAACAGGTTATGCTCATAGTCAGTTTTCTCAGAATTCTATCAGTAATTCCCAGGGGCCCTTGTTAGTTGCCATTTTAAAGAGCATCTCATCAAAGAAACAGACTTGCTAAAATTGCTTTCTATAACTCTGACATAGAGACCACTGAAGAACAGTAAATGGAGTAATCAGAAAACAAGCACTTAAAAGCCAAGATACACAACATACAATTAATGTGTCCAAGGAAATGCTGCTTTCTCCTTAACCACCTACTTTATGCATACCTATTCTAGTTAGGTACTAGAAACATGTACAACAAAAAGCACAGAGGAACTCTTGATGGGGTGCTTCGTGCCATGGTTTAGTTGATTAGATAGTGCTGGATGATAGGTTGGACTTGATGATCTCAAAGGTCTTTTCCAACCTGGTCTATTCCCTCTCCTCCCCTCCCCTTCCATTTCCCTTCCCTTCCCTTCCCCAGCATGAAAAATCCAACACCATGATGAACTGTGAAACAGTAAAACAAAGCTGAAACCACAGAACTCACATCTTTGTGCTTACACCTCAAAACTGTGAAGATGCCAGTAGTTATCTGGCAACACAACACACTGCTCAAGCTTGAAAACAAACACATGTCCAGCTTGAAATCTGAATATTCCTCATTAGCATACAGCAAATACATGATCTATTACAAGCTGTCTGCCACAATAGCTGAATTACTCTGAGGATGGGGAGAGGTCTCAAGCATAAGCCCTAGGAGGACAGGCTGAGGGAGCTGGGATTCCTCAGCCTGAAGGAGGCTCAGAAGAAACCTTATTGCTGTCTAAAACTACCTGAAGGGAGGCTGTAGCCAGGTGGGGCTTGGTCTCTTCTCCCGGGCAGCCAGCACCAGAATAAGAGGACACAGTCTCAAGCTGTGCCAGGGGAAGTTTAGGCTGGGTGTTAGGAAGAAGTTCTTCATAGAAAGAGAGATTGGCCATTGGAATGTGCTGCCCAGGGAGGTAGTGGAGTCACCATCCCTGGAGGTATTCAAGAGAGGACTGGACGTGGCACTTGAAGCCATGGTTTAGTTAGTCCTGAGGTGCGGGGTGATAGGTTGGACTCGATGATCTCTGAGGTCTTTCCCAACCTTATTGATTCTATGCTTCTAAGTCCAGTTCTGGCAACAGAAACAACATAAAATTAGGAAGACAGGTTTTAGGTTTTCTTCTTCATTTCTTTTGAAGAAGCACTGAAGTACCACTTCAATCCAGTGCAATTCTTTGCAGGTAAGACATTTGAAGGCCCTTAAAGTGAGAGAGAAAAGACACAAAAGGCCACTGCATGCTAAACTTGCAAATTTGAAATCACAGAAGCAACATAAACTACTACTGTGCTTGGGGAGTGAGTGATATGAATTTACATAAGCCAGCACCAACTTTGTGGTTGTGTTTTGGGGTTTTTTTGGTTGATGTTGTTGGGGTTTTTTATGTGTGTGTCTTTTTGGCTTTGTTTTTTAATTAAAGCATTTACAGCAAGATGAAAGAAGTACATTCTCAGACATATCATGCCTTAAAGATATCAGGTAACAGTACACACATGACAATACTCCTGATAAGCAATGGAAAAGTGGTGAAAAAGTGCAAGTCAGGGCAAATATGAATAGAATAGAATAGACCAGGTTGGAAGAGACCTTCAAGATCATCACATCCAACCTATCATCCAACACCACCTAAACAACTAAACCATGGCACCAAGCACCCTATCAAGTCTCCTCCTAAACACCCCCAATGATGGTGACTCCACCACCTCCTCGGGCAGCCCATTCCAATGGGCAATCACTCTGTGTAGAACTTCCTCCTAACCTCCAGCCTAAACCTTCCCTGGCACAGCCTGAGACTGTGTCCTCTTGTTCTGGTGCTGGTTGTCTGGGAGAAGAGACCAACTTCTGCCTGTCTATAACCTCCCTTCAGGTAGTTGTAGAGAGCAATAAGGTCACCCCTGAGTCTTCTCTTCTCCAGGCTAAGCAACCCCAGCTCCCTCAGCCTCTCCTCATAGGGCTGTGTTCCAAACCCCTCCCCAACTTTGTTGCCCTTAAGGTACAACAGAGCCAGGTACACTTAACAGGAGATTTCTCTATTACTCAAGACAAACTGGAATCATTTGCCAGAGGACTGAAGGCAGGGAGGATACCTGCTAGGATACTGAATGGATTCCAAAGAGCCCCCATGAGCTGCTGGAAAGATAAGCATATACAAAACCTTCCAATAGTTTTCAAGGAAATTTGCAATCCTTGCTCTAAAAATGAGAAGTGCTTTGAGGCATTTTTGCAACATCTGCATGTTGACTGCTTTGACAAACATAGAGGGATGTAAATCAAATCAGAGCACCCAAAGGAACAGAAACATCTGACAAGGTTATTGCATATGCCCTGTGAAGACTCTTTAGGTTCTCTTTAGGATTAAAATTCAAAGCAGTCTTATACAGAAATTCTGAAATGAAAAAAATTAAGTGGAAACCTCATGTCTGCTCATAGTAACACTAAGGAGGAAGCATGGAGTTACTAAATAAAAGAGTGGTTTTGAAAGTTTCATATGGGATAACAGGTTCTCCCTCTTTCCCTCTAATTCTGCTTTGTCACCAGTAAGGGCAGAATCAGGGTCATATGCAGGCTATTAGCTGTCTTGATAATTGAAATAGGACTCAATTTCTTAAGTTTAACCTAAAAAAATCCGAGTTCTGAAATAACCAAAACATTCCTGAAAGGTGCAGTTTAGTTTACCTGGACCTACTGCTATATACACACCAACCTTTTGTGTATTAGTGTGTTAGCAGGAAATTCACAGAATAACAAATGTGTGGTTGAGGATAACAGAGGGACTTCAGTTGCTGCAATGTCACAGACAGCATGGGTAACACCAAGAAACTGCAAGCCATCTTTCATAGAAACATTTGGGGGGGGGAAAGACCTTTAAGATCACAAAGTCATAGAATCAATAAGGTTGGAAAAGACCTCAAAGATCATCAAGTCCAACCTGTCACCCAAGACCTCATGACTACTAAACCATGGCACCAAGTACCTCATCCACTCTCTTCTTAAACACCTCCAGGGATGGTGACTCCACCACCTCCCTGGGCAGCACATTCCAATGGCCAAAAATGCTCTCTGTGAAGAAGTCTGACCAGCATCTAACTACCAAGTAACCATGTCCCTCAGCACCGTATCTCTGCCTCTTTGAAATGCCTCCAGGGATGGGGATTCAACCAGCACCCTGGGGAATCTGTTCCAGGGTTTGAGAACTCTTTCAGTCAAGAACTCTCTAATAGTCAGTCTCAACCTCCCCTGATGCAACCTGAGGCCATTTTGCCTCATCCTACCACTTGACACTACAGGGAAGAAACTAACACCCATCTCACTACAACCTCCTTTCAGGGAGAGGTAGAGGGCAAGGTCTCTCCTCAGGGTCCTTTTCAACAGACGAAATAACCCCAGCTCCCTCAGCTGCTCCTCATACGACCTGTTCTCCACACCCCTCACCAGCTTTGCTGCCCTTGTCTGGACCAGCTCCAGCATCTCAATGTCTTTCTTGCAGTGAGGACCCCCAAGACTGAAGACAGTGCTCGCGGTGTGGCCTTAGCAGTGCTCAGTCCGGGAGTGCAAACACTTCTCTTGTCCTGCTAGCCACAGGCCAGGATGCTGAGAGGGGTCAGGATGCCGTGAGGAGGCGCGGAGGGAGCAGCCGCTGCCACCGCTGACACAGGCTTCCCTCTCTCCTTCGCAGAATGAAAGCCCCTACGGCTCCTGCTCGTCTGAGATAACCAGCCGGCAAGCGCGAAGGTCGGGACCGAGAGGCCCGCACCGGCAGGAGCAGCAGGAGCTCCCCCGGCCGGCATGACCCGGCCCTCCCCCCCGCCCCGCTGGTGCCCTGGCGCATGCGCAGCGCAGCCCTCTGCAGGGGAGGCGGGAGAACGCTTGGGCCGCCCCAGGGGGGAGACAGCGGGAAGGAGACCCGGCGCCCACGCATGACAGAAGAAGAGTTCCAAGCCGGTTACCTGGCCCAGGTTCCCGCGGTGCAGGGCCCGGCTGAGGCCACTCAGCGTCGCCATGGGAAAGGAACTGGGGGGGAGGGGGGAAAGGAGAAGACGGAACAGGACGGGGAAGATTTGCGCATGCGCGCAGTAGCCAGTTCCTGCCTGTCGCGAGGCGCATGCGCAGTCCCGCGCTGGGGTGGGCGGGGCGGCCCAAGGAGGGGCGGAGTTATCACGCAGCTGGGGGCGGTGGGAGCCCGGCGGTGTGGCGCTGGGGCAGCGTGGGCTGGTGAGCTCTGCCTTGCCCGGGGTGCAAACTTCAGGGCATCGCCTCTTCTTCTTTCGCGGGGTCGGCCTCATGCGCAGATTGCTCCTGAAACTGCCGTTCGCAGCCTCCGAGCTATCCCGTAGCCGTTCGTTCCTTTGGGCTGCCTGGACCTGCCGGCTGCGGCATTTGCACAGAAAGATCCTCGATCAACAGCTGGCAGAACATGAGCCAGCGTGTACCCAGCTGGCCAAGAAGGCCAACAGCACCTGGGCTTGTAGCAGGAATAGTGTAACCAGCAGGACCAGGGACTGTGCTCTGGTGAGCACTGGACTCAGCACTGTTGAGGACAGGGCTGCTGGGTTCAGTTCTGGGGCCCTCACTATTAAAAGCACATTAGAATAGAACTAGAATAAAATTAGAATAGATTTAGACTAGACTAGAATAGAATAGAATTAACCAGGTTGGAAAAGACCTTTGAGATCATCAAGTCCAACCTATCACCCAACACCATCTAATCAACTAAACCATGGCACCAAGTACATCATCCAGTCTCTTCCTAAACACCTCCAGTGATGGTGACTCCACCACCTCCCTGGGCAGCACATTCCAATGGCCAATCTCTCTTTCTATGAAGAACTTCTTCCTAACATCCAGCCTAAACCTCCCCTGGCACAGCTTGAGACTGCATCTTCTTGCTCTGGTGCCGGTTGCCTGGGAGAAGAGACCAACCCCAACTGGCTACAACCTCCCTTCAGGTAGCTGTAGAGAGCAAAAAGGTCTCCCCTGAGCCTCCTCTTCTCCAGGCTAAACAACCCCAGCTCCCTCAGCCTCTCCTCACAGGGCTGTGCTCCAAACCCCTCCCCAGCTTTGTTGCCCTTCTCTGGACACCTTCCAGCAACTCAACATCTTTGCTAAACTGAGAGGCCCAGAACTGGACACGGGACTCAAGGTGTGGCCTAACCAGTGCTGAGCACAGGGCACAATGACTTCCCTGCTCCTGCTGGCCACACTGTTCCTGATGCAGGCCAGGATGCCATTGGCCTTCTTGGCCACCTGGGCACACTGTTGGCTCATCTTCAGCCTGCTATCAACCAGTCCCCCCAGGTCCCTTTCTGCCTGGCTGCTCTCCAGCCACTCTGACCCCAGCCTGTAGCTCTGCATGGGGTTGTTGTGGCCAATGTGTAGAACCTGGCACTTAGATGTGTTCAATCTCATGCCCTTGGACTCTGCCCATCTGTCCAGCCTGGTGAGGTCCCTCTGCAGAGCTCTTCCACCCTCTAACAGATCAACTCCTGCCCCCAGCTTGGTGTGTTCTGCAAATTTACTGATGATGGATGATGGACTCAATCCCCTTGTCCAGATCATCGATAAAGATATTGAACAGGATGGGGCCCAGCACTGATCCCTGGGGGACACCACTAGTGCCTGGCTGCCAGCTGGATGTGGCACCATTCACCACCACTCTCTGGGCTCAGCCCTCCAGCCAATTCCTAACCCACCTCAGAGTGCTGCTGTCCATGTCAGGGGCTAACACATAGTATGTATATAGCATAGTATGTGTATGTGCATTCAAGAAATGTGGTGCTAAGGGACATGGTTTAGCACCAGGCTTGGCAGAATTAGGTAATGGTTGGACTCTGTGATATATAAGTCTTCCCACCAAAAAGATTTTATGATCCATAGCCTGCCCATGGTGATATTTGCCTATGCCCATCTCACTCTTCACTTGTCACTGTCTAACGTCAATCCTCACAGAAAACCCTGAAAAGCCTTGATCTTCCTTGAACATGCCCTACTTTGTCCTTAATGCCAACACCAAAGCAGCTGTCTTCATTTTTCACCCCTGGCATGGGAAGTCCCCAAATCCAGTCTGTGTGCCTATGTGGCTTCTCATCTACCAGCTAACAGAAACAAAACAAGTCACACTGAAGTTTTACAGGAAGCCTAGAATGCTTCTGAGCACATTGTACATTAACCATTCATGCTGACTCTTTTAGGAGAGGTGCCAGGTTTCTCCCCAGTTAATTTCTTCCCAGTTCAGTCCCCAGGCTGGGAAGCCACAGAATGCTTCTTACCAATGTTGAGCTGATGTGCATCTCACCTGCTGGGTAGGAAACATGGGGGGTAGTGACTTTAGGAATCTGCTGCCACAAGATTTGGAGAACTAAACCAGCACTGAAGAAAGAAAGTGCACTTGTGTGCACCCAGTGTGCCAACCCAGCCTGGGGCAGCAGGAGGGGTCATGCTGAGACTGAAACATTTCTTTTGACCTGACACCAACAAGGGTTAGCACCAGGCTTCATGGGGTTAGATAATGGCTGGATTCAATGGCAGAATAGAATAGAATAGAATGAACCAGGTTAGAAAAGACCTTGGAGATCATCAAGTCCAACCTATCACCCAAAACCATCTAATCCACTAAACCATGGCACCAAGCACCCCATCCAGGCTCCTCCTAAACACCTCCAGGGATGGTGACTCCACCACCTCCCGGGGCGGCACATTCCAATGGCCAATCTCTCTTGCTGGGATCAATTTCATTCTCACATCCAGCCTAAACCTCTGCTGGCACAGCTTGAGACTGTGTCCTCTTCTTCTGGTGCTGGTTGCCTAGGAGAAGAGACTAACCCCCCACCTGGCTACAATCTCCCTTCAGGTAGTTGTAGAGAGCAAGTAGGTCTCCCCTGAGCCTCCTCTTCTGCAGGCTAAACAACCCCAGCTCCCTCAGCCTCTCCTCATAGGACTGTGCTCCAACCCCTTCCCCAGCTTTGTTGCCCTTCTCTGGACACATTCGAGAGTCTCAATGTCCTTCTTAAATTGAGGGGCCCAGAACTGGACACAGGACTCAAGGTGTGGCCTAACCAGTGCAGTGTACAGGGCAGAATGACCTCCCTGCTCCTGCTGGCCACACTGTTCCTCATCCAGGCCAGGATGCCATTGGCCTTCTTGGCCACCTGGGCACACTGCTGGCTCACATTCAGCCTACTCTCAACCAGTCCCCCCAGGTCCCTTTCTGCCTGGCTGCTTTCCAGCCACTCTGACCCCAGCCTGTAGCACTGCATGGGGATGTTGTGGCCAACATGATCTTAAAGGTCTTTCCCAACCAAAGTGATTCTATGATTTTATGGTTCTGTGAAAGGGGATTTGGGCCAACTAGAGAATGCAGAGAATTGAGACCAGGTAGGGTTTGATTTGAAGAGGAGAATAAGAGGATAAGAGTCTTTAGCCATTTGAATGGGCTGCCCAAGGAGGTGGTGGAGTCACCATCCCTGGAGGTGTTCAAGAGGGGATTGGACGTGGCACTTGCTGCCATGGTTTAGTCATAAGGTCTGTGGTGACAGATTTGACATCACGATCTTTGAGGTCTCTTCCAACCTTGGTGCTTCTGTGGTTCTGATTCTGTGATAGGTTGAACAGGCAACCAAAAACCCACAAAAGACTCCAGGCAAACCCTTTCCATTGTCATACATAAAGAGCTTCACTTGGGATGTGTGGGTCGACATCATTTAAAAGCACATCTTTGAAATTCTTGGGAGCCTGGAGGTTAGCAGTGAGACTGGCTGGAGAGGTTGAATCATTGTCATTTCATTTTACATGGTACCCCATTTCATTTTACATGGTACACCATTTCATTTCACATTGTACCCATGCTGGAGAGTAATCTTTGACCATTTTTGTATGTCTGTTCAGTGCAGCTTTGGCAGGGTGGTTGTTTGAAAGCACTGATGATCAGGCAAAGGACATGAGCTGTTATATAATGGTTGGACTGAATGATCTTGAAGGTCTTTTCCAATGTATTCTGTGATTATCTTTTGTGTGTTGAAACTGTTGATTGCAGAGAGCTGTATCCTATGAAGTTCATTGAAAACCACTGCACTGGTGGCCACGGAGAAATAAAAGCATCTAGAATCTTCTGCAATCTGTAAACCTTTTCTCCTTCTAATGTATTGGGGGTAAAAAAAAGAACTCTTTCCTACATGTTCTTTTGTATTACCATCAGTTCTGGTGACTGTGTTCTTTGCATTCATTTTGAATCTGTGTTTCCTGTCATGAGCAGATTAAAACCAGAAGAGAGCGGAGTGAAAGTTTTCTATTGCAAACATCTGTGCCTGAGAGCGGATTGTATTTCCATGTCCTGGAACATCAAGGGGAAAAGCTTGCCCTCCCCAGACACACACCTTTGGTTTGCAGCAATAAGGAGTTTATAGACAAGGTTGCTTTACTACAGTAAATAGAAACCCCAATTCTGCTATTATTTCCGGTGATTAATCCCGGCTGGGTGTTTGAGGAGCCCTTCGACCATCGCTCCCAGCAGAGAGCTTGCTTAGTCTCTCTCTCTCTCGCTCTCAAGAGCCTGACATGATTTTGGGTGTAACATGAGCAATGCTTTTCATAATTCCTGTCTTTTGTATTTTCAATTCTGATTTGTATGCAAATATTGCTGCTCAGAGAAGTGTTCTTACGGGCTGTTGGTAGACAGGGTGACTGGATACACTTACCTCCTATAAATAATGATTTACTTTGAGGTTTGGACATGTAAATTTGTGAATCCTGGCTGAGGCTTTAAAAGAGACAGAAGACTTGCCTCAATTGCAGAGAAACATACATAGAATAAACCAGGTTGGAAGAGACCTTCCAAGATCATCGCGTCCAACCTATCAACTAATACAACCCACATAATCAATTAAACCATGGCACCAAGCACCCCATTAAGTCTCCTCCTGAACACCTCCAATGATGGTGACTCCACCATCTCCCTGGGCAGCACATTCCAATGGGCAATCACTCTCTCTGTGTAGAACTTCCTCTTAACATCCAGCCTAAACCTCCCCTGGTGCAGCTTGAGACTGTGTCCTCTTGTTCTGGTGCTGGCTGCCTGGCAGAAGGGACCAACCTCTGCCTGTCTACAACCTCCTTTGAGGTAGTTGTAGAGAGCAATGAGGTCACCCCTGAGTCTCCTCCTCTCCAGGCTAAGCAACCCCAGCTCCCTCAGCCTCTGCTCATAGGGCTTGTGTTCCAAACCCCTCACCAACTTTGTTGCCCTTCTCTGGACATGCTCCAGCAAGTCAACATCCTTCCTAAATTGAGGGGCCCAGAACTGGACACAGGACTCAAGGTGTGGCCTAACCAGTGCAGTGTACAGGGGCAGAATCACCTCCCTGCTCCTGCTGGCCACACTGTTCCTGATTCAGGCCAGGATGCCATTGGCCCTCTTGGTCACCTGGGCACACTGCAGGTTCATCTTCAGCCTACCATCGACCAGTGCCCCCAGGTCCCTCTCTGCCTGGCTGCTCTCCAGCCACTCTGACCCCAGCCTGTAGCACTGCATGGGGTTGCTGTGGCCAATGTGCAGAACCTGGCATATTGATGTGTTCAATCTCATGCCCTTGGACTCTGCCCATCTGTCCATCCTGTCAAGGTCCCTCTGCAGAGCCTCTCTACCCTCCAGCAGATAAACTCCTGCCCCCAGCTTGGTGTCATCTGCAAATTTACTGCTGATGGACTCAATGCCCTCATCTAGATCATCAATAAAGATGTTAAAGAGCATGGGGCCCAGCACTGATCCTTGGGCCACACCACTAGTGCCTGGCTGCCAGCTGGCTGTGGCACCATTCACCACCACTTTTCTGGGCTTGGCCCTCCAGCCAGTTCCTAACCCAGCTCAGAGTGCTGCTGTCCAAGCCACGAGCTGACAGCTTGGCCAGGAGTTTGCTGTGGGGGACCATGTCAAAGGCCTTGCTGAGGTCCAGGTAGACTACATCCACAGGCCTCCCCACATGCACAGGCACAGCTTGAGACTGTGTCCTCTTGTTCTGGTGCCGGTTGCCTAGGAGAAGAGACCAACCCCCACCTGGCTACACCCTCCCTTCAGGGAGTTGTAGACAGCAACAAGGTCTCCCCTGAGCCTCTTCCAACACCAGCAAAAAGCAGGCAGATCATCTCTCCCGAGCAAAGCAAAACCAGCCAGAGATCAGAAGAGAAAAGGGAAGAATTGTTATGATACAGCTCCTCTTATTCCAGATATTTACCCAGTGAATTTGTTTAGAATCATCTTTTGTTTTCCTTCTCACTCCCAAGAGTGATTTATTCATATTTTTCTACTTTTCTGCTCAAAATCTGTAACTAAATTTTAAAGGCATAGCCCTAACCCCGCCACAAATAGGCTTTACACATCTCAGTTACAGCTGTGCTTCCTTAATCTTTTCAGGTTTTCAAGTTCTTCTGTTCAAAACATGCCACAAGGCTATTGCTATTCTCTGTATCGTTTGTCTGCTTCTACTCAGCTGTCTGCTAAAACCGAAACAAGCCTTGCTAAGAGAGTTTGCAGATGATGCACACATTGGCAGAACAATAAATAACATCTATGTGTCTGAGAATAGTGTTAGCTGCTGTAGCACACTGAGAGCTCACATTCTTTCTATCTGATCTCTGTCTGACGATTTCAGTGTCAGTGGTTTCCAGAGTTCCCAACTTGTAAGGGTGACCTAGGTGGTTTTTTGAGTGCAATCACACAGCACTTACAGGATGGAAGCAGGAGGCTCAGGGGAGACCTTATTGCTGTCTGCAACTACCTGAAGGGAGGTTGTAGCCAGGAGGAGGTTGGTCTCTTCTCCCAGGCAACCAGCACCAGAACAAGAGGACACAGTCTTAAGCTGTGCCAGGAGAGGTTTAGGTTGGATGTTAGGAACAAATTCTTCATATAGAGAGTGATTGCCCATTGGAATGTTAGGAAGAAATTCTTCCCAGAAAGAGAGATTGGCCATTGGAATGTGCTGCCCAGGGAGGTGGTGGAGTCACCATCCCTGGAGGTGTTTAAGAAGAGACTGGATGAGGCACTTGGTGCAATGGTTTAGTTGATTAGATGGTGTTGAGTGATAGGTTGGACTCAATGATCTTGAAGGTCTTTTCCAACCTGGTTAATTCTATTCTATTCTATTCTATTCTATTCTATTCTATTCTATTCTATTCTATTCTATTCTATTCTATTCTATTCCATTCCATTCCATTCCATTCCATTCCATTCCATTCCATTCCATTCCATTCCATTCCATTCCAAGATATGCTCCAGTCCTTTAATGAGCTTTGTGGCCCTAATTAATGGTGGGAAGTGACTAATCAGCTGGTTATTTTGAGTGCAGAAAGCAGAGAGTGATAGAGTCTATTTCAATAACTCTTCATTATTCTGATGGAAGAAAGCAACAGCAAACCCAGTCCAAGTATCTCACAAACCATAGGTGTTCTGCTTTCCCCAGATGAGTATACAACAGGCAGAGTACAGGAATGAATGGGCATGGCAATGATAAAGTGGGGGGGAAAAAGGACATTGAAAATCATAGAATCATAGAATCAGCAAGGTTGGAAAAGACCTCAAAGATCATCAAGTCCAACCTGTCACCCAACACCTCAGGACTAACTAAACCATGGCACCAAGTGCTATGTCCAATCCCCTCTTGAACAAGTCCAGGGACAGTGACTCCACCACCTCCCTGGGCAGCACATTCCAATGGCCAATTACTCTTTCAGTGAAGAACTTTCTCCTCACCTCTAGCCTAAACTTCCCCTGGCTCTGCTTGAGACTGTGTCCTCTTGTTCTGGTGCTGGTTGCCTGGGAGAAAAGACCAACCCCCTCCTGGCTACAACCTCCCTTCATCTAGGAGTGTGATTTTATATTACATTAAGACATGAGTTGTTTTGTTTTGTTTTGTTTTTTAGAAATAATTATAACAACTCTGCATTTTATGTACCTAACAATATCTCTGGTATCTGGAAAAACACATGGCTGTGCCATAGCTACATTTTCATGAAGTGTTTATTTTGGTACTTTATAGGAGTGTTTTATTTGGAAAAGACCTTTAAGATCATTGAGTCCAACCATTCCCTAACTCTGCCAATGCTGGTGCCAAACCATGTCCCTCAGCACAACATCTCTGAGCCTTTGAAACACCTCCAGCAATGGGGATTCAGCCACCTCCCTGGGGAGCCTGCTCCAGTGGTTGAGAACCCTTTCAGTGAAGATTACAGTATCACAGTATCACCAAGGTTGGAAGAGACTTCGAAGATGATCGAGTCCAACCTGTCACCACAGACCTCATGACTAGACCATGGCACCAAGTGCCACATCCAATCCCCTCTTGAACACCTCCAGGGACGGCGACTCCACCACCTCCCTGGGCAGCACATTCCAATGATGAACGACTCTCTCAGAGAAGAACTTTCTCCTCACCTCCAGCCTAAACTTCCCCTGATGCAGCTTGAGACTGTGTCCTCTTGTTCTGGTGCTGGTTGGTAGAGGGAAGAGACCAACCCCTTCCTGGCTACAACCAGGAGAGAGCAATGAGGTCACCCCTGAGCCTCCTCTTCTCCAGGCTAAACAACCCCAGCTCCCTCAGCCTCTCCTCACAGGGCTGTGCTCAAGGCCTCTCACCAGCCTTGTTGCCCTAGATTCTTCTAATACCCAACCTCAGCTTCTCCTGGTGCAACCTGAGGCCAATTCCCCTCATCCTATCATTAACACAAAAGAACCAGGGAAGCGTATATTGAGCTGTACATTAAAGAGCTGCTAAATCATTATGAGTTCAACAGTGTTAAGCTCCTGATCTCATTTTAGCAATTGGTATTTTTATTAACCACACAGAAGAAAACATTGCTCTCTACAACTACCTGAAGGAAGGTTGTAGACAGGTGGAGGTTGGTCTCTTCTCCCAGGCAGCCAGTACCAGAACAAGAGGACACAGTCTCAGGCTGCGCCAGGGGAGGTTTAGGTTGGATGTTAGGAAGAAGTTCTATACAGAGAGAGTGATTGCCCATTGGAATGGGCTGCCCAGGGAGGTGGTGGAGTCACCATCATTGGGGGTGTTCAGGAGGAGACTTGATGGGGTGCTTGGTGCCATGGTTTAGTTGTTTAGGTGGATTGGATTGGTTGATGGGTTGGACACAATGATCTTGAAGGTCTCTTCCAACCTGGTTTAATCTAGTCTAGTCTAGTCTATTCTATTCTAGTCTATTCTATTGCAAGCACCCCTAGTAAAGTTTGCACATGACACACAGGTTGGTGGAATGATAGTCAGCCTTGAGAAAAGTCAGTTGCACACAGCTGCGTTGTTTAGCAGGAAGGAGAACTCATTCAAGCAGTAACTGAGAACACACAAATGCAGTGGGTCACACACCTGGAAATAAAAAATAGAATAGAATAGAATAGAATAGAATAGAATAGAATAGAATAGAATAGAATAGAATTAACCAGGTTGGAAGAGACCTTGGAGATCATCGAGTCCAACCTATCACCCAACACCATCTTATCAGCTAAACCATGGCACCAAGCACCCCATCCAGTCTCTTCCTAAACACCTCCAGTGATGGTGACTCTACCACCTCCCTGGGGAGCACTCTCCCCTCCATTGCTCCTCCAGGGAGGTTAATCCTGGCTTCTTCTTCAGTGCAGAAAGCAAGCACGCTGCCTCCTACCTCCCTCTCAGTTTGTCTGTCAAGAGGATCTGGCACAATAGGTGCCTTCATCCCAGATGCTCTGTATGAATGACCATCCTTGCTGTAACTTTTTGTAGCTGAAAGTTGTTTCATTGTTGTTGTTGTTTCCTCCCCATGCAGCGCTGGTCCCTTTCGGACTGGCCACCATCATCCATTGTTCTCCATGAAACAGAAACCGCTGTTGAGCTCTGGGGAGCTGGGGGCTGCCTATACTGTGAGGCATCATAAAACACAGACCCCATTGGGAACAATGGGGAAAATCTGTCTCAGCCCTGGGCACCGGTGGAGGCCTGCCACTGCTCTGCCCCATCCAGAGGACTGGGCAGTGGGAGGCGTGTTGAAGTGAGGCAGTTGTCGACTGAGCAACCTCTGGGCCCTGCCTGAGGGGAAAATAAGAGAACATGCAACAGAGGGAAACACAAAACCCAACCAAGCCAAACAAAACCCAAAAGCAGCTTAATTACATTAAGCAAGTGATGCAAAGACTTGGTGCAAAGTCACAAGAAGTTCCACTTTCATGGGAGCTAGCGGAGCTTTAGGCCAGTTTTGTATGGGAGACTGAAGTTCTTTTTGCAGCTCTATCATTGATGCCTTGACTTTCCCTCAAATACTAAGAAAATTCCTTTCTTCTGGAGAGTTTTAATGGGAAAAAATATTTGTCACAGGATAATAACATTTCATCTGAGTGGTGTGATATTTTCCTACCCTCCCTTTTCATGGGGCAGTTTCCTGCCTCACATGCTGCTGGAATCAGTGTTCTTTTTTGCTAAGACAGGAGGCAAAGACAGGTCTAATTTTTGGGGGGCATTTTTAAGTGCCTGATTTATAAGCAAATTAATGTATTCAAATAATGGTTTTGGAATCACCAGGAAAATTGTTCAGGGATCAAATTCTACATATTGTACTCTCTTAAGGAGAAGACACTGTATTTTTGATAAAGACTAAGCAATAAAGAATTCATGAGCTTGAAAATTCTGTCCTGACTCTAGAGTCTTTAACTGCCTCTAAGGCATGAATAGAATAGGATTAGCCAGGTTCAAAAAGACCTCAAAGGTCATCAAGTCCAACCTATCACCCAACACCATCTAATCAATTAAACCATGGCACCAAGCACCTCATCCAGTCTCCTCTTAAACACCTCCAGGGATGGTGACTCCACCACCTCCCTGGGCAGCACATTCCAATGGCCAGTCTCTCTTGCTGGGAAGAATTTCTTCCTAACATCCAGCCTGAATCTCCTCTGGCACAGCTTGAGACTGTGTCCTCTTGTTCTGGGGCTGGTTGCCTGGGAGAAGAGACCAACCCCCACCTGGCTACAACCTCCCTTCAGGTAGTTGTAGAGAGCAATAAGGTCTCCCCTGAGCCTCCTCTTCTCCAGGCTAAGCAATCCCAGCTCCGTCACCCTCTCCTCACAGGGCTGTGCTCCAGACCCCTCCCCAGCTTTGTTGTCCTTCTCTGGACACCTTCCAGCAACTCAACATATTTGCTAAACTGAGGGGCCCAGAACTGGACACAGGACTCAAGGTGTGGCAGGATGACTTCCCTGCTCCTGCTGGCCACACTATTCCTGATGCAAGCCAGGATGCCATTGGCCTTCTTGGCCACCTGGGCACAGTGTTGACTCATGTTCAGCCTACTATCAACCACTCCCCCCAGGTGCCTTTCTGTCCGTCTGCTCTCCAGCCACTCTGACCCCAGCCTGTAGCTCTGCATGGGGCTGTTGTGGCCAATGTGCAGAACCTGGCACTTGGATGTGTTCAATCTCATGCCCTTGGACTCTGCCCATCTGTCCAGCCTGGCAAGGGCTTTCAGTGATGGAAGATATTTTAAAATATGATGAAGTGTGGTAGCACAAATCAGCAAAGGTTTTACACAGGCTGTACTGTAGCAACACTGTGATTGATTTTGAAACCAAGCATTCAAGGAAATAAATGGGCAATATCTTGCTTAACATGAATTTGCACCATTCAGGTAATTATTGCTGTCTACAACTACCTCAGTGGAGGTTGTAGCCAGGTGGGGGTTGGTCACTTCTCCCAGGCAACCAGCACCAGAACAAGAGGACACAGTCTCAAGCTGTGCCAGGGGAGGTTTATGTTGGATGTTAGGAACAAATTCTTCATATAGAGAGTGGTTGCCCATTGGAATGTGCTGCCCAGGGAAGTGGTGTAGTCACCACCACTGGGGGTGTTTAGAATGAGACTTGATGGGATGCTTGGTTCCATGGTTTAGTTGATTAGATGATGTTGGGTGATAGGTTGGATGTGATGGTCTGGAAGGTCTCTTCCAACGCTTCGCTTCGCTTCGCTTCTCTTCTCTTCTCTTCTCTTCTCTTCTCTTCTCTTCTCTTCTCTTCTCTTCTCTTGTCAACTTGCAATCTGTTAAAATATGACATACATAAGCTTCCAGATCTTGTTATTGCCACATTTACAACTCTGTAAGGTCAACAGCCACTTGCTGCCATTATTTTTCATAGTAGAAAATTCCCTCTGGAGCAGAAGTCCTAGCCCTGTCACAAAGCATCACAAAAAACTTCTGTAATTGTGCCTATGGCCATTTCAGTGGCTTTGTACTTAAGCTGATAAAGCTGATCTTTAAAGATTCAGTATATGCTCTCTCCTCTTCAGGGGAGGGGCTATAATTACCTTGGAAGTAGTGTTCCATCTGTGTTGACTGACAGCTGGCTGAATATGAACCAGTGTGTGTCTGGTGGGCTAAGACGGCCAAGAGCATCCTGGCTTGCATCAGGAATAGTGTGGCCAGCAGGAGCAGGGAAGTGATTGTATTCCTGGTCTCAGCAGTGTGAGGCCACACCTTAAGTTCTGGGGCCCTCACTACAAAAAAAAGACACTGAGACATCCAGAGAAGGGCAGTGAAGATGGTGAGGGGTCTGGAGAGCAGGCCTTGTGAGGAGCAGTTGGGGGAACTGGAGTTGTTTAGGCTGGAGAAAAGGAGGCTAAGAGTAGGACCTTCTCACCCTCTACAGCTCCCTGAAAGGAGGTTGGAGTGAGGTGGGTTTTAGTCTCTTCTCCCTAATAACAGGTGATAGGACAAGAGGAAATGGCCTCCAGCTGCAGCAGAGGAGGTTTAGATTAGCTATTAGAAGCAACTTCTTCAGCAAGCGGTTCTCAGAGACTGGAATAGGCTGCCTAGGGAGGTGGTTGAATCCCCATCCCTGGAGGTGTTTAAAAGAGGCAGAGATATGGTGCTGAGGGACATGGTTTAGCACCAGATTTCAGGAAGAGTTAGATAATGGTTTGACTCAATTCTGTGAGTCTGTGATCTTTAATGATGAAGCTTTGTTCTCAGCTGAGGCACTAAATTTCTGACATTAGACACCTAATCTGAATTTGGGAGCTGAGAGGCAGCTTTTTGGTTTTGAATCATCCATACAACCTACTTGGGGTGCTAGGTGTGCTCCCAGCCTTCCACACTGGCTAAGGATCACCCTGTGTTTAGTAATCACTTAAAAGATGGAGGCTACTGCCCAAATTAAATGTTGAATGCAGGGTCAGAGGATTGATTAGAGTGAATGAAGCAGTGGCAAGCAGGAGGGAACAGGCAGGGAGCAAACCTCAAAACGACAGTACAAGAAATGAAATGAGTACACAATGGCCTTGAACAAAAGCCAAGGGTATGAGCTTTGGTCTGACTGCAAGCAGATCTGGGCTTCATGAGCAAAGCAATGGATTCTTGTTCAATCTTACTGCATTTCAAGAAGCAGGACTTTTGTTTGTAGCAAACCAGGATTACTTCAAAGAAATACCTGGCTCTTGTAATCAATTTCTCATTCTAATGGAATCAGCCTGCGGTGTCATTTGTATGGGGTAACTGCTCAGGCCATGATGGAGTCAGACAATGCAACCAGAGGGAGAAAACAAAGAGAATAAACTGGGAAAGAGAGCAGAGGGAGACCTTAGGGAAAAAAAAAACCACAGCCAAATGGAAGGACAGTGAAACCTTGCAGGAAATTCATCTAAGGCATGTAGAGATAAAAGAATGGATACGTTCCTCAGCGTGATAGCCAGTCAGCTGGGAGATGTTAGTGACTCTGGGGAAGAATAATCCCTAAAGGGTCCCCATGTTCAGATTTCTGATGAAAGAGAAGACCCTGTCCCTCCTTATCGTTGCCATGTCAGAAAAGCAGCCCTCTGAACGCAGGCAGCAGGCACCATGCCGGGGCGTCAGAAGGCGCGGAGCTGCTGCCCCTTCGGAGCACGCCGTCTCCTCTCACATCTGCAGAGCATTTAGGCTGCTTGCATCTGGTTGTGTTTGCGCAAATATAATTCCATATTCACTAATAATTCCCGAGGCTAAAGGCCCCTCTCCTGTAACCTTGTTAATATTCTCACAAGGCCTGGTGTGAACGCCTCACAGCATTTGGATTAGAATTCAGTCTGGTGGGGTTTCCCCTCCCGCCCCCACCCTGTCTCTTACTTTTTCTCTCTCCCGTACTTCTCTGGCCTCCAGTTTCCTGGCCACCCACATGACGAGACATTCTCTCTCCTGCTCTCTCCCCATTCTCAGTTTCAAGGAATTTCCTTTTGTCAAAGGCAAAGTGTGATTGACATATTTTCCCCCTCTTAAGTGCAGTCTTCTTAATACTTGATTTAACTATGTCCTTATGGGGCTTGTATAATCATTACCTAGGTGAGAAAGAGACCCCCTGCTCCCTCTCTACCATCCAGTCTCAGGCTTCAAGTGCCAGACTGCTGGCTACTTAGTGCTTTTTACATGTTTTTGGTTTTGTGTTTTTCTCCCCACTTTTATAGACCTTTTTATTAATTTGGTGGTGATGAGGGGTTCCAGATTGACAGCAATGGAAACTGAAGTCATTTGTTTGTCCACAAAACAGGTACTGCCAAAACAGCAGAACTGCCTCCTTCCCCACCACTGTGCCTCAGGATCCCCTTTCAAAGCATCTCCTCTAGAGGGGAGGACCCAATTCAGTCTTCTAATCAGTCCTCAGCCCTGATGCTAAGACTAAAATGGCAGCCAGGGACATAAGTATTTTGCCCATTCACTTGTGGTTGTTCCTTTCTTTAGCATGACTGATGATGGATTCCTGTTGCTCTCCAGGTTATTTTCCACATGAACTGCAAAGCATGGGTAGAGATCAAGGTGTGCCATGGTGGTGGGGGCAAGTGGCTGAAGGAGAGCAGCTGTGGGGCTTGGGAATCACAGAATCATTTCAGTTGGGAAAAAAACCTTTAAGATGATCAAGTCCAACAATTGACTAACTCTGCCAAGTCTAATGATAAACTCTGTCCATCAACACCACATCTCCGACTCTCTGAAACTCCAGGGATGGGGATTCATCCACCTCCTTGGAGAGCCTGTTCCAGGGTTTGAGAACCCTTTCAGTGAGGAAGTTTCTTCTAATATCCAACCTAAACCTCCCCTACTGCAACTTCAGGCCATTTCCTCTCATATCACTTGTTACTAAGGAGAAGAGACCAACACCCACCTGGCTTCAACTTCCTTTCAGGTGGTAGTAGAAGGAAGGTGGATGATCTGCTGGCAGGAAAGAAGTTGAGTTCCCATGCTGATAACCATTAATGATCCCCTGGTTAATTTTGTGTTGAGCACCCTGCCATTCTGCCCCAGTTTTACCTGTATCATATACACTGGGACAGGAAAGCAAAACTCTGCATTGTGGTGGGTGGTGGTAGGCTGCAGGAATTCAGTTGAAGGAGTTGTTCAGACTGGGCCAAACATTTTAAGTACAATATAAGAAGAGTTATTAGCAGGATTTTTTAACTAAACATTTGCAAAACCTTAGCACACCTTTTTGAGTGGGCAGCATGTGTGCCCAGCTGGCCAAGAAGGCCAACGGCACCCTGGCATGCATCAGGAACAGTGTGGCCAGCAGGAGCAGGGAAGTCATTGTGCTCTGTACTCAGCACTGGTTAGGCCACACCTGGAGTCCTGTGTCCAGTTCTGGGCCCCCCAGTTTAAGAAGGACATTGAGAGACTTGAAGGTGTCCAGAGAAGGGCAATGAGGCTGGGGAGAGGCCTTGAGCACAGCCCTGTGAGGAGAGGCTGAGGGAGCTGGGGTTGCTTAGCCTGGAGAAGAGGAGGCTCAAGGGAGACCTCATTGCTCTCTACAACTCCCTGAAGGGAGGTTGTAGCCATGTTGGGGGTGGTCTCTTCTCCCAGGCAAGCAGCACCAGAACAAGAGGACACAGTCACAAGCTGTGCCAGGGGAAGTTTAGGCTGGATGTTCAGAAGAAATTCTTCATAGAGAGAGTGATTGGCCATTGGAATGTGCTGCCCAGGGAGGTGATGGAGTCACCATCCCTGGAGGTGTTCAAGAGGGGATTGGATGTGGCACTTGGTGCCATGATTTAGTCATGAGGTCTGTGGTGACAGGTTGGACTTGATGATCTTTGAGGTCTCTTCCAACCTTGGTGATTCTGTGATTCTGTGTAAGAGCAAGCCAGTTTTGTTATCCATTGAACAGAAATAGCATAGAATAGAATAGAATGGAATGGAATGGAACGGAACGGAATAGAATAGAATAGAATAGAATAGAATAGAATAGAATAGAATAGAATAGAATAAACCTGGTTGGAAGAGACCTTCAATAGTCCTGGAAAAGTTGTCATAGCCAGCATATAAGGGAATGTTTATGATCAGGTGTGTTGTACAGGTATGTAACATAATTTGAATGTCTTGTTTTCAGTTTGCTACATTTGAACTAACTGTGGTTAAATTTCCTGTGCTAGGGATGAATCTGTTTATCGTGCATCCTGCTTTCCCCTTTCTTTGAAAAAAGGAGGAAAAATAAGTAACTGAGGGCTCAAAACAACAACAAAAAATTTAAGTAGAATTTATTCTCATCTATATGCTAAAAAAATAAGAATATAAAGCCCTGAGAAAGATACCAGTGAAAGTTACTTATCCCTACCTGATTTGGAAGAGAAACTTGTCTTTTGATCAGCGGTTCAGGCAGGGGATCCACCTGATGTCACGAATGTATGCTTAGAATCATAGAATCATGGAATCATGGAATCATAGAATCATAGAATCAATCAAATTGGAAAAGACCTCAGAGATCATCAGGTCCAATCTGTCACCCAACACCTCAGGACTAACTAAACCATGGCTTCAAGTGCCACATCCAATCCCCTCTTGAACCCCTCCAGGGATGGTGACTCCACCACCTCCCTGGGCAGCACATTCCAATGGTTAACAACTCTTTCTGGGAAGAACTTTCTCCTCACCTCAAGCCTAAACCTCTCCTGGCACAGCTTGAGACTGTGTCCTCTTGTTCTGGTGCTGCTTGCCTGGGAGAAGAGACCAGCCCCTTCCTGGCTACAACCTCCCTTCAGGGAGTTGGAGACACCAATAAAGTCTCGCCTGAACCTCCTCTTCTCCAGGCTAAGCAACCCCAGCTCCCTCAGCTTCTCCTCACAGGGCTGTGCTCCAGACCCCTCCCCAGCCTTGTTGCCCTTCTCTGGTCTCAGTGTCCCAGAACTGGACACAGGACTCAAGGTGTGGCCTAACCAGTGCTGAGCACAGGGCACAATGACTTCCCTGCTCCTGCTGGCCATACTATTCCTGATGCATGCCAGGATGCCGTTGGCCTTCTTGGCCACCTGGGCACACTGCTGGCTTATGTTCAGCCTACTATCAAGCAGTACCCCCAGGTCCCTTTCTGCCTGGCTGCTGTCCAACCACTCTGTCTCTTTCCATGTAAATTCTGCCACATTTACTCAAGTTGTGAGCCTCAGAAAGTACCAAGTGCCATTTCCCACAAAGACATTAGTAATGTATGCTCTCTGAAGGACTGCTGCCCATTCTCAAACTCAAGGTGGGGATGGCAACCTTACCTTCCACTGGAGTATTGGGGTACATGTTGTGGCCATGATGTCTCAGAAGAGGACAGGAAGAGTGTGGTTCCACTACTTGTCTGACAGAGCATGGAGGGAAGAAGGAACCTTTCTGACAAGACTGCAGAAAGCAGGAACCTGGGATTGAAGCACTGGGAATGAAGACACTGGGAAAGAGAACTGCTGGGCTCAGTATCCTGATGTTATAAGAAAGGGGAGGGGCTTGCAGGTGGGACTGGAATAATGTTGGAGGAGTGGCATGGACTTCAGATGGTTGTCTCTGGAAATAGAAGAGGAATTTCCACATACTGGAAATTAAAAAAACTAAATATAATGGGAAAAAAAATCAACCCCTAGAACAATAAATTGTTCAGGCACCAGAGCAGAGTGTAAATGATATGCAGTAAACAAGACCTGAAACACCTATTGAAAAGATGACCTCAAATACAGAGGATCTTTGACACAGAATCACAGAATGTTAGGGATTGGAAAGGACCTCAGAAGTTATCATCCAGTCCAGCCCCCCAGGATCACACAGGAATCATCCAGGTGGGTTTTGAATGTTTCCAGAGAGGGGGACTCCACAACCTCTCTGGGAAGCCTGTTCCAAGGTTCTGTCATGCACACAGTGAAAAAATTTTCCCCTATGGAATCATAGAATCATAGAATGGTCTGGGTTGGAATGGACCTCCAAAGGTCATCCAGTCCAACCCCCTCTGCAGTAAGCAAGGGGCATCCTCAACTAGATCAAGCTGCCAAGAGTCCTGTTGACCCTCACCTTGAATATCTCCAGGGATGGGACCCCAACAACCTCCCTAGGCAACCTCTTCCACTGTTCCACTACTCTCATGGTAAAGAACTTGTTCCTAACATCCAGTCTAAAGCTGCTCTGCTCTCGTTTGAAGCCATTGCTTCTCATCCTATCACCACAGGCCTTTGTAAACAGTCTCTGTCCATCCTTCTTGTAGGCCCCTTTCAGGTACTGGAAGGTTGCTGTTAGGTCTCCCTGGAGCTGTCTCTAGATTGAACAAATCCATCTCCCTCAACCTATCTTTGTAGCAGATCATTCTCCTGGCACTCCTCTGGACCCACTCCATCAAGTCTATGTCCTTGCTGTATTGAGGGCTCCAGACCTGGACACAGTGGAAAATTATTGTATGTCTATATAACTGAAGTTGTTAAGGTAGCTCATAGATAGGGCGGAACTATGGTCAGACTTCTTCCTGCTGATCAAAGAATCACAGAATGGTAGGAATTGGAAGGGACCTTTGGGGATTATATGGTCCAACTGCACTGCCAAAGCAGGTTCACCACAAGCAGTTTGCACAGGAACATGTTCAGGAGGGTTTTTAAAGTTTCCAGAGAAGGAGACTACACAACCTTTCTGGGCAGCCTGGTCCAGTGCTCCAGCACCCTCACAGGCAAGAATTTTTCCCCTATGTTTAAGTGAAAACTCCTGTATTCCAGTTTGTGTCCATTACCCCTGGTCCTGTCACTGGGCACCACTGAAAAGAGCCCCTCCCCATCCTCTTGATCTCTACCCTTTAGATATTTATAAGCACTGATAAGCTTCCCTCTTAGTCCTCTCAGCCTTTCCTCATGAGTCCCCTAACAGATTCTTAGCATCCAAATATTTGACTCTGGGTGCTGGTTGATAGTAAGCTGAACATGAGCCAGCAGGGTGCCCAGGTGGCCAAGAAGGCAAATGGCATCCTGGCCTGCATCAGGAACAGTGTGGCCAGCAGGAGCAGGGAAGTCATTGTGCCCTGGACTCAGCACTGGTCAGGCCACACCTTGAGTCCTGTGTCCAGTTCTGGGCCCCTCAGTTTAGAAAAGATGTTGAGATGCTGGAAGGTGTCCAGAGAAGGGCAACAAAGCTGGGGAGGGGTCTGGAGCACAGCCCTGTGAGGAGAGGCTGAGGGAGCTGGGGTTGCTTAGCCTGGAGAAGAGGAGGCTCAGGGGTGACCTTACTGCTGTCTCCAATTGCCTGAAGGGAGGTTGTAGCCAGGTTGGGGTTTGTCTCTCCTCCCAGGCAACCAGCACCAGAACAAGAGGACACAGTCTCAAGCTGTGCCAGGGGAGGTTTAGGCTGCATGTTAGGAAGAAGTTCTTCATAG
This sequence comes from Dryobates pubescens, assembly GCF_014839835.1. Classification (NCBI taxonomy): domain Eukaryota; kingdom Metazoa; phylum Chordata; class Aves; order Piciformes; family Picidae; genus Dryobates; species Dryobates pubescens. Next base: position 41,559,371 of record NC_071619.1, read on the forward strand.
AGAGATTGGCCATTGGAATGTGCTGCCCAGGGAGGTGGTGGAGTCACCATCCCTGGAGGTGTTTAGGAAGAGACCGAATGGGGTGCTTGGTGCCATGGTTTAGTCCTGAGGTGTTGGGTGATAGGTTGGACTCAATGATCTCAAAGGTCTTTTCCAAGCTGGTTAATTCTATTCTATTCTATTCTATTCTATTCTATTCTATTCTATTCTATTCTATTCCATTCCATTCCATTCCATTCATAGTTTCTTAACAAAACATTATACAGTACGCAGAGTATACCATAGAGGCTGGGACCTATGCTGCTGTAAAGCAGGTTGGATTCTATATCCCATTGATGACTTATGTTAATGAACAACTATTTACCTTAGCTCTGACTCCCAACCACAAGGGCACAAAGGAATGCCTCTTTTACACAGCCATCCTCTGTGTATTCTGTAGTGAGATGGGACCAAAGGCTCATGATGTAAAGGAAAAAAATCCTTTCATTCTTGTCTCCCTTTCTTCACACAGACATGTGCAGCTGTGGCCCATATCTGCTGAAAATAGTCCATCACCACAATATGGCAATGCATAGTTTCAATCATTCTTTTAAGAAATCTTTTATCTTGGCTTCACAATGTCTGCCAGTAATCTATCTCCATTGTCAGGGCCTTGTTGAGTGAAGGATTGTTTCAAGAAGCATAGCCCAGGGTGCTTTTTTTTTCCTAGCATGTGCCTGGTAAGGAGTTAACTAGTGGATGGCTTCAAGCAGCTTGTCAGATCAGAGCCCTCAGCCTTGCTGCTGCCTGCCTTGCCACAGCAGCCTGTTCCCAAGCTTGCAATTTGTGCAGGAACTGGTGTTGGGCACTTGAGTACAGATATTGGTAAAATATTGTGTGCAGGTGTTGTGGGAAAGTGCCAGGTTCCATCACTGCAGAATCAATGAGTTAATGAGGCTGTGGCTGAATTGCTTTGAGAAGGTGATGCGAGAGCTGTTGTTTCCAGCTCTGAGACAGCTCTGCAGTGCTGCAGTGGTTCACCTCTCACTCAGGTTGTCACTCAGGTTGTCACAGTTATTTCCACACCTGCAATTATCAGAAGCTTTTGAAAATACAGGCTACAGTTCCTGGAGTGTGATGTGCAGTGAGTTCTGCATGGGCTGCTGAGCTGTGGGAAGCAGGGGAAGAAAATCCCCTCTGGCCTCTGCTGTGGAAAAATCATGTTATTCTTTTTTAATTCAAAGAAGCAAACAAGTGATCCTGCACCTTCCCTGCCAGACTGAAATCTTTGAGTCTTTTTCCTAACTGAGTGTTGGGTAGCTGATGGAGGGAAAAAGCAGCTTGGATAAGTTGTTGATAGAGCGTCTCAGTGTGTCAGATGTCATCCAGGCGTTGTCTGAAACAGTTCCTGCCTTTGTGTGCTCGCGGCCTTGAAGAACGGTACCAAAAATCTGGGATGGCAAATTAGGAATGGGATGAGAATAGGATAGGATAGGATAGGATAGGATAGGATAGGATAGCATAGCATAGAATAGAATAGAATAGAATAGAATAGAATAGAATAGAATAGAATAGAATAGAATCAACCAGGTTGGAAAATACCTTTGACCAAGACCAAGTCCAACCTATCACTCAACACCATCTAATCAACTAAACCATGGCACCAAGTGCCTCATCCAGTCTCCTCTTAAACACCTCCAGTGATGGTGACTCCACCACCTCCCTGGGCAGCACATTCCAATGGTCAATCTCTCTTTCTGGGAAGAACTTCTTCCTAACATCCAGCCTAACCCTCTCCTGGCACAGCTTGAGACTGTGTCCTCTTGTTCTGGTGCTGGTTGCCTGGGAGAAGAGACCAACCTCTTCCTGGCTACAACCTCCCTTTAGGTAGTTGGAGACAGCAAGAAGGTTTCCCCTGAGCCTCCTCTTCTCCAGGCTGAACAACCCCAGCTCCCTCAGCCTCTCCTCACAGGGCTGTGCTCCAGACCCCTCCCCAGCTTTGTTGCCCTTCTCTGGACACCTTCCAGCAACTCAACCTCTTTCCTAAACTGAGGGGCCCAGAACTGGATACAGGACTCAAGGTGTGGCCTGACCAGTGCTGAGTAAAGTAGAATAGAATAGAATAGAATAGAATAGAATAGAATAGAATAGAATAGAATAGAATAGAATAGAATTAACCAGGTTGGAAAAGACCTTTGAGATCATTGAGTCCAACCTATCACCCAACACCACCTAATCAACTAAACCATGGCACCAAGTGCCTCATCCAGGCTCTTCTTAAACACCTCCAGTGATGGTGACTCCACCACCTCCCTGGGCAGCACATTCCAATGGCCAATCTCTCTTTCTGGGAAGAATTTAGTACCAAGCAGCATCACGGTCCTGGAAAATAGAGCTGGAGGGACCTATCAGTGCCAGGGTCCAGTTTGGAGATAGTGGAACACAATCCAGAAAGCATTTGAATCCCTCTGTTGTCATCAAGTACCTGTGAGGCCTCCGGGTGAAGTCTGCCTCACCCCCTGTAGTGGCCAGAGCAAATATGAAACAGGAGCCTGCTACTGTTACTGGTAAGTTGAGAAGCAAAGATATTCCTGACCCTTTGTTCTCTGCCCCAAGCAAATAGGAAGTAAGAGGGCCTGTTGTTATTAAATCAGTAGTTCACAGAATCACAGAATGGTAGAGGTTGGAACGAACTTCTGAAGACTGTCCCAGGTGGCCAGCACCAGAACAAGAGGACACAGTCTCAGGGTAGGTTTAAGCTGGATGTTAAGAAGAAGTTCTTTCCAGAAAGAGAGATTGGCCTTTGGGATGTGCTGCCCAGGGAGGTGGTGGGGTCACCATCACTGGAGGTGTTTAGGAAGAGACTGGATGAGGCACTTGGTGCCATGGTTTAGTTGATTAGATGGTGTTGGGTAATAGGTTGGACTTGATGATCTCAAAGGTCTTTTCCAACCTGGTTAACTCCTATTCTATTCTATTCTATTCTATTCTAGTCTAGTCTAGTCTAGTCTAGTCTAGTCTAGTCCATTCCATTCCATTCCATTCTACTTCACTCCCACTACTAGAGCAGGATCACCTAGAGTAAATCACACAGGTACAAGTCCACATTGGTTTGGAATGCCTCCAGAGAAAGGAACCTCCACAATCACTCTGGGCAGCCTGGTCCAGTCCTCTGTCCTACTCAAAGTAAAGAATATTTTCCTTCTGTTTTCATGGAACCTCCTGGCTTCCAGTTTGTGTTCAGTGCCTTTTGTCCTGACCCCAGACACCACTGAGAAGCAGTTTGACAGCTATAGTGTGAACACTGATGGATAGCAAGGACAAATAGCTCTGTTAAGGTATGGAATAAGAAGACCTGGACAACAGGTCTTCTGAGAAGCAGTTGAGGGAACTGGGATGATTTGGTGTGGACAAAACGAGGCTGAGGGGAGACATTCTTGCTGTCCTCAAACTCCCTGAAAGGAAGCTGGAAGGACATGGGGATTGGTCTCTTCTGTCTAGTAAATAGTGATAGGATAAGAGGAACTGGCCTCAAGTTGCAACTGGGGGTGGTTTATGTTGGCTATTAGAAGAAACTTCTTTGCAGAAAATGTTCTCAAACCATGGGAGAGGCTCCCCAGGGAGGTGGCTGGATCCCCATTCCTAGAGGTGTTTCAAAGATGCAAAGACGTGGTGCTGAGTGACATGGTTTAGCACCAGCCTTGGTAGAGTTGAAGCCATGGTTTAGTTTGTCCTGATGTGTTGGGTGATTGGTTGGACTTGATGATCTCTGAGGTCTTTTCCAACCTTATTGGTTGCACTTGATGATCTCTGAGGTCTCTTCCAACCTCAGTGATTCTATGATTCTATAAAAACCACTACAGCTTATGTCATTCAAACCTTGGAGTAGGCTCCCTAGGGAGGTGATTGAATCTCCATCCATGGAGGCGTTTCAAAGATGTGGTGCTGAGGGACGTGGTTTAGCACCAGCATTGGTAGAGTTAGAGAATGGTTGGACTTGATCTTCAAGGTCTTTTCCAGCCAAAATGGTTCTATGATTGTATGACAGTGAAAGAATTCCTAAACCAAAACACTTTTCCCTAGGAAAAAGGAAAACTGGGATCTAGCAGATGGTGTTTCTGTTCAGACAGAAATGATCAGGATCTCCCTTCTACATCAATTTTGAGCTGCCCAGAGACATGAAGATGCTGTTGGGAGCTGAAGTGTGAGACAAAGACCCTTCTTTAGCTGTTCCAGAGGCAGCTTGTGTTACTGTGGATGCTTTGGACAGTGAATGGTATTGTTCTGGGAGCTGCAGACTGCATTGAGAGGATCTATACACAGTGTCAAATCCCTCCTGTCCTGACCCCTTCTGACTCCTGGACATCTGTGAGGGAACAACCCCTGTGAGGGTGTGTGTAAAGAGCAGTAAAAGGGTAATCTCATCATAACCAGGGAGTTCCTCCAAGTTCCTGGGTGTATCGAATGAAGGTTGCCCGGTGTTGCTGGCTGAAACGCTGCAAATACAAATACAATGAGGGCTCTGAAGAAGGCAGAGCAGGCTCAGCACCCACAGCCCATGTTTATTTTCTCCAGAGATGAAGGGGGACTGCAGGTCAGCAGGAATTGTGCATTCTGACTTGTATTTATTGACTCAGAAGTCCTTGCTGACAGACAGACAGACAGGCAGGCAGGGAAGGGTTCCATTACAGTGACGTAGTTTCTTTCCCTCTTCACCCCCAAGGTTTTCTCTGCTGACACTCTACACATTGCTGTGGCTTCTCCAGCTGGTGCTGGGGCGAATGGCAGCTGCCTTTCACCTCTCCGAAGACTGTGTGGGGAACACAACTGTCAGGCTTTCAGTGATGTGCTGCGGCTCATCTATCAGAGATGTAGCAACAACACAGAGCTTCATGGTCAGCCTCCCCTCTGAGACCTAGGTTAAGGCTGGAGGTCTAGGTCAGATGCTGAAAGTGCACTCTGGGTGGCTACTGGAGATCGGTGTACAGGGTCTGTGTGAAAGAGAAACGTATCCCTGTGCTGTGCTCAGTCATGTTTCCACCTTCTGTTCCCTGATACAGTCACTACTAATTAGGTCTTTGATTGCCCTGCTCTAATACCATGCTTTAGGAGAGACTTAAATCCTTTCAGTAGGTGATGGTGAGGCAGATCTACCATCAGCTATTTGCAGCACCCTGAGGAGCCTCTGTTTGAGATGGAGGTCATGCCTTCAATACTTGTGATTCCTAGCATGATTCATCCATAGGGTCCCTTTGGATTCAGGACCATGCTGTAGACTGTTGTAAGCAGTACAATCACCTCTGCTTCTAGCCACATGGGCATCCTTTTTCAATGAGCCCTTGCTGGGAATGCAAAACACGGGATCTTTCATCCTTTGTCAGAATGGAGTTGAATTACCTCCTGTTTGAGTTCAATAAAGGGAAGGTGTCAGCTTCTGAAGGATGCAGCAGGCTGGGGTACGGGATACATAAAATGCAGCAAAGCATTTCCCATCACTTTAGGGAAGATGTTGAGATGCTGGAAGGTGTCCAGAGACGGGCAACAAAGCTGGGGAGGGGTCTGGAGCACAGCCCTGTGAGGAGAGGCTGAGGGAGCTGGGGTTGCTTAGCCTAGAGAAGAGAAGGCTCAGGGGAGACCTTCTTGCTGTCTACAGCTACCTGAAGTGAGGTTGTAGCCAGGTGGGGGTTGGTCTCTTCTCCCAGGCAAGCAGCACCAGAACAAGAGGACACAGTCTCAAGCTGTGCCAGGGGCGGTTCAGGCTGGATGTCAAGAAGAAGTTGTTCCCAGAAAGAGAGATTGGCCATTGGAATGTGCTGCCCAGGGAGGTGGTGGAGTCACCATCACTGGAGGTGTTTAAGAGGAGACTAGATGAGGCACTTGGTGCCATGGTTTAGATGATTAGATGGTGTTGGGTGATAGGTTGGACTTGATGATCTCGAAGGTCTCTTTCAACCTGCTTAATTCTGTTCTATTGTTAAATAGATCAGACTGCAGGTTCTTTACTCACTTTGAAAGCATCACACTCCAGCATGGCTAAGGCAGTCACACTTATCTCCTGCTTAGTGAATTCAGAGGGTTCCTTGGGAGAAAGCCCTTAAAAATAAAGGGGTCCAGGAGGGCTGGACCTGCTTCAAGAAAGAGCTGATGAAGGCTCAGGAGCAGGCTGTGCCAATGTGCCGGAAGAGGAGCCGCCGGGGCAGACGGCCAGCCTGGCTGTGTAATGAACTTTTAATTGAACTAAGGGAAAAAAAGAGGGTGTATCATCTTTGGAAGAAAGGTGAGGCAACCCATGGAATGTTTAAAGAGGTTGCTAGGGCATGTAGGAGGAAAATTAGGGAGGCAAAAGCATATTTGGAACTTAAACTGGCCTCTGATGTGAAGGACAACAAAAAGTCCTTCTATAAATATATTAATAGCAAGAGGAAGGGCAGGGACAACCTCCACTCCTTGGTTGACATAGAAGGAAATGTTGTAACACAGGATGAGGAAAAGGCAGAGGTACTTAACACCTTCTTTACCTCAGTTTTTACTACCTGGAAAGAACGTCTACCAGACAGCTGGCCTGCAGAACTGGCAGAGGGAGCCAGGGAGCTGCATGGTTTCCCTTTGTTCCATGAGCAAGTGATAGGAGCTCTCCTCAGCAGCTTGGACCCCCACAAGTCCATGGGACCAGATGGGATCCATCCTAGGGTGCTGAGAGAGCTGGCAGATGAGCTGGCCAAACCACTCTCCATTATTTTTCATCAGTCCTGGCTCACTGGAGAGATCCCAGCTGACTGGAAGCTGGCCAACGTGGTACCCATTCACAAGAAGGGCCGGTTGGATGAGCCAGGGAATTACAGGCCTGTCAGCCTGACCTCAGTGCCAGGAAAGATTATGGAGCAGGTCATCCTGAGTGCACTCACACAACACTTAGAGGATGGCCAAGGGATCAGGCCCAGCCAGCATGGGTTTAGGAAGGGCAGGTCCTGCCTGACCAACCTGATCTCCTTCTATGATCAGGTGACCCGCCTGGTGGATGTGGGGAGGCCTGTGGATGTAGTCTACCTGGACCTCAGCAAGGCCTTTGACACCGTTCCCCATAGCAAGCTCCTGGCCAAGCTGTCAGCCCATGGCTTGGATGGGACCACACTGCGATGGGTTAGGAACTGGCTGGAGGGCCGAGCCCAGAGAGTGGTAGTGAATGGTGCCACATCCAGCTGGCAGCCAGTCACCAGTGGTGTGCCCCAGGGATCAGTGCTGGGCCCCATGCTCTTTAACATCTTTATTGATGATCTGGACGAGGGCATCGAGTCCATCATCAGTAAATTTGCTGACGACACCAAGCTGGGCGCAGGAGTTGATCTGCTGGAGGGTAGAGAGGCTCTGCAGAGGGACCTGGACAGGCTGGGCAGTTGGGCAGAGTCCAACGGCATGAGATTTAACACATCCAAGTGCCGGGTTCTGCACATTGGCCACAGCAACCCCATGCAGAGCTACAGGCTGGGGTCAGAGTGGCTGGAGAGCAGTCAGGCTGAGAGGGACCTGGGGGTGCTGGTCGACGGTAGACTGAACATGAGCCTGCAGTGTGCCCAGGCAGCTAAGAGGGCCAATGGCATCCTGGCCTGCATCAGGAACAGTGTGGCCAGCAGGAGCAGGGAGGTCATTCTGCCCCTGTACACTGCACTGGTTAGGCCGCACCTCGAGTACTGTGTCCAGTTCTGGGCCCCTCAGTTTAGGAAGGATGTTGACTTGCTGGAACGAGTCCAGAGAAGAGCAACAAAGTTGGTGAGGGGTTTGGAACATAAGCCCTACGAGGAGAGGCTGAGGGAGCTGGGGTTGCTTAGCCTGGAGAAGAGGAGACTCAGGGGTGACCTTATTACTCTCTACAACTACCTGAAGGGAGGTTGTAGACAGACAGATGTTGGTCTCTTCTCCCAGGCAAGCAGTACCAGAACAAGAGGACACAGTCTCAGGCTGCGCCAGGGGAGGTTCAGGCTGGATGTTAGAAAAAAGTTCTATACAGAAAGAGTGATTGCACATTGGAATGGGCTGCCTGGGGAGGTGGTGGAGTCGCCATCACTGGAGGTTTTTAGGAGAAGACTTGACAGGGTGCTTGGTGCTGTGGGTTAGTTGCTTGGGCGGTGTTGGATTGGTGATGGGTTGGACGCGATGATCTTGAAGGTCTCTTCCAACCTGGTTTATTCTATGTATTCTATGTATTTACATTAGGGATGCTAAGAAGTTGTCCTGTGAATGTGCCCTTTAAGAGTCAGTCTTTCTGAATATGCTGTCTCTGTAAATACAGATGCATATGAGTGAGATCCCTGGCATCAGATGATTTAGTCTACTTCTTGATTACAAGTGCAAGATTATGTGCAGCAGTGCATGTTTTGTTTTAACAGTCTTGAATGGGGAGCTCTCTTCCACATTTGGGTTTGGGCTATTTTTCTAGTAATTCGATTCATGCAGTGAGACATGGCTGCCACACTTTCTGTTCTGGGACAGAATGCTTCTTACATCACCTAACATATATGGAATTCTTTTCAGGCTCTACCTCATTAAAACCTGATGCTTAGATCTCCTGCCTCTCTAATGCACAGGGCCAGATCTAGGCATATTTTCACTTTGAGAAGATTTCCTCTCCTTTTCATTAATGACAGCTGTACATCTGTCTAAAGACTGGAGATTTCTCTTTATACTGTGGGATGTTTACTGGGTTGGTAATCTGTTTGTGGAGAGCCACATGCTTTTGTTCCCATAGTAGAACAGAACAGAACAGAACAGAACAGAATAGAATAGAAAAGAAAAAAACAGGTTGGAAGAGACCTTTGAGGTCATCAAGTCCAACCCATCACCCAACACCATCTAATCAACTAAACCATGGCACCAAGTGCCTCATCCAGTCTCTTCCTAAACACCTCCAGTGATGGTGACTCCACCACCTCCCTGGGCAGCACATTCCAGTGGCCAATCTCTCTTTCTAGGAAGAACTTCTTCCTAACATCCGGCCTAAACCTCTCCTGGCACAGCTTGAGACTGTAGCTTGAGACTGTAGTAAAGCTCCTTTAAGCATAATCTATTTTCCCTATTGTGGTCTTCCCACAGTAAAGGTGTAAAGAGGAGTGAGGGGTAAAGAGGAGTGAAGAAGATGAAGAGTTCAACATATGTAGAGTGGATTACAATGGTGGGATGGTACTGCGAGGAATGTGCTTACCTGGCTATATCTGTTTGCTGCTGAGAATGTCTCATGTCAAAGGGCTACAGGAATGGAGCTCTCTTCGTGATGCAGCACATAGAGCATCTCAGGGTGCACATCAACTTACAGTTCTAAGTGATCCAAACCAGCCCCTAAGCATTTTGTCATCTAACCTTACTGAACTTTAGGTGTAATGGCAAAATATAGAGTCATAGAATCACAGAATCATTTGGATTGGAAAAGACCTTTAAGACCATCAAGTTCAACCATTACCTAACTCTGCCAATGCTGGTGCTAAACCATGTCCCTCAGAATCACATCTCTGTGTCTTTGAAACACCTCCAGGAGTGGTGATTCAAGCACCTTCCTAGGATGCCTATTTCAGTGTTTATGAACCCTTTCAGTGCAGAAGTTTCTTCTATTATTGAATCTAAAGCTCCCTTGGTGCAACTTGAGGCCACTTCCTCTCATCCTATTACTTGTTTTTCTCTACTGTGCAGGTTTCCAGCCACTCTTCCCCAAGTCTGTAGCATTGCATGGGGTTATTGTGACCCATTTCTTGCCATCTGCTTCTAAAGCAGTATGCCCCCTCGGGAACACACCGTGGCCAGGACCCCCGGAAAAGCCACTAGCTGCTCCCTCTTCAGCCTGCGGGACCCGTGTGATTCTCAGCACTCGACTAAGACCGGCTCCTGCCGATTCTCCATGTGCTCGGGATCGCTTGGGCTCCCTGCGTTTGCCGCGGTGCTTTAAAAGCCGTTGGGACCACGCGGCAGGTCCATTTCTGCAGTAAGCCCCTTCGGGAACACACCGCGGGCAGGACCCCCAGAAAAGCCACTAACTGCTCCCTCTTCAGCCTGCAAGACCCGCACGGCTTCCCGGCACTCGACTAAGACCGGCTCCTGCCGATCCTCCACGTGCTCGGGATCGCTTGGGCTCCCTGCGTTTGCCGCGGTGCTTTAAAAGCCGTCGGTACCCCGTGGCGGGTCCATTCCAGCGGTAAGCCCCTTCAGGAATACACCGTGGGCAGGACCCCCAGAAAAGCCACTAACTGCTCCCTTTTCAGCCTGCGAGACCCGCGCGACTCTCAGTATCACAGTATCACAGTATCACAGTAACTAAGGTTGGAAGAGACCCCAAGGATCATCAAGTCCAACCTGTTCCAACAGACCTCACAACTAGACCATGGCACCAAGTGCCACGTCCAATCTCCCCTTGAACACCTCCAGGGACGGTGACTCCACCACCTCCCTGGGCAGCTCATTCCAATGACGAATGACTCGCTCAGTGAAGAACTTTTTCCTCACCTTGAGTCTAAACCTCCCCTGGCACAGCTTGAGACTGTGTCCCCTTGTTCTGGTGCTGGTTGCCTGGGAGAAGAGACCAACCCCCTCCTGTCTACAACCACCTTTCAGGTAGTTGTAGAGGGCAATGAGGTCCCCCCTGATCCTTCTCTTCTCCAGGCTAAACAATCCCAGCTCCCTCAGCCTCTCCTCATAGGGCTTGTGCTCAAGGCCTCTCACCAGCCTTGTTGCCCTTCTCTGGACACGTTCAGAGAAGCAACACACCCTCAGGAACACACCGCCGCCAGGACCCCCGGAAAAGCCACTAACTGCTCCCTTTTCAGCCTGCGAGACCCGCGCGACTCTCAGCACTCGACTGGGACCGCCTGCTGCCGATTCTCCACGTGCTCGGGATCATCTCGGTCCCCTGCGTTGCCGCAGCACTTTAAAAGCCGCCGGCACCGCACGGCCAGTCCATTCCAGCCCACCCTCTTGCTCAGACGCGTGCGCCGCTGCGCTTCTTCTAAACCTTTGCCCAGCAGGTGCCGCGGGCAGGGCTGGCCATGGTGGTGACTCGCCGCAATCACGCCTTTAAGAAATCAGTCTCGACTCAGACTGAGGGGGAATATAAGCAGGTAGGTAAGTGTCATAAGCAAGAAGGAGGTGTCCAGGCATCTGGCTGCAGACAGTGCTGGAGCCTGGCGCTTGAGATGCAGGGTAGTGGGGACAAGTCCTGCATAACTTGTGAGCAGATCGACTATCTGCTTAACCTGGTGGCCAGACTGAAGGACGAGGCTGTTAGACTTAGAGATGTAAGAGATTGTAGAAGGGTAACAGACCTGAGTAAGCAGGCTCTGCAGGCCCCCCAGGCAGAGGCTGGTTATCCAAAAAGCAGAGGGGAATGGACGCGGGTTCCTCTCAAAAGACGCAAGGTTAAACCTCCTTGCCTCCCATCACCTTCCCCACTGCCCTTGGAAAACAAGTACAGGGCATTGGAGGTCGAGGGTGAGGTGATTCTGATGGAGGACACACCATCTGGGGTTTTGCCTGAGGCAAAACAGCCTAAGGCAAAACAACCTAAGGCAAATCAGCCTAAGGTTAAATAGCCTAAGGCAAAGCAGCCTAAGGTTAAACAGCCTTCCCCTGGCATCAGGGCCTGCTCCCTTAAAAAAAAGAGGAGGGTAATTGTCATTGGTGATTCCCTCCTGAGGGGAACAGAAGGCCTCATATGTCGGCCAGACCCTACTCACAGGGAAGTCTGTTGCCTCCCGGGAGCTATGGTCAAGGATGTTACCAGAAGGATGCCCAGTTTGGTGCAGCCCTCTGACTACTACCCATTACTAGTTATGCAGTTAGGGAATGATGTTGTTGCAACCAGAACTCCCAGGGCTATCAAGAATGACTTCAGGGCCCTGGGGGATCTCATTGAGGGGTCAGGTGCTCAAATAATTTTCTCATCTATACCCTTAGTTGCAGGAGGGAATACCACAAGGAACAGGTCAGCAGCCATAGTCAACAAGTGGCTTAGAGGCTGGTGTAGTCAAAAGAATTTTGGGTTTTTCGATCTTGAAAAACTTTCTAATGCAGCAGGTCAGCTGGCAACAGCTGGAGCACATCTGTCCCAGAGGAGGGGAAAGGTCAGAGTGTATGAAACTGGCCTATCCCCCAAAGGGAAAAAGATTCTAGGAAGGGAATTGGCAGGTCTCATAGATAGGGCTTTAAACTAGATTCGAAGGGTGAAGGGGCTGAAACCAGTCCCCCCTGGCAGGAGTCTGGGGGTGATAAGCTGGAGCCAGAGGTGAAACCAGCAGCCCAGCTGAGGTGCATGTACACTAATGCACGAAGCTTGGGTAACAAACAAGAGGAGCTGGAAGCCTTGCTGCAGCAGGAAAGTTATGATGTAGTTGCCATCACAGAGACGTGGTGGGACGACTCACATGACTGGAGTGCTGCAATTGATGGCTACAGGCTCTTCAGGAGAGACAGGCAAGGAAGAAGGGGTGGAGAGGTGGCTTTGTACATCAGGGAGGCACTAGATGCCATTGAGATGGAGATCAGGGATCATCAGGTTGAGTGCCTGTGGGTGAGAATTAGAGGGAAGGACAACAGGGCTGACATCCTGGTTGGAGTCTGTTATAGACCACCCAACCAGGAGGAAGAAGTTGATGAGTCATTCTATAGGCAGTTTAAGGCTGTCTCAAGATCTCCTGACCTTGTTCTCATGGGCGACTTCAACCTGCCTGACATCTGCTGGGAACTCAACACAGCAGAGAGGAGACAGTCCAGGAGGTTCTTAGAGTGCATGGAGGACAGCTTCTTATCCCAGGTGCTGCGTGAGCCTACCAGGGGTAAGGCTCTGCTTGACCTCCTCTTCACCAACAGGGAAGGGCTGGTGGGGATGTGGTGGTCGGAGGCTGTTTAGGGGCCGGCGACCACAAGAGAATTGAATTCTCAGTACTCAGTCAAGCTCAGAGGGGCAGCAAGAAGACCTCCACTCTGGACTGCCGGAGGGCAGACTTCAGGTTACTCAAGGAACTAACTCAGAAGGTTCCTTGGGAAACAGCCCTTAGAAACAAAGGGATCCAGGAGAGCTGGGACTACTTTAAGGAGGAACTCTTGAAGGCGCAGGATCAGGCTGTGCCAATGCGCTGGAAGATGAGCCGCCGGGGCAGACGGCCAGCCTGGATGGGTGATGAGCTTCTAAAAGAACTAAGGGAAAAAAAGAGGGTGTATCACCTTTGGAAGAAAGGGGAGGCAACCCATGGAATGTTTAAGGATGACCTCAGTGCCAGGCAAGGGTATGGAACAGGTCTTATTGAGTGCAATCACACAGCACTTAGAGGATGGCCAAGGGCTCAGGCCCAGCCAGCATGGATTTAGGAAGGGTAGGTCCTGCCTGACCAACCTGATCTCCTTCTATGATCAGGTGACCCAAATGGTGGATGTGGGAAGGCCTGTGGATGTAGTCTACCTGGACCTCAGCAAGGCCTTTGACACTGTCCCCCACAGCAAACTCCTGGCCAAGCTGTCAGCCCATGGCTTGGATGGGAGCACACTGCGATGGGTTAGGAACTGGCTGGAGGGCCGAGCCCAGAGAGTGGTGGTGAATGGTGCCACATCCAGCTGGCAGCCAGGCACTAGTGGTGTGCCCCAGGGATCAGTACTGGGCCCCATGCTCTTTAACATCTTTACTGATGATCTGGATGAGGGCATTGAGTCTATCATCAGTAAATTTGCAGATGACACGAAGCTGGGGGCAGGAGTTGATCTGCTGGAGGGTAGAGAGGCTCTGCAGAGGGACCTCAACAGTCTGCAGAGGGCAGAGTCCAAGGGCATGAGTTTGAACACATCCAAGTGCCAGGTTCTACACATTGGCCACAACAACCCCAGGCAGTGCTACAGGCTGGGGTCAGAGTGGCTGGAGAGCAGCCAGGCAGAGAGGGACCTGGGGGTGCTGGTCGATGGTAGGCTGAAGATGAGCCTGCAGTGTGCCCAGGCAGCCAAGAAGGCCAATGGCATCCTGGCCTGCATCAGGAACAGTGTGGCCAGCAGGAGCCACCTGAAGGGAGGTTGCAGCCAGGTGGGGGTTGGTCTTCTCCCAGGCAACGAGCACCAGAACAAGAGGACACAGTCTCAAGCTGTGCCAGGGGAGGTTTAGGCTGGAGGTTAGGAAGAAATTCTTCCCAGCAAGAGTGATTTGCCATTGGAATGTGCTGCCTGGGGAGGTGGTGGAGTCACCATCACTGGAGGTGTTTAGGAGGAGGCTTGATAGGGTACTTGGCTGCATGGTTTAGTTGATTAGGTGGGTTGGATAATATGTTGGACTTGATGATCTTGAAGGTCTCTTCCAACCTGGTTAATTCTATTCTATTCTATTCTATTGAGCCTCTAAGCATGTATTCAAAGTTACAGATTCTGTGATTCTATGAATTGGGAATCATAACATCTGAAGTGGCAAATGGCAGTCCTTGATACTTTTCTGTAAAGGTTTGAGGGTTTCTCCCTTTGCCTAGTTTTCCTTCTGTGTGTATCCTGCATGACCCTGCTTTGTTTCCCTGTCTCTCACCTCCACCTAACATGCTTGTTATTAACATCTACTGTTAATCCTGTAAACTTAATTTTCAGAGGGGCAGTGCAAAAACCCAAACCAGCTGTTTCTGCTTTCAACTGGAGTTCAGCACCTCTGAAAATCAGACACTAATCTTTTCTAGTTGGAAGAGCAGATTTTCTTCTAATGAAAGAATGCTTTGCATTGGCAATTTAAAGACCATCCAATCTACGTAGGTTTTAAAGCACTGTACATGCTAGGTTTGCACAGGAGTCTGGCAGCCATTTCTAGGGAGCACTAAGCAACAAGATCTTGTAGTGAACAGCAGAATTATTTTTTATTTAGAGATTACATAACTCTGACAAAATGGAAACCAGCCCCTGTGCTTCACTGTAGACCAGAACTTTCTCTTCCCAGATGGAGGATGACCTTTAATTGTGTCAGTTCCACCCCACATCCTCAGAAAACAAGGGCAGCTGCTACACACATGAAGGGAAGCAGGGACTGAAGCAGCCATGTTGGCTGAAGTAACCTTACAATAGCTACATGAATTAGATACCATCCATCAGTCAGGTCTTGCAAGTCTCCAGGCAAAAAGAATTGATCTTAAATGTCACAAATGGAATTAGCCCCTGTCTACCTCTGTCCCTTTAGTGGCCAGTGTGGTAGCAATCCTGACACACCCAGCAAAACTGTCTGTCACAGTTAACCCACGAGAAATCCAGCAAGGTTTGATGCTAGCAGTTCAAAGAGTGACACTGCAGTGGAGCTGCTCAGACAGCAGCAGCCTACTGGAGGAACAGGCAGATGGGGAGCTGATGTGCCCTCAGGCTCAGTCTGTTAGAGGAGGAGCTGCCATGCAGACTTCATGTAACTAGGACTCGTGGCAAAGGCAGAGGAACTTAGAAACACACCAAGTATTCTGCCTTGAATTAATTAATCGAGTCCCCTACGTGCCTTATCAATAATTGTCCTTAAATCTCTGATGCCACTTATGCTCCCCTCTCTTTCAATCTTTGTTCTATCCTCTCTCCTAAATGCTCAGGGATTTTTATTATCTTTCCCTGTTTCTTTAATGCCTTCCTGGTGCTGGGGTTGGGTAGGCTGGAGGAGCTGGCACCCCTTCTGCGGAGCAGCTGTGTTTGCTTCCCAAGGATGTACAAGAGCTGGGAAAGGCATGATTTTTGCTGTATGCTGAAAGGCTTTCTCCATCAACCTGAAGAAGGACCTGATAAGTGGTGAAAAGGTATAGAGTTGTCAGCCCCCAAACAAAAGCGTTTACACAGTTGGGAAGTAACTGGACAGTGTCTGCATCCTCTGATGAGCTGAGACAATTTCATTGCGCTCAGCTATCTGTAAATCAGCAAGTCCTCTGCTCTGAAGTAGACATTTGATGTTTGCTCTGCTGTGCCTTCAGGTCTGGGGCTCTTGGTCAAAGAAATGATTCTGGTGCAGTGGTTGGCATGGAGTCACAGCAATAAAGACTTTATCTCTTCCTTTGACCAAGTTGTCGCTGAAGGCAGCCACACGCTGCAAAGCCATCTTAAAATACGAACCAACTTTGGCCCTGTTTATGTTAACTTTCTGTGAACAGTCAACCAATTTACTTTTATTGACAAGAAAATCTGTAAAAAAGCAAATGTCAGAGATACATATGTGTGCATTTAAGTAAACTAGTTTTAAGTTCTCATGCATAAGCATTTGGGTTTGAAGTGCTTGCACATTCCCTCAGCCAAAGGAATGGAAACAATACAGTGTGATTTATCTGACCAGTCAAACCAAACCCAGACAGCTGCAGCACAGGCACTCCTGCTGGCTGTTATTTCCATGCCAGCAGAAGAAGAGAGTAGATGCCTCAGATGTCTGTATTTTTGTTGTGAGCTGGTCTCTTGGCTCTTCTTGCTGATGACTCAGAAGCCAGAAACAGCCTAACCTGCATCAAAGGTTCAAATGTGAAAAGTGTAGGAGGCCACTAAACCTGGCACTCACTGAACAGCCACCTACCAGTGCTATTCGTGGTAGGGATTGTGGGCATGGTGCTGTTGGCTTGGAGGTTGGACTTGATGATCTTAGAGGCCTTTCCAACCTTAATGACTCTATTCACTAAATTTGGCCTTCCATTGCTGTATTTATACATCTTGGTAAAGGAACAAGTTGCGTGCTATGCTGTATATGAAGTCTCACCCCACCCCACAACTGGATTAAAACTTGTTAGAAGAACAGTTGACAAGTTCCATGCAGCAAGTAGCATATTAAAACAAAACAGTGAGAAATATGCTGCCATTTAGTGTCACAGTGGTGTCCTCATCTGTCACAGGGGGTGCATGATGTGATCACTGGAATAACTACACCTCTGTAATGCTCCCGTGTGAATATTACACAGAATCACCAAGGTTGGAAGAGACCTCAAAGATCATCAAGTCCAATCTGTCACCACAGACCTCATGACTAAAGCATGGCACCAAGTGGCACATCCAATCCCCTCTTGAACACCTCCAGGGATGGGGACTCCACCACCTCCTCAGGCAGCCCATTCCAATGGCTAACAACTCTCTCAGTGAAGAACTTTCTCCTCACCTCCAGCCTGAACCTCCCCTGGCACAGCTTGAGACTGTGTCCTCTTGTTCTTGTGCTGCTTGCCTGGGAGAAGAGACCAACCCCCACCTGGCTACAACCTCCTTTCAGGGAGTTGTACAGGGCAAGAAGGTCTCCCCTGAGCCTCCTCTTCTCCAGGCTAAACAATCCCAGCTCCCTCAGCCTCTCCTCACAGGGCTGTGCTCCAGACCTCTCCCCAGCCTCATTGCCCTTCTCTGGACATGTTCAAGTGTCTCAATGTCCTTCTTAAACTGAGGTGCCCAGAACTGGACACAGGACTCCAGGTGTGGCCTAACCAGTGCTGAGTCCAGGGGCACAGTGACTTCCCTGCTCCTGCTGGCCACACTGTTCCTGATGCATGCTATGAACAATCCAGAAACAAAATGTAAAAGCCTCATTAGAAAGAAAATTCCACCACCCAGAACCAACATCTGGATTGCTCAAGG
This sequence comes from Dryobates pubescens, assembly GCF_014839835.1. Taxonomy (NCBI): domain Eukaryota; kingdom Metazoa; phylum Chordata; class Aves; order Piciformes; family Picidae; genus Dryobates; species Dryobates pubescens. The sequence goes on from NC_071619.1 coordinate 41,576,900, forward strand.
ATGTGCCAAAATACCAGCTGTGGCCAGACCTGAAGATGTCTCAATTCTTCACATGTCTAAATTCTTCACCTCTGCCAGCAAATCTCCTTGTGATCTTGAAGGTCTGATGCTGAGCAGCTAAGTCTTGACTGCATGAGGTAGCACATCATGGGACCTGCAAGATCTCAAGAAGAAAATAAGCATGGTGTGAGTGGGATAGCCCAGTACACCCCTCAGATTTCTGGGAAACAACAGAAGTCCATGTCTGGGATTCAGACAGGTGGGGAGAGGAGAGGAGAGGAGAGGAGAGGAGAGGAGAGGAGAGGAGAGGAGAGGAGAGGAGAGGAGAGGAGAGGAGAGGAGAGGAGAGGAGAGGAGAGGAGAGGTGAGGAGAGGAGAGGAGAGGAGAGGAGAGGAGAGGAGAGGAGAGGAGAGGAGAGGAGAGGAGAGGAGAGGAGAGGAGAGGAGAGGAGAGGAGAGGAGAGGAGAGGAGAGGAGAGGAGAGGAGAGGAGAGGAGAGGAGAGGAGAGGAGAGGAGAGGAGAGGAGAGGAGAGGAGAGGAGAGGAGAATAAACCAGGTTGGAAGAGACCTTTGAGATCATCAAGTCCAACCTATCACCCAACACCATCTAATCAAATCGAATCGAATCGAATTGAATCAAATCGAATAGAATAGAGTAGGTTATGTCTGTGCTTGTCCTGTTGCTTCCTTTGCCAGTGATCCCACCTGGCAACATGGATTAGTTTGTAGATCCCTGTCCAGACTAGTTCTGTCCATTACTCTGGGTGCTTTTCCTCCACCTTTATCCATCACAGAGAGTCTCTTCAAAGAACCATAGAATGCTTTCACTTTGAAGGAAGTTTTAAAGATCATCTAGTCCAACCCCCTTGGAGTCAGCAGGGACATCTTCAGCTAGAGCAGGTTGCTCAGGTCCCTGTCTGACCTGCCCTTGAATGTTTCCAGGGATGTGGTATCTACCGCTCCTCTGGGCAAGCTGGACTAGGGTCTCAACACCATCATCATAAAAAAAGTCTTCCTTCTATGCAGTCTAAATTTCCCTCCTTTAGTTTAAAGCCATCATGCCCTGCACTGTCCCACCAGGCCCTGCTGGAATGGTTGTCCCCATCTTTCTTATAGGCCCCCTTTAAATACTGAAAGGCTGCAATAAGGGCTTCAGGGAGCCTTCTCTTCTTCAAGCTGAACAACCCCAATAGTCTCAGTCTTTCTCCATAGGAGATGTGCTTCATCCTTCTGATCATTTTTGTGGCACTCCTCTGGACCTGCCTCAACACTGTATTCCAAAGGAGGCCTCACCAGAGCTGAGGGACAGAATCACCAACCACCTCCCTTGACCTGCTGCCCATGCTGCAGGCCCAGGATGGGGTTGGATCCTGGGTTGTGAGTGCACATTGCTGGCTCATGTCCAACTTTTCATCCACCAGTTCTCCCAAATCCTTCTCCACAAGGCTGCTTTCAATCCCTTCATCCCCCAGCCAGTACTGATACTGGGGATTGCCCTGACCCTTGTGCAGGACTTTGTACTTGGCCTCATTGAACTGCATAAGGACTTGGGAGAAAAGGTAATCTGAGGTTGTAGTGAGGTGTGAGTCAGTCTCTTCTCCCAAGTAACTAGCAATAAGACAAGAGGAAGTGGATTCAAGTTGCACCAGGGGAGGTTTAGATTGGATAGTAGGAAAAATTTACCTCCTGAAAGAGTGGTCAAGCATCAAGACAGGCTGCCCAGGGACATGGTGGGTTCAGCATCCCTGGAGGTATTAATAGATATTGCACTTCAGGACATGGCTTGTTGGGTTGATGGTATTTCCAACCTTAATGATTTTATGATTCTATGATGTTCTGTGTTTTCAAGGGGTTCATTCTGATTGAGATGTGGATTTGAAACACAGTGGTGCTCAGAACACAGTTCTTTCAGACCTTGTACTTCAGCTCTGGTATGATGCCCTGCTTGCCCCTGGCCACCCTCTGATGGCAGTGTCCCGGTTTGAGGCCAGGCAGATCCTCTCTTGCCCTTGAGAGGGGCAAAAGAATGACACTCATCACACCAATGGATTGCAGAAGTGATGGAAAGTTTAAATGGAAAAGCAATTAGTGTTGTACAGAAGCTACAAGCACAGTGACAAAAAAACCCCAAAGCACACAGAGCCCCTTACAGCACACTCAAAAGCCTCCCAGCACTTCCCATGTCCCCACCTGAGGGTATACCCAAACTCCCCAGGGCTCTTTCTTCCTCCTGACTGCTAGGCTGGTCTCAGGCTGGCCAGGTCTGAGACTTCCCCTTTCCCTTCTCCTCCTGGCGTTCAGCTTAGCCAGGCCTAAGTGGTCTTGAGATACTCCTTCACCATTACCTGATAGGGAGCATCTCCCACGGGAGCAGAGAGGGAAGAAAGAGGAAGAGAAAGACTTTGCAGATGGATTTATAGGGCAGAGGACATCATGGGTATGAAATACACAGCTCCCTGTGTCCACCTACTGGGCTGGACCCTCGGGACACTGGAGGTGTGTCTTGTGTGGCAGCAGCAGGAGGAGCTCAGCCTGAACTGCTGCAGGCAGGAACCTACTGGGCCAGCCCAACCTGGCTACAGCTGCCCTGATCTAGCCTGGTGTGGCAGTTTGGGCTGGGTGCCTCCTGCTGCTGCCACACAGGGAGGACCTCTGGTGTCCTGGGCATACAGCCTGGTGGGTGGACACAGGGAGCTGTGTATTTCATACCCATCATGTCCTGCTCCCTATAAATCCATCAGCAAGGTCTCACACTTCCTCTTTCTTCCCTCTCTGCTCCCATGGGAGATGCTCCCTATCTGGTAATGGAAAGGGAGTTACCTCAAGGCCTGGCTAGGCCTAATGCCAGGAGGAGAAAGGGGAAGGGCACGCTCAGATCTGGCCAGCTGAGATGAGCCTAACAGTGGAGGGGGCCAGAGGGGAAGAAAGAGCCCTGGGGGTTTTGGGTGCACCCTCAGGTAGGGAGAAAGGGAAATGCTGGGAGGCTTCTCGGTGTGCTGTAGGGGACTCTGTATGCTTTGGGTTCCTTTTTGTCACTGTGCTTGGAGCTCTCTGTAAAGCACTCACTGCTTTCCTATTTAAACTTTCCATCACTTCTGCAAGCCATTTGTCTGAGTCTCATTTGTTTCTGCCCCGGCGAGAGGCAGGAGAGGATCTGCCTCAGCCTGGGACACCTGGGTGGCGGTGACGAGCGTGGTGGGGCTGGAGTTTCTGGTGGCCCCTGCGAGGGCGGCAGGGACGGACATCTGCTGCACACATTGTATTTATTTCTTGCTTGGCACGGCTGTGTGAGCGGTGTGGTAAATCTCACACGTTTTCTCAATCTGCAGCCCAAGCAGGTAGGATTGACAGCTGGAGAAAACCTTATATTTGGAGCGCTAAATAGGTTATCCCCCATCCCCAAGAAAGAAAAGCAGTGAGCTTTACAAGCGTGCCTTCCAGCCGTGCCCTTGGTTTTGACTTTGCCACTGGCGAGGCTGAGCGCCTGACCCCTGCTAACGTGCGGTACCTTTAATAAGGAGAGGGAGGGAAGTCATTTGATCCTCGGCGTGTGAGTGATTCATGTTCTCAAAGGGGATAAAAACGTTATTAGAAAATTCTCCTGCCCAACGTGTGGCAAATGAAACCAATTTATTAATGCTGTGAAGCCAATGTGTGAAATGTGGGATAAAAGGTGAGATGTGGTCTCCCCGCACCCCCTTCCCCCCCCCGCCCAGCGCTTGCTGCAACAGAGTACGTTGCAAGACAAAAGGCTCTTGTCATCAGCAAGGGGATGCTGCTCTCCTGACCACAAGCACTGTCAGCAAACAAACAAAACGTTTTCTTCGACTCAGACGCACTTCAAAAGCGCTGGGGTGGGACATGCCGAGTTGGAAAGAGCAGAGCTTGATCACAAGCCATCAGACTGCTGCTTGAAACCTGCGAAACGTTGTCAGGACACCTTTGAAAAGGCTTTTATTCTTTCCATAGTTCAAGGCTTCCTTTTCTTTTAGGGTTATTATTTATTTTATTATGTGTTAAGCAGTCTCACTGTGCTCTGTGTCGAACGAGACACAAAACAAAACCAGTCCCAGACCCCAACGTACTCCTGATTTGAAACAACGTCTGCACAAGTAAGGCACGGGTTTGGAGCCAAGCGAGGGGCCCAAATGTGACCCAGGCTTTCATGCTAATGTATGTTACATGGGGAAGGTGACCATGTGTTCATGAAGTACCTGTAATGCAGGTGCTGTACTATTGACAAAAGCAAGGTGAAAGAAGTTTATATTGAAATGACTCCTCAAAGGTCCTCTGCCTGGTGCCCTTAAACTGCAGTAGTCTGTGACTCCTCCTGCATCCCCTTAATTTTCATTCTCTGATGTAAAGGAAGAAGACTGAAACCAGCATGGATGGCACTATAGGCAGGATGAGAAAGCCTCAGCTGTGTATCTTTCTGTTTAATATGCAAATAGCATCATCTCCCTGTTTTCAGCACCTGGAAAACATCAGCATCCAGACAAAGAACAGTCAGGCAGTGCCTGTCAGGACAGAGGAAATTTGTGAGGGAATTTCTGCCTTAAATCTAATCTTCCCCAGAGCAGAATGTACTCCTTCATCTAATGCTATCTTACTTAAAATTCTCATGAAGGTGGGCATGCTCAGCTCTTCTGGATTCGTTTGTTTCCCTGAACAGCCTTCAAAACATTAGGGGACACAGTCTCAAGCTGTGCCAGGGGAAGTTTAGGCTCAAGGTGAGTAGAAAGTTCTTCACCGAGAGAGTCTTTCGCCATTGGGATGTGCTGCCCAGGGAGGTGGTGGAGTCACCATCCCTGGAGGTGTTCAGGAGGGGATTGGATGTGGCACTTGGTGCCATGGTTGGTTTAGTTAGTCCTGAGGTGTTGGGTGACAGGTTGGACTTGATGATCTCTGAGGTCTTTTCCAACCTTATTGATTCTATGATTCTTTCAGGGAGTTGTAGAGAGGGAGAAGGTCTAGTCATGAGGTCTGTGGTGACAGGTTGGACTCGATGATCTTTGAGGTGTCTTCCAACCTTAGTGATACTGTGAGACTGTGATACTAATAATTCCAATTCTTAGCTGCAGATATCAAGAAATCTGGGCCTTGCTCAATCATTACTTTATTTTTATGTCACTGTGGCAATCATCATCTTCAAGCTGGTTTGTCCCAGTATCTTATACTCTGCAACAAGGCTGAGGATAGTTCTGATCAGTTTCTGGAGAGCTATGACCCAGCCATTAGCTCTCTTAGCCCATCCAAGCTCAATCTTCCTGCTCACCCTTCAGTCAATAAAGCATTTACTGTATTATCCCCAGACTTTGGCAGGAGGACAGAAGACATGATGCAAAATCAGGCTTGGAATAAAGAAGTGAAATGCATTCAGCATGTTCCTGAACATATTGTTCTTTCTTGCTGAAGGGGAATAGAATAGAATAGAATAGAATAGAATAGAATAGAATAGAATAGAATAGAATAGAATAGAATAGAATTAACCAGGTTGGACTTTGAGATCATCAAGTCCAACCTATCACCCAACACCATCTAATCAACTAAACCATGCAACCAAGCACCTTATCAAGCCTCCTCCTAAACACCTCCAATGATGATGACTCCACCACCTCCCTGGGCAGCACATTCCAATGGCCAATCACTCTCTCTCTGTAGAATTTCTTCCTAACATCCAGTCTGAACTTCCCCTGGCACAGCTTGAGTCTGTGTCCTCTTGTTCTGGTGCTGGTTGCCTGGGAGAAGAGACCAACCCCCACCTGCCTACAACCTCCCTTCAGGTTGGAGACAGCAATAAGGTCACCCCTGAGCCTCCTCTTCTCCAGGCTAAGCAACCCCAGCTCCCTCAGCCTCTCCTCACAGGGCTTGTGTTCCAAGCCCCTCACCAACTTTGTTGCCCTTCTCTGGACACCTTCCAGCATCTCAACATCTTTCCTAAACTGAGGGGCCCAGAACTGGACACAGGCCTCAAGGTGTGGCCTAACCAGTGCAGTGTACAGGGGCAGAATGACCTCCCTGCTCCTGCTGGCCACACTGTTCCTGATGCAGGCCAGGATGCCATTGGCCCTCTTGGCTGCCTGGGCACACTGCAGGTTCATGTTCAGCCTACCAGTGACCAGTACCCCCAGGTACTGCTCTCCAGCCACTCTGACCCCAGCCTGTAGCACTGCATGGGGTTGTTGTGGTCAATGTGCAGAACCTGGCACTTGGATGTGTTCAATCTCATGCCCTTGGACTCTGCCCATCTGTCCAGCCTGTCCAGGTCCCTCTGCAGAGCCTCTCTACTCTCCAGCAGATCAACTCCTGCCCCCAGCTTGGTGTCGTCCCCAAATTTACTGCTGATGGACTCAATGCCCTCATCCAGATCATCAATAAAGATGTTAAAGGGCATGCTCAGGAATTCAATGGAAGCGGATAAGGCGTAAAATTTACCTGCTGTAGTTTGGCACAGAGTGGGAGTGGCTGCATATCCATTCTCATTGACTTCCTGGACTTGATCTCTAAATAAATCTGTGTAGATTTAACTGTTCTCAAAACAATGAGGGTTTTTTGTTTGTTTGTTTCTGTGGTTGGTTGGTTTAGTTTTGGTTCCTTTGTTTTTCACTCAATTTTCCATGAATGAATCCTGCACTGTTAAGTTTACTGAGATATGAGATTCCTCCAAGTTTCCCTCAGCTGCCAGTGCATCACTTTTCTGTGTGCAAGTCAGCAAACTCATTACACAAGATCATAACACTGTTTCTATTTTGCCTACAGCAGAGGTAAATTTATTAGATCTTGACAAAATACTAACAGGGATAGGGATCTGACCACCTCCCTGGGGAGCCTCTTCCAGAGAAGTTTCTTCTAATGTCCAACATAAACCTCCCCTGGGAAACCTGAAGCCATCTGGTGCCACATTCAGCTGGCAGCCAGGCACTAGTGGTGTCCCCCAGGGATCAGTGCTTGGCCCCATCCTGTTCAATATCTTTATTGATGATCTGGATGAGGGCATTGAGTCCATCATCAGTAAATTTACAGATGATACCAAGCTGGGGGCAGGAGTTGATCTGTTAGAGGGTAGGAGAGCTCTGCAGAGGGACCTTGACAGGCTGGACAGATGGGCAGAGTCCAACATGATGGCATTCAACAAGTCCAAGTGCTGGGTTCTGCACATTGGCCACAAGAACCCCAGGCAGTGCTACAGGCTGGGGTCAGAGTGGCTGGAGAGCAGCCAGGCAGAAAGGGACCTGGGGGCAGTGGTTGATAGTAGGCTGAACATGAGCCAGCAGTGTGCCCAGGTGGCCAAGAAGGCCAATGGCATCCTGGCCTGCATCAGGAACAGTGTGGCCAGCAGGAGCAGGGAAGTCATTGTGCCCTGTGCTCAGCACTGGTTAGGCCACACCTTGAGTCCTGTGTCCAGTTCTGGGCCCCTCAGTTCAGAAAAGATGTTGAGATGCTGGAAGGTGTCCAGAGAAGGGCAACAAAGCTGGGGAGGGGTTTGGAGCACAGCCCTGTGAGGAGAGGCTGAGGGAGCTGGGGTTGCTTAGCCTGGAGAAGAGGAGGCTCAGGGGGGAACCTTCTTGCTCTCTACAACTCCCTGAAAGGAGGTTGTAGCCAGGTGGGGGTTGGTCTCTTCTCCCAGGCAACCAGCACCAGAACAAGAGGACACAGTCTCAGTATGTGCCAGGGGAAGTTTAAGCACGAGGTGAGGAGGAAATTCTTCCCTGAAAGAGTAATTTGCCATTGGAATGTGCTGCCCAGGGAGGTGGTGGAGTCACCATCCCTGGAGGTGTTCAAGAGGGGACTGGATGTGGCACTTGGAAGCCATGGTTTAGTAGTCATGAGGTGTTGGGTGACAGGTTGGACTTGATCTTTGAGGTCTTTTCCAACCTTATTGATTCTATGATTCTATGATTTGCTCTCATCCTATCACTTGTTTCTAGGGAGCCACTTCTCACAGAAACTCTTCTCCAGACTCTTCACCAGGCTTATTGCCCTTCTTTTGACCCACTCCAACACCTCAATGTTCTGTTTGGAGTGAGGGCCTCTGAACCCAGTATTCAAGGTGTGGCCTCACCACACAAGGACAATCACTTCCCTCACCCTGCTGGCCACACTCTTCCTGATACAGGCTGGAGTGCTGTTTGTCTTAACTACCTGGGCACACACTGACTCATCTTTAGCCAGCTGCTGATCAACACCCCCAGGTCTTTCTCTGCTGGCATCTTTACAGCCACTCTGCCCCAAATCTGGAATGTTCATGGGGTTGTTGTGACCTAGGTGCAGGATGTGGCACTTAGCCTTGTTGAATCTCATGCAGCTGGCCTTGGCCCATCAATCCAGCCTGTCCAGGTGCCTCTGTAAAGCCTTCCTATCCTCAAGCAGGTGAACACTCCCTTCCAGCTCAGTGTCATCTAGAAACTCGCTGAGGGTGCACTCCATCTGCTCATTCAGATCACTGATGAAGGGAACCTTCATGAGAGGGTTCTGTGTCACAGTCCAACACTCCACAGTGTTTTTATAGTCACAAGCTGGTCATTGCTGTGGCAAGTTCCTGGTTCCTGTGTTTCAACTTTGTGTGTGAGTTTCTACATGCTCTACATTTTAAGGACAGCTTTTAGACTTAAAGCTTAATTTCAGCATTTGTCCATCCTCTTTATGGAAGTGACCTGGTCCAATACCATATTCCAGATGGGGTCTCACTAGAGTGGAGTTGAGTGTCAGAATCACCACTCCTGACCTGCTGCCTGTGATGCTTTTATTCATATGGTTGGCTTCTGGGCTGTGAGCACCCATTGACACCTTATGTCCAGCTTTTCACCCACCAAGTGCTTCTTGGCAGGGCTGCTCTCAGTCCCTTCAACCCCCAGCCATTTCTGATACTGAGGATTGCCCTGACTCAGGTGCAGGACCTTGCACTTGGCCTTATCAAGCCTCAGGAGGTTCACAAGGGGCCACATCTTGAGCAGAGCCCATGTGCCATGGTACCACCACAGCCATGCCATGACTTGTGCAAGTAGCACATTTCCTCTGCATAGGGAATGCCTCAGAAGGAAGTTGTGGGTCATAGGCTGGCACTTTCTCTTGAAGCAAGCCTACCACAAATATAATGTTCAGTGCTTCAGCCAGAAGACATGGTCATTGTACAGGCTGCTTTCAGTGCTGGGCCCCATCCTGTTCAATATCTTTATTGATGATCTGGATGAGGGGATTGAGTCCATCATCAATAAGTTTGCAGATGACACCAAGCCAGGGGCAGGTGTTGGTCTGTTAGAGAGTAGGAGAGTTCTGCTGTGCTCCCTCCTCAGCTTTGTTGCCCTTCTCTGGACACTTTCCAGCAACTCAACATCTTTCCTAAACTGAGGGGCCCAGAGCAAGGTGTTTCCTAACCAGTGCTGAGTACAGGGCACAATGACTTCCCTGCTCCTGCTGGCCAAACTATTCCTGATGCAGGCCAGGATGCCATTGGCCTTCTTGGCTGCCTGGGCACACTGCTGGCTCACATTCAGCCTACACTCAACCAGTACCCCCAGGTCCCTTTCTGCCTGGCTGCTCTCCAATCACTCTGTCCCCAGCCTGTAGCACTGCCTGGGGTTGTTGTGGCCAATGTGTAGAACCTGGCACTTGGATGTGTTCAATCTCATGCCCTTGGACTCTGCCCATCTGTCCAGCCTGGCAAGATCCCTCTGCAGAGCTCTTCTACCCTCTAACAGATCAACTCCTACCCCCAGCTTGGTGTCATCTGCAATTTTACTGATGATGGACTCAATCCCCTCATCCAGATCATCAATAAAGATACTGAACAGGAACAGTGTTCCCATTTTAGGGGGAAGGTTTAGGTTTATCACAGTCAGCATTCTAAGAAACAACTAAATTGGGAAGCTACTCTCATGAAATACTATCTGTAATAGTTTTTATGTACTCAATAGCTTTTCAGATTGCTTGTATTCACATAATTGGGATTTTATGTTCATCTTTTTAGTGCATTCTTCTCTGCAGTCACAGGCTCACAGGGGCCATCACAGTTCTGGCGCTTTCAGTGTTTGAAGAAATATTGCTTTGAGCAACACAACATCTATGCACAATAAAGACATAGATTTTTATGCATGTCCAGTATCACAGAGGGCACAGTGAGTTTCAGCACATCCATTCCCTGTAGACCAGACTGTTTTGCCTTTGAAAGACTTTCCTGAGCTACAGATTTTTTCCCCCCCTGTGGATTCAAAATATTACAACCTTGTTTGGAGTCTATTCTGGGCGACTTATAGTAGCCTGGAGAAGAGGAGGCTCAGGGGAGACCTTATTGCTCTCTACAACTACCTAAAGGGAGGTTGTAGCCAGGTGGAGGTTGGTCTCTTCTCCCAGGCAAGCAGCACCAGAACAAGAGGACACAGTCTCAAGCTGTGCCAAGGGAGATTTAGGCTGGAGGTGAGGAGAAAGTTCTTCCCAGAGAGAGTTGTTAGCCATTGGAATGTGCTGCCCAGGGAGGTGGTGGAGTCACCGTCCCTGGAGGTGTTCAAGTGGGGGTTGGATGTGGCACTTGGTGCCATAGTTTTGTTAGTCATGAGGTGTTGGGTGACAGATGGGACTTGATGATCTCTGAAGTCTTTTCCAGCCTTATTGATTCTATGATTCCATGGTCAAGAGCGTTGTTTTCTCATTAAAATTGCATGCAGCATAGTTTTCATACAACCAGTAGCAGGGAATTTTGTGAGAACTCCTAATACTTGGACTTTACACACTCAAATACATAGTTCTGGTCAGGAAAATGTGTTTGCAGCAGAGAGTCCTTTACACTGACAGATTAATATAATTAGAGCTCCAACAGATTTCCATTTTTCCTATGGTGTTGGCGTTGATACTCCAAAACTGAGTGGTGGGAAAGAATGCAAGATAATAGGCATAACATATGTTGCTGTCTTGATAGGATGCTGAGCACTGTAAATCAGCGTGGACTTCATCCAGAAACAGTCTTCAGCCCCTGCTGAGATTGTCAGCAGCATAGAGTTCCCCCCCCCCCCCCCAAAGTTTCTGTCCCCTTGCACAAAACTTGTGCAAATTTGAGCCCCTCCTCACTGCTCCAATAAATTCTGAGATAGAGAGAACTCGATTCTCTATTCCTGGAACTGCTGATTTCAGTCCGGAGGGATTTGCCTTTCTTCTGTATATTTTCTCCTTCAAATGCCTGTACCTGAATGAAATAAAACTCTTTCTCTGCAGTGTATTGGCAGAAGTAATAAAACATTGGTCACAGAATCCAGGTCTATTTTCAGCCAGAGTCCAAAAGCCTGTTCAGATATGCTGAGAATGGACAGTCAAACTCTGTGCTGGCCTTAACATCAGCTAGTAAAACATTGCCTTCAGATGAATTGCATCACTTTACACTAAGGTTAAATAGCATATTTGGAGGGCAGTTTCTTCTTCTTGCTCCTGTTTTGACAGAGCATGCCCTTTGTGGTGAGCTCTTTGAGTGAAATTCCACAGTCCCCAGCTGGAATGTCAATAGAGGTGGAAATCCTTAGGTGGTGAAAAGTGGTGTATCTGCAGTTGGCCAAAAGTCAGGTGAGTAAACAGAATTTCCATGACAAACACAACCCTGAGTCAATGATTTGCATGACTGAGTGGAATGTGATCAGTGTGGTTTTTTTCTGCATGTAGCTGAGCACTCAGGTGGGAGTCACAGCAATGTGACAAGCAAGACAGGGGCAGTGATTGTCCCTGTATAGTTAGCACTGGTGAGGACAAGCCTTGAATACTCTGTTCAGTTTTGGGGGCCTGACTCCAAGAAAGGCATTGAGGTGCTGGAGCAGGTCCAGAGAAGGGTAAGGAAGCTGGAGAAGAATCTGGAGAACAGGTCTTGTGAGGAGTGGCTGAGGGAACTGGGGGGCAAGATGGGTCTTGGTCTCTTCTCCCAAATGACAAGTGACAGAACTAGAGGAAATGGCCTGAAGTTGCACCAGGGGAGGTTTAGGTTGGACATTGGAAGAAACTGTTTCACTGAAAGGATTCTGAAACACTGGAAGAGGCTACCCAGGGAGGTGTTTCAAAGGCCTCCCCATCCTTGGAGGTGTTTCAGAGGTGCAGAGACGTGATACTGAGTGGACATGGTTTAGCACTAGGCTTGGTAGAGTTAGATCATGGTTAGACTTGCTGACCTTAAAGGTCTTTTCCCACCAAAATGGTTCTATGATTCTATCTGCTGGGAAGCAGTAACTTGGAAAGGGAAGTCCAGTTTGTGGTGAATGACTGAATATGACCTTTTGGTGCAGTGCTATGGCTGAGTGAGTCCAGTGAGTGATGGCTGGGAAATCACTGGGTGTATAAACAGACAACAGTGAATAAAGAGATCATATTTCCTCCGCAAACAGCGCTGGTGATACGTATCTGGCACTAGATGTGTGCCTGGTTCTGCTGTCTACACTTCAAAAAGGTGATGAAAAAATGACAAGAGTTTAGAAACAATTACAAATATGACCACAAAGGGAGCCTTCATAATGAGAGAGCAACTCCAGTGGAAGGTAGGCGAAAGCTCCGCGATGGTCTGGAGGTAACCATGAGGACAGAAAACGTTGATGGAATGGCTCAGACAAAGGCAGAAACGGCCAAGAGACTGAAATGTACACACTGCAAGATAGACAAATTCACACTGAGAACCAAGCCATCCAATAGCAGCTAGAAAACTCTTCAGCAAATGCAGTGTGTACCTCTTTACCTGAAGTGACTGCTTAAATTTACGTTGTGGCTGACTGCTTGCCTGTGAGATGTCCTCCAGCTCAGCAAGGAGAGATCTGGGGATTCACAAAGAATTTATGTGGCTTGTGTTGCACTGGAAGCCAAGATAACTCCCCCTCTTTTCTTCTTTAGTCATAAAAATCTATGTGCCTACCTGCTCATCTGCTTCTTTGTCATGTGGGATTGCTTATCCTCTGTGGTGAGCTTTGAGTGCAATCCAGAAAGCTGAGATAGTTTTCTCTTCAGGATCTGCAGGAAGAGCAAATTAAAGTCACTGGGATAGCTTTTCAGATTCTCATAATAAACAGCAAAGCTTGCCTGTGCTCAGTTCAGTTTTGTTCTTGCATGAAATGTCACGTTTGGCAAATAGCTGGGCTCTAGCTGCTGCTGCTGCTGCTGCTTGTGTCTTCACCTCACTCCTCAGTTCCTCCAGGCCAACTGCAACTGTTGTGCTGGTGCTGAGTGCCTAGGAAAATAACGATCTGGAACTCGGCAGCATATTGTGTGCAAGCAATAAATATAGTGCCAAGAGTATGTATACAATAAATCACTGCCACAACCCATTTAGAAATCCTCACTTTCCTTGGCTCTGGCATCTCCTTAGACAGCTTGGCCACGGCCAGCAGGCTGGAACTCTGACAGGAACTGGATGTACCTGGGCAGGAGACCGATATTTGGCATGTGATGTCAGGAAGGTGAGAGAGGCAATCAGAAGGGGCTGGCTGAAAGGCCGAGACTAGATTTTGCTTTGGTGTGGTGTGGGGCCAAGGGAATTTTCCTGAGGCAGGTTGAGAAGGGCAGGAACAAGGTGAGAAAGAAACTGGAGAGAGATGTAGAATGGAATAGAATGGAATGGAATGGAATGGAATGGAATGGAATGGAATGGAATGGAATGGAATGGAATGGAATAGGATAGGATAGGATAGGATAGAATAGAATAGAATAGAATAGAATAGAATTAACCAGGTTGGAAGAGACCTTCAAGATCATCAAGTCCAACGTATTATCCAACCCACCTAATCAACTAAACCATGCAGCCAAGTACCCTATCAAGTCTCCTCCTAAACACCTGCAGTGATGGTGACTCCACCACCTCCCAAGGCAGCCCATTCCAATGGGCAATCACTCTCTCTGTGCAGAACTTCTTCCTAACCTCCAGCCTAAACCTCCCCTGGCACAGATTGAGACTGTGTCCTCTTGTTCTGGTGCTGCTTGCCTGGGAGAAGAGACCAACCCTCACCTGGCTACAACCTCCCTTCAGGTAGTTGGAGACAGCAATAAGGTCACCCCAGAGCCTCCTCTTCTCCAGGCTAAGCAACCCCAGCTCCTTCAGCATCTCCCTGTAGGCCTGTGTTCCAAACCCCTCACCAACTTTGTTGCCCTTCTCTGGACACCTTCCAGCAACTCAACATCTTTCCTAAACTGAGGGGCCCAGAACTGGACACAGGACTCAAGGTGTGGCCTAACCAGTGTTGAGTACAGGGGCAGAATGACCTCCCTGCTCCTGCTGGCCACACTGTTCCTAATGCAGGCCAGGATGCCATTGGCCCTCTTGGCTGCCTGGGCACACTGCTGGCTCATGTTCAGCCTACCATCTACCAGTACCCCCAGGTCCCTTTCTGCCTGGCTGCTCTCAGCCACTCTGACCCCAGCCTGTAGCACTGCATGGGGTTGTTGTGGCCAATGTGCAGAACCTGGCACTTGGATGTGTTCAATCTCATGCCCTTGGACTCTACCCATCTGCCCAGCCTGTCGAGGTCCCTCTGCAGAGCCTCTCTACCCTCTAAGAGATCAACTCCTGCCCCCAGCTTGGTGTCATCTGCAAATTTACTGCTGATGGACTCAGTGCCCTCATCCAGATCATCAATAAAGATGTTAAAGAGGATGGGGCCCAGCACTGATCCTTGGGGCACACCACTAGTGCCTGGCTGCCAGCTGGTTGTGGCAGCATTCACCACCACTCTCTGGGCTCAGCCTCCAGCCAGCTCCTAACCCAATGCAGTGTGCTCCTGTCCAAGCCATGGGCTGAATATATAGTAGGGCACAGAATCACACAGTCACAGAACATCTTGGAAAGGACCTCTGAAGATCTTCTATTATAATCCCCCCTGCTGGAGCAGGATCACCTGGACTAAATCCCACAGGAATATGTCCAGGCGGGTTTGGAATGCCTCCAGAGACAGACGCCAATGTTTTTAAAGGGCCAAACTGGAAGGAAAAGGAAGAGTCTGAATTCCCTTCCAGGCTCTGGATGGAAAACTGAGAAGCATGAATTCATTTTTTTTTCCTTCATTTTCCTGTGAATAATGCTGTGAGTGGGCTTGATTTGTAGAATTAAAGGAACTGACTATCTAATATTGTTCTCTAATATTGGAGTGGGTCCAGAGAAGGTCAATGAAGCTGATGAAGGTGAAGGGTCTGGAGAAGATGGAACTGGAGTTGTTTAGTCCAGAGAAAAGGAGGATCAGGGGAGACCTCCTCTCTCTTTGCACTTCCCTGAAAAGAGGTTGGAGCTAGGTTGGTGCTGGTCTCCTTCTCCCTAAGTAACAGGAGTCATGATGAGAAGAAATAGTCTCAAGCTGCACCAGGGGTGGTTTGGATTTGCTATTAGAAGAAACATCCTCATTGGAGGGGTCCTCAAAGACTGGAACAGGCTCCCCAGGGAGGTGGTTGAATCCCCATCCCTGGAGGTGTTTCAAAAATGCAGAGATATGGTGCTGCTAGATACAGTTTAGCACCAGCCTTGATAGAGTTAGACAATGTTTGGTCTTGATCTTAAAGGTCTTTTCCAACCAAAACAGTCTTATGACCCTATGGTTCTATTTTAGAGATGTGTTGGTTGAAAGGATTTCTTATCC
This sequence comes from Dryobates pubescens, assembly GCF_014839835.1. Lineage (NCBI taxonomy): Eukaryota > Metazoa > Chordata > Aves > Piciformes > Picidae > Dryobates > Dryobates pubescens. The sequence goes on from NC_071619.1 coordinate 41,592,476, forward strand.
TGCTGGTGAACCTTGCATGTGCCACTAGTGGGCCCTGCTTTTGTGGTTCTAATTTTTCTGCACAAAGTTGAATTTTTTAGAAGAGAAATATCCTATGGCCGTGTAATTAAAGGTAAAACCCCAGTGTGAATCCACAGAAGAGACTAATTAATTCATATGGGCAGCACAAAAAGCAGGCACATCAATTCGTTTCTGACTCCAGATTATTGTTGTTGTTCCTGCAATGGCTATTCATAGAATCATGGAATCAATAAGGTTGGAAAAGACCTCAAACATCATCAAGTCCAACCTGTCACCCAACACCTCAGGACTGCTAAACCATGGCATCTAATCCCCTCTTGAACACCTCCAGGGATGGTGACTCCACCACCTCCCTGGGCAGCACATTCCAATGGCCAATCTCTCTTGCTGGGAGGAACTTTCTCCTCACCTCCAGCTTAAACTTCCCCTGGCACAGCTTGTGACTGTGTCCTCTTGTTCTGGTGCTGCTTGCCTGGGAGAAGAGACCAACCCCCACCTGGCTACAACCTCCCTTCTGGGAGTTGGAGACAGCAAGAAGGTCTCCCCTGAGCCTCCTCTTCTCCAGGCTAAGCAACCCCAGCTCCCTCAGCCTCTCCTCACAGGGCTGTGCTCCAGACCTCTCCCCAGCTTTGTTGCCCTTCTCTGGACACTTTCCAGCAACTTTCCTAAACTGAGGAGCCCAGAACTGGACACAGGACTCAAGGTGTGGCCTAACCAGTGCTGAGTACAGGGCAGAATGACTTCCCTGCTCCTGCTGGCCACACTGTTCCTGCTGCAGGCCAGGATGCCATTGGCCTTCTTGGCCCCCCTGGGCACACTGTTTTTATAACTTATTTTTTTCTATTTCTTGGATAGTATGATTCAGCCTGGCAGTGTGGTGGGTTGAAGTTTCCCCCAGCATTAACTTTCACCAGACCTACTCAGTTAGAAGCAAATGAAGCTGTATTTACAAACAAAAACTACACTCTACAATGGAATGCAATGAATGTGTACAAAATATACAGGATTTACAACATGATATAGATATTTACAATTAGCAAACAACGTGAAACCCCCCCTGGTCAAAAAGACCAAGGAAAGCTCCCTGCTTCTTCCCCCCCACCTCCCTACCCCCCTGTACAAAAGGGACAAGAGAGAGGAGCAGAGAAGTTAGACTTAGCCAATGCCAGCCAAAAGTAGGTTATCTCTCCTGAGTGAAGCAAAACAGCCAGAGACCAGAAGAGAAAAGGGAAGAATTGCTATGGTACAGCTCCTCTTTATCCAGATATTCACCCAATGAATTTACAGTATCACAGTATCACTAAGGTTGGAAGAGACCCCAAGGATCATCAAGTCCAACCTGTCCCAACAGACCTCACAACTAGACCATGGCACCAAGTGCCACGTCCAATCTCCCCTTGAACACCTCCAGGGACGGTGACTCCACCACCTCCCTGGGCAGCACATCCCAATGACGAACGACTCGCTCGGTGAAGAACTTTCTCCTCACCTCGAGTCTAAACCTCCCCTGGCACAGCTTGAGACTGTGTCCCCTTGTTCTGGTGCTGGTTGCCTGGGAGAAGAGACCAACCCCTTCCTGTCTACAACCACCTTTCAGGAAGTTGTAGAGAGCAATGAGGTCTCCCCTGAACCTCCTCTTCTCCAGGCTAAACAACCCCAGCTCCCTCAGCCTCTCCTCACAGGGCTGTGCTCAAGGCCTCTCCCCAGCCTTGTTGCCCTTCTCTGGACACGTTCAAGTGTCTCAATGTCCTTCCTAAACTGAGGGGCCCAGAACTGGACACAGTACTCAAGGTGTGGCCTAACCAATGCAGAGTACAGGGCACAATGACCTCCCTGCTCCCGCTGGCCACACTATTCCTGATGCAGGCCAGGATGCCATTGGCCCTCTTGGCCACCTGGGCATACTGCTGGCTCATGTTTAGGCGGGTGTCAATCAGCACCCCCAGGCCCCTGTCTGTTTGGGAGCTCTCAGCCACTCTGACCCCAGCCTGTAGCTCTGCCTGGGGTTGCCATGGCCAAAGTGAAATTTGTTTAGAATAACCTCTTTTTTTTTTTTTTCCTTTTTACACCCAATAGTGAGTTGTTTGTATTTTTCTACTTTTCTGCTCAAAATTTTGTAACTACATTTTAAAGGCACAGCCTAAAACCCCACCACAGGCAGGTAACCTCAGTCTCAAACCTAGCTGGTAACAAATGCTTTTTGAAGACTCACGCCTGAGCACACTGGTGTGGCAGCTCGGCCTCTGCTGAAATCCTCAGTCAGCCTTCATTTTCTTACACTCTTATCATTCCCTTTTTTTCATGGCTTCCCTGAGTCCCAGCTGTCCCAACCAGCACATGCTGAATTCTGCTGCCCATCTGTTCATCTACACAGAAAAGCGTGACCACATCCCCACAGCCTCAACCAATTTTGTTCACTTCCTGCTGTCTTTGGATTCCAGATAAAGCTTTTTTTTTTTGAACTCCTCTTTTTTTGTGTGTTCTCTTTAAGAAATCTTCCCTGCATCTGTCCACTTACTGATGTTTATGTCTGTGCTTTCATTTGGAAGGAGGCTTTAGCATAATGGCACTGTGTTGGCTGTATTGCCCTTCTAAAAATGGCTGTGTGAGTGAGTTTGTGACTCGAGACCGGAGGAAGAGCACGCATTTCTTTGTGCCTGTTCCCTTTATGCCTTCAGTCCTGGATGTCTTCACATCTCAGCTGCCACAGAATCACAGCATTATTTTGGTTGGAAAAAGACCTTTAAGATCATTGAGTCCAACCATTATCTAGCAGGAGCAAGTCTAGTGCTGAACCACGTCCCTTGGCATCCCATCTCTGCATCTTTGAAATGCCTCCAGGGATGGGGATTCGACCACCTGCCTGGGGAGCCTGTTCCAGGGTTTGGTAACCCTAGTTTCACCAGGAAGTTCTTGTATCAAAATTTTATCCATTGCAGTGTTAGCATCAGTATTAAAAACCCCAGTCATCCATATAGCCCTGTTACGCTTGATGTTACATGAACACATGAAAGCACAGCCTCTTCCCTGAACTGCTGGCAGCATGCTAGCACCATGCAACTCATACCCCTATAGCAAGCAGTTTCTTTCTCAATTTATTCTCTGCTATGGGTGTTTGCAAAATGAAGATCATCTGGAGACAACAAATCCTTTTACCTAGGCCACCAGCATGTGTTTGTTGCTAATATCTTTGGCTGACTATTCAAACGTGGCCATGTGAAATGAATGGCCAGGATTCAGAAGCTTTTGCATCACAGCTCCACTCTTCCCCACACATTATTCTATGACATAAGTCCCTGATCTATGGACATTTGTTTTACAGCCCTGTGTAAAGTGCCATGTGTTTTACAGAACAGAACAGCAGTCACAGCCACATTTTCAGTCAATGGGATTTGGATGGCTTTCCTCTCTTTCTCCCTCTCTTCTCTTTGGGTCTTTGTAGCTCAGAGGTAGTCCAGAAGGTTCCTAGAGTGCATGGAGGACAGCTTCCTAATGCAGCTGTTAAGTGAGCCTACCAGGGGTCAGGCTTTGCTTGACCTGCTGCTCTACAATAGGGAAGGGCTGGTGGGAGACGTGATGGTAGAATGCAGCAACCATGAGATAGTGAAGTTTTCAATATGCAGGGAAATAGGGAGGAGCAGTATGAAAACCCTCACTTTGGACTTCTGGAGGGCAAACTTCAACTTGTTCTTAGGCTGGAGGTGAGGAGAGGGTTCTTCCCAGAGAGAGTTGTTAACCATTGGAATGTGCTGCCCTGGGAGGTGGTGGAGTCACCATCCCTTGGAGGTGTTCAAGAGGGGATTGGACGTGGCACTTGGTACCATGGTCTAGTAGTCATGAGGTGTTGGGTGACAGGTTGGACTTGATGATCTTTGAGGTCTTTTCCAACTTTGTTGATCTTATGATTCTATTCTATTGTTTTCAGAGCTGGCCTATCTCAACCATCAGTAAGTTACATACGATAGGCCTCTGCCTTACCTGGGCTTATTTGAGTCCTGTGCCAAGAGTTTGTCACACATGCAAGCCATACAGTTTTTTAGAAGAGACAATCCCAGCAAAGTGGTAAAATTTAGTTTGTGGTTTTTTGGCAGTCCTGAGATCCAAGCAGTGAGTGAACCCCTCAGAATACCTGTCTGGCAGCATCCATGCCTGCTGTGCTGGTCTGTAAGCCAAAGCACTTCAAGTGATGACCAGTGAAAGCGGGACACCATTGCCTGGGAAACCAAATAAATAGAAGCACACAGCCATCCATCACTGCCATCTGGAAAAGATTGGGCTGAACGTCTTCCTGTCAGGATCTGCTGCAGTATTTATTTGTATAGCTGAGCTTTGGCTTTGGGGATTTCAGCAAAATAGTCCTGTCAGCGATGATCCGAAGAGAAGATTTGGGTCTGATTGTCAGTCTAGTGTTAATTCCTCTGTCCAATTGTGAGAAATTAGGATTGCACCTAATAGTTGCATTTATTTTTGTTCACGTGTAGGAGCTTCACATGTGTGGAAACAACATGGAAGGGATGATCTCATTTTGACCTTCTGTGCACATCTTACCAAAGCACCATGAACCGTTGTGAGCTGGTGACATGTACAGGTGTAAATGATTCGTGATGGATGACTTTGCTCCTCCAGTGTCTGTCTAAACTTGATAAAGAGAACAAGCTTTTGCTTAACACACATAGCCTGGTGGGTGCTCCTAACAGAAGAGAAAGAAAAGCTGGAAGATGGAGTCATTTTAAACATTAGAAATAGGAACATCTGGATGGACAAGGAGCTTGTGAATCAGCTAAGTGAGGATATCGCTGTGCTGATGGATGCATACTGCAATGCAGTAAACAAACCCTGACATTTAACAAAGTGATGCTTAAAACTGGAAGGTGCACAAGCTGTGCAGAATAGAAGGGGATAAAGAAGCAGTTTGAGCTGTCTGCAACTCAGCAACAAAAAGTGTGTGGATTCATGTCTTTAAATGAGAATACCACAAAAAAGGGTACAAATGGAAATGTGCATTTGCTGCTAACGGCCAAGGAAGAAGAGAGTAAGAACAAAATGTTCTCAAACCAACACATGCCAAGTTAAGGGAGGAGCCTAACCTTTGTGTTTGCTGATAACTGTCAGAAACACCCTTTGATTGATGAAGGAAAAAGCAGATTCCCAAACTGAATGGGAAGAAAATGACTTTATTGTTCATAAGGAGGGGAGTCCAGTCACTGCAGATGCTGTCTGCTATCTGCTATGCCATCTGAGATGCAGAGAGCAGTTTGGTGTCAGGGCTCATGATGGGCATGGAGTGAATTGCTGAATTCACTGACTTAGTGAGCAATGAAATAAAGGAAAGGGAAAAAGCTAAAAGGGGAAAAAAAAAAGGAGATAAAAAAAATAGAGAGGATTAGATAATGTTGGATGATAGGTTGGACCTCAAAGTTTTCTTCCAATTTGGTTAATTCTATTCTATTCTATTCTATTCTATTCTATTCTATTCTATTCTATTCTATTCTATTCTATCCTATCCTATCCTATCCTATCCTATCCTATCCTATCCTATCCTATTCCATTCCATTCTATCCTATCCTATTCCATTCCATTCCATTCCATTCCATTCCATTCCATTCCATTCCATTCCATTCTATTCTAAAAGAAGATTAGGAAACATAGCACTAAGCCCTCAACCCCATGTCCACTGTTTACTTACTTTTTACTTGAGTTGGCTCCATTTGAATTCAATGGGAGTTTATAGGAAGAAAGCCATAGCAAAGTACAATTGGGGCACTGCAGTTTTGATTCTAGCAGCTGAAAGAACAAACACCTGGGATCTTCAGTGGAAGAGGAAGGGCAGACGTGTGCAGTCGTGCTGTCCTTTTCAGAATGGAAGTAGTAAAGCTGACTAAAAGCTAGTTCTTCCCATCAGTGTCTTCACTTTTAGTGTTAAATGTGTGGGGGCAGAGAAATCCAGAGCTTTCACAGAGATGTCCTTCCCTTCAGTATATCCCTGAGGATTCATGTGCTCTGAGAGAGGAACCTTTTTCCTTCCCCGGAATGCTGTGTCATTCCCATTGTCAGCATGAAGACATCCTCACAGTCTGCCTTTCCCCAGACCCTTCTCTTGCACACACATTGTTATTGCAGCCAGAAGAGCTGAAAATCTTTTATGAAGAAAACCCAACACATTTCAGAGAAGAAGAAGCAGGCAGCATATACAGTGAGGGGCTGTTCTGAGGTGGAGGTTTGAAATGCTACCCATCTGTGAAAGAAAAATCATAGAATCATAGAATCAATAAGGTTGGAAAAGACCTCGGAGATCATCAAGTCCAACCTGTCACCCAACACCTCATGACTACTAAACCATGGCTCCAAGTGCCACATCCAGTCCCTTTTTGAGCACCTCCAGGGGAGGGTGACTCCACCACCTCCCTGGGCAGCACATTCCAATGGCCAGTTCCTCTTGCTGGGAAGAACTTTCTCCTCACCTCCAGCCTAAACTTCCCCTGGCACAGCTTGAGACTGTGTCCTCTTGTTGTGGTGCTGCTTGCCTGGGAGAAGAGACCAACCCCCACCTGGCTACAACCTCCCTTCAGGTAGCTGTAGAGAGATAGTAGCTGTAGAGATGTTGGGATATGTATTGCAAAGCAAGAGTTACCTGAGCCTTGAAGAAGAGATGAGCAGCAAAGGATGAAGAATGAGCTAAGGCCTAAACTAGGTTCTTTAAAATCTGTTTTTCAAAGGGTAAGGAAGAGAGGCAAACCATTCAGGGAGTTGTAGAGAGCCAGAAGGTCTCCCCTCAACCACCCTTTCTTCAGGCTAAACAACCCCAGTTCCCTCAGCTGCTCCTCTGAAGACCTGTTCTTCACACCCTTCACAAACTTTGGTGCCCTTCTCTGGACCCACTACAGTGACTCAATCTCTTTCTTGTTCTGAGGCCTTGAAATGCTGCAGGAGGCTTTGGTCTGGTCAAAATCAAGTGCTGCTGATTTGCAGGAAATACTTATATAATACTTGCTGTCTACACCCACTGAAGGGTGGTTGTAGCCTGGAGGGGGTTGGTCTCTTCACTGGGAGAGTCATTTGCCATTGGAATGTGCTGCCCAGGGAGGTGGTGGAGTCATCATCCCTGGAGGTGTTCAAGAGGGGATTGGATGTGGCGCTTGAAGCCATGGTTTAGTCATGAGGTCTGTGGTGACAAGTTGGACTTGATGATCTTTGAGGTCTCTTCCAACTTTGGTGATTCTGTGATTCTGTAATATCTTGGGTCCAGAGAAAACTGGACCTCAGAGTGTGTGCAGACAAAGATCTTCCTTACCCTTCAGCACTTTGCTAAAACTGTTGTTCTTTTCAGCTGAGTGACAGTATCTGCTGCCAAATATTTTGCAAAGGCTGTAATACAGAGATGAAGAAATAAATTAAGCAATTAACAAAGGTGAAATTATGTGCTTTCAGGGATCAAATGATAGCAAAGGTGGTGGAGGTGGTCTCTGCTCAGCACTGGTTAGGCCATCCCTTGAGTCCTGTGTCCAGTTCTGGGCCCCTCAGTTTGGGGAAGATGTTTAGATGCTGGAAAGTGTCCAGAGAATGGCAACAAAGCTGGGGAGGGGTTTGGAACACAGCCCTGTGAGGAGAGGTTGAGGGAACTGGGGTTGCTTAGCCAGGAGAAGAGAGGAAGCTCAGGGGAGACCTTCTTGCTCTCTCCAACTCCCTGAAGGGAGGTTGTAGCCAGGTGGGGGTTGGTCTCTTCTCCCAGACAACCAGCACCAGAAAAAGAGGACACAGTCTCAAGCTGTGCCAGGGGAAGTTTAGGCTGGAGGTTAGGAAGAAGTTCTTCCCAGCAAGAGAGATTGGCCATTGGAATGTGCTGCCCAGGGAGGTGGTGGAGTCACCATCACTGGAGGTGTTCAAGAAGAGATTGGATGAGGCACTTGGTACCATGGTTTAGTTGATCAGATGGTGTTGGGTGATAGGTTGGACTCAATGATCTCAAAGGTCTTTTCCAAACTGGTTAATTCTATTCTATTCTATTCTATTCTATTCTATTCTATTCTATTCTATTCTATTCTATTCTATTCTATTCTATTCTATTCTATTCTATTCTATTCTATTCTATTCTATTCTATTCTATTCATGATAGCATGACAGAAAATGGCATTAAGTTACTCCATGGGAGCTTTAGATTGAACATTAGAAGATAATTAATGACTGAAAGGGTTCTCAAACCCTGGAATAGGCTCCCCCAGAGGTGCTTGAATCCCCATCCTGGAGGTGTTTCAAAGATGCAGAGATGTGGTGCCGAGGGACATGGTTTAGCACCAGGCTTGGGAGAGCTAGGGAATGCTTGGACCTAATAGAATAGAATAGAATAAACCAGGTTGGAAGAGACCTTCAAGATCATCGTGTCCAACCTACCATCCAACACCACCTAATCAACTAAACCATGGCACCAAGCATCCTGTCAAGCCTCGCCCTGAACACCCCCAGTGACAGCGACCCCACCACCTCCTCAGGCAGCCCATTCCAGTGGGCAATCACTCTCTCTGTGTAAAACTTCCTCCTAACCTCCAGCCTAAACCTCCCCTGACGCAGCCTGAGACTGTGTCCTCTTGCTCTGGTACTGGTTGCCTGGGAGAAGAGACCAACCTCCGCCTCACTACAACCCCCCTTCAGGTAGTTGTAGAGAGCAATAAGGTCACCCCTGAGTCTCCTCCTCTCCAGGCTAAGCAACCCCAGCTCCCTCAGTCTCTCCTCACAGGGCTGTGTTCCAAGCCCCTCACCAACCTTGTTGCCCTTCTCTGGACATGCTCCAGCAAGTCAACCTCCTTCCTAAACTGAGGGGCCCAGAACTGGACACAGGCCTCAAGGTGTGGCCTAACCAGTGCAGTGTATAGGGGCGGAATGACCTCCCTGCTCCTGCTGGCCACACTGTTCCTGATGCAGGCCAGGATGCCATTGGCCCTCCTGGCAGCCTGGGCAAATGGTCTCAAAGGTCTTTTCCAACAAAACCCGTTCTATCATTCTACATTATGCATAGGTCCTCTACTATTTGACAGGCAGTGTAGTGAAACTGACAGGCTTGAAAGCAATGGCATGACAGCAAAAGATGCCATTTCCTCAGTGACTGGTTTGCTTTCCAGAGATTTGAGCTCAAAATTCTGTGAATAGTATATAGAAAATCCTGTCCTTAGTGAAGTTTAAAACAACTGCAACAGCAATAACTGGAGGCAAGGAGGAGAATGGAAAACGAGGGGAATAAATCAGATTAACAATTATTTTGGCTACTGGACTGTGGCTTTGTGTTTCTGAGATGATAGCTCTGGGATTTTCATGTACTGTGATGATGTATGTACTACCAGGGCTTAGACTTTTGGACTCACAGATGTTGCAGAGATAGTAAACAAGTCACACCTGCTTTTCATAGCCAGTGACTTGCTAGGAGGACTCACTCTAGAGATGTCCAACAGCATTGTTTCTGCATTCCTTGGATGTACTCCCCTGGAGGAAGGAGCAGTTTTATTTTCTGCTTAGCTCTAGAGAAATCATGCTGCACTATTACAACTTGGTGGTTGCATTGTGAGCATGTCCCTAGGGACTTCATCTCGCCTCACTTCCTGGGCAAGGATGCCTTCTTTGCCTGCATTACTGGCGTGTCATAGCTGGCTCACAGTGTGCTGCCAACATGGAACACATTACCAAGATCTCTGAGGGCAGATGTCTTTCTTTTTTCTTACCTTATATTTGGTCTCAGAACTTGGGAAAAGGAGAGAATTGGTGTTTATCTAAAACCTGACTGAATTTCTACTGTGCCTTTTCACCTGACTTCATGCTGCTAATTCATACTACTCACCTGTGTGGCTTGTGATAGGTAATATTTTGGAACCGTGGAATCATTTTGGTTAGAAGGAATCTTTCAGATAATCAAATCCAACCATTAATCCAGTACTGCCAGGTCAACACTAAGTCATGTCCCTCAGCACCACATCTCTATTCAAGTTTATTTGCTTTACAGAAGGCATGGAGAGTCTCATCTTTTATCCATAAAAATAGAATCATAGAATCAATAAGATTGGAAGAGACCTCAAAGATCATCAGGTCCAACCTGTCACATAGCATCTTTGCATCTTAAGAGGGCCAAATGTGAGGGCTGAAAATATAGAAAGATAAAAATTACTACCTTTTATTATTTTTAAGTGTCTTTCATGACTTTTAGAATCATAGAATCAATAAGGTTGAAAAAGACCTCAGAGATCATCAAGTCCAACCTGTCACCCAACACCTCAGGACTAACTAAACCATGGTACCAAGTGCCACATCCAATCTCCTCTTGAACACCTCTAGGGATGGTGACTTCACCACCTCCCTGGGCAGCACATTCCAATGGCCAATCTCTCTTTCTGTGAAGAACTTTCTCCTCACCTCCAGCCTAAACTTCCCCTGGCACAGCTTGAGACTGTGTCCTCTTGTTCTGGTGCTGGTTGCCTGGGAGTCCAACAATGTTATTGCATTTGAGTCATGGTTTCTGAACACCATGATTGGCAATTAGTTTGAAGATGAATGTTATTTTTGCTGTTGGCTTCCATAGAGCCAAGCCTACACCATTAGGTTAGACTTGGATCAGTTGTCCCAAATCTCCACTAAAAGACCTCTGGTTTATTGCAGACGACACCAGAAGTTGGGAGCAGATGTTGATCTGTTAGAGGGTGGAAGGGCTCTGCAGAGAGACCTTGACAGGGGGGACAGATGGGCAGAGTCCAACAGGATGGCATTCAACAAGTCCAAGTGCCAAGTGCTGCACTTTGGCCACAACAACCCCATGCAGTGCTACAGGCTGGGGTCAGAGTGGCTGGAGAGCAGCCAGGCAGAAAGGGACCTGGGGGTACTAGTTGACAACAGCTGAAGATGAGCCATCAGTGTGCCCAGGTGGCCAAGAAGGCCAATGGCATCCTGGCCTGCATCAAGAATAGTGTGGCCAGCAGGAGAAGGGAAGTCATTCTGCCGTGTACTCAGCCGCACCTTGAATACTGTGTCCAGTTGTGGGCCCCTCAGTTTAAGAAGGACATTGAGAGACTTGAATGTGTCCAGAGAAGGGCAACAAAGCTGGGGAGAGGCCTTGAGCACAGCCCTGTGAGGAGAGGCTGAGGGAGCTGGCGTTGCTTAGCCTGGAGAAGAGGAGGCTCAGGGGAGACCTTCTTGCTCTCTACAACTACCTGAAGGGAGGTTGTAACCAGGTGGGGGTTGGTCTCTTCTCCCAGGCAACCAGCACCAGAACAAGAGGACACAGTCTCAAGCTGTGCCAGGGGAGGTTTAGACTGGCGGTGAGGAGAAAGTTCTTCCCAGCAAGAGAGATTGGCCATTGGAATGTGCTGCCCAGGGAGGTGGTGGAGTCACCATCACTTGAGGTGTTCAGGAGGGGACTGGCCGTGACACTTGAAGCCATGGTTTAGTTAGTCCTGAGGTGTTGGGTGACAGGTTGGACTTGATGATCTCTGAGGTCTTTTCCAGCTTTACTGATTCTATTTTGTTTAAATTAGCAGCTTCCAAACATGCTGCACACACAGCTCTGATGGGGGAGGGGTTTATGTCACTTTAGGGAAAAAAAAAAAGATACAGAGGAAGTCTCTGGTGAAAAGAAAGAAAGAAGAAGAAAAGAAGATGAAAAAAAAAAGAAAGGCAAATTGCCTGCTTGAACAGAGGCTGGATTTTGCTTTGATGAAGCCGCAAAGAATTTGAGCACATATGAAGAATGTCTTATGAAAGTTTTCAGAGCTCAGGCAAGGCATCCTTCACCCCTTAAACCATTCACACAGAGCGAGCCTTCATGTCCCGTTTGGTGCATTAGCCACAGCGCATCAGGCACATGCAATTTATGACTCTGACATCCCTCAAGGACCATCTGTTCTATAGCATCCTTCAAACAGAGGCAGTTGTACTTAGCCTAGGATATCTTTGAGTGCAGGAAGACAAGGGAAGCAGAAGGACAAAAAGGAGGTACCAGGTGGGGGATGGGGGGGTATCTCTTCTCCCAGGCAAGCAGCACCAGAACAAGAGGACACAGTTTCAAGCTGTGCCAGGGGAAGTTTAGGCTGGAGGTGAGGAGAAAGTTCTTCCCAGCCAGAGAGATTGTCCATTGGAATGTGCTGCCCAGGGAGGTGGTGGAGTCACCACCCCTGGAGGTGTTCAAGAGGGGACTGGACGTGGCACTTGATGCCTGAGTCAGTCCTGAGGTGTTGGGTGATAGAATAGAATAGAATAGAATAGAATAGAATAGAATAGAATAGAATAGAATAGAATAGAATAGAATAGACCAGATTGGAAGAGACCTTCAAGATCATCAAGTCCAACCTATCATCCAACACCACCTAATCAACTAAACCATGCAACCAAGCACCTTATCAAGTCTCCTCCTAAACACCTCCAATGATGGTGACTCCACCACCTCCCTGGGCAGCCCATTCCAATGGGCAATCACTCTCTCTGTGTAGAATTTCTTCCTGACCTCCAGTCTAATCCTCCCCTGGTGCAGCTTGAGACTGTGTCCTCTTGTTCTGGTTGGACTTGATGATCTCTGAGGTCTTTTCCAACCTTATGGGTTGCACTTGATGATCTCTGAGGTCTTTTCCAACCTTATTGATTCTATGATTCTATAAAAACCACTGCTGCTTATATCATTCAAACGTTGGAGTAGGCTCCCTAGGGAGGTGATTGAGTCTCCATCCCTGGAGGCGTTTCAAAGATGTGGTGCTGAGGGACATGGTTTAGCACCAGCCATGGTAAAGTTAGATAATGGTTGGGCTTGATGATCTTCAAGGTATTTCCCCAAACAATTCTATGATTCTGTGTTGCTGATGATTATTGAAAAGTGATAGAAAACTGAAGGGGGAAGCAGGAGGCTGAGTGAAAGCAAATGTAGAGCCCATCATCCAAAAAAAGGAGCAAGATTGATGCTAGAGAATGTGATGGCTGTCTCAGATGGCATGCAGGCTACCAGCTGGACTGCTAGCTGTCATATAAATACTTCAGATTTTGCTAAAACATATTAATGGCAACTCCTTGAAAACATTTTTCTCATTTCTGGAGTTGCACTCTATGAACTGTAAAGTCACCGCCATGTGCTCCTAGGCCAGGAATTGTTTAGAGTCAGGAGCAGAGCTGGTAGATATTTTTCATTTGAAAACAATTTTTTTGATGAAAAATGGCCTCTTTTGTGAGACCCTCTGTATTTAATGAAAAACAGAAAGCAAGTATGTTCTTTGACTCCATGCAAGGAGTAAATATCATCCCAAGGCAGTGTGAGCTCCACATGGAGGGGGAAATCAAAGAGTGGGAAAGCTCACACACTCCCTAGAGCTTCCTTTCCTCAGAACCTGTCATTTCCTCCGTAGGGGTGCTTAATTTAAAGTGGAGCAGGATATGGATCTTGAATAGAGAGGAGAACAACAGTTACAGGAGGAAGATGCCAGCCGCTGAGCACCTTTCCATGGAACATCAGCCAGAGGTTGAAGATAGCTGTCTTCAGATTCAGAGTACATGGCCTACCTGTTTGAAAGGCTTACCCATGCAGCAACATGATGAAGCTGGAGGTGGGGAGATTCAGGCTGGAGGTGAGGAGGAAGTTCTTCCCCATGAGAGTGGTGAAGTCCTGGAATGGGTTGTCCAGGGAGGTGGTTGGGGTGCCATCCCTGGAGGTGTTTAAGAGCAGGCTGGATGAGGCTGTGGCCAGGCTGATCTAGTGTGGAGTGTCCCTGCCCATGGCAGTGGGGTTGGAACTACATGATCCTTGTGGTCCCTTCCAGCCCTGACTGATACTATGATACCTCCTAGGTACATTTCACTTTAGTGTAACACGTAGTCTTCCAGTGATTCTGGAATGTTTATGGTCTGACATGGGTTCCCAAACACAGTGAGCTGTGTCTCAGGCATTTTTCAGTCTAAACATCATTACCTTCAAGTTGTCATCATTTCCTGATGTGCTTAGTCTCTCTTTAGAGCTAATAATAAGCTGGATTCCTCTCTATCATTTAAGTATTTGTGTTAATACTTTTGGAGTCACATGTCATTGAACATCTCTGTGCTTTAACACATGTGAACTCTCAAGGACTAAATTTAATACCCAGTGTCATGTCAGGTTGATAGGTTGGACTTGATGATCTCTGAGGTCTTTTCCAAGCTTATTGATTCTGTGATTCTATGATTCTGTGCTTTGCATGGAGTGTCAGCCTTGCCATGGTATAAGGGAGTTTGTTTATTGACAGCTGGGTGCTTCACTCCCTGAACACGTAGTATAAGAGAGCCTAATACTGTGACTGATTGCATTTCACTGATGTGGTCTTATCAGCTGATGTCTTCATCAGATTACTTGTTAAGGTGAAGGGTTACAGACAGTCCTCAGAGGCACAGATACACTGAACAAGCCACTTTGGTGACTTGGGGTTTTCTTATGGGAAGTATATCCCAGAGGAAGGTCCCTCTTCAGAGGATCAATGACTAGAGACCATGGATCACCTAGGAATTTAACTGGCAGCTCTGACAGCTGCGAGATTGTCCTATCAGCAATGTCACTGAAGGGAGCATGACACAGAACAGGGAGGTCATTCTGCCCCTGTACACTGCACTGGTTAGGCCACACCTTGAGTCCTGTGTCCAGTTCTGGGCCCCTCAGTTTAGGAAGGAGGTTGACTTGCTGGAGCGTGTCCAGAGAAGGGCAACAAAGTTGGTGAGGGGCTTGGAGCACAGCCCTGTGAGGAGAGACTGAAGGAGCTGGAGTTGCTTAGCCTGGGGAAGAAGAGGAGGCTCAGGGGTGACCTTATTGCTCTCTACAACTACCTGAAGGGAGGTTGTAGTGAGGCAGAGATTGGTCTTTTCTCCCAGGCAACCAGTACCAGAACAAGAGGACACAGTCTCAGGCTGCACCAGGGGAGGTTTAGGCTGGAGGTTAGGAGGAAGCTTTACACAGAGAGAGTGATTGCCCATTGGAATGGGCTGCCCAAGGAGGTGGTGGAGTCACCATCATTGGAGGTGTTCAGGAGGAGACTTGATAGGGTGCTTGGTGCCATGGTTTAGTTGGTTGAGTGATGTTGGATGATAGGTTGGACGTGACGATCTTGAAGGTGTCTTCTATCCTGGTCTATTCTATTCTATTCTATTCAGATCCTGAAACAACTGAATGACTAAGTACCTCCTATTGGACTTAATTTCCCTATTCCTTTCCAGTTCCCTAACTGAGCAGCTTCTTCCCTAAAGATGCATGCTGTTGGGATAGACTTTGTACTTTCCCCTTTAAAGTGGTCAGACAACACTGGAAACGCTCTGTCTGAAGTAGAAGAGAACACAGGGAGTTTGTGCTTCCTTAGAAGCAGTTCTGCACACATTACAGGTGTAGGAGTCCTTGCTGTTCCATAGGACTGTCTTCACTACCCTGCAGGGACCTCGATATGTTGTGTTTGGGAAGGGAAGTCTCCCTTGGTAAGCAGAATCTGTAGCTCATTGGCAAGCAACAGCAGTCCTAGAAAAGGGTCAGTAACTTGCCATTGACATTATTTTGCCTGGATTCTTAGTCTAATGGCCCTTCTGATGTCCAAGGCTATTTCATCTGCACCAAGGTGACTGTTGGAGGCACAGGGCTTTATAAAGGGTGTGCTAACACAGATCTCTGCTCATGCTTCATAGTATCATAGTATCACAGTATCAGTCAGGGTTGGAAGGGACCACAAGGATCATCTAGATCCAACCCCACTGCCATGGGCAGGGACACCCCACACTAGATCAGCCTGGCCACAGCCTCATCCAGCCTGGGCTTAAACACCTCCAGGGACAGGGCCTCAACCACCGCCCTGGACAACCCATTCCAGGGCTTCAGCACTCTCATGGGGAAGAACTTCCTCCTCACCTCCAGCCTGAATCTCCCCACCTCCAGCTTCATTCCATTACCCCTAGTCCTATCACTACCTGGTGAGTTTAGTTGATATGAACTGAAGATCATGCTATTTATTTTTTTATTTACTTTTATTTATGCTGACATTTAGAAAAAACATTTCGTTGACTTCAGAATGTTTTCAAAGCTCTGCTGAGACCCCACCTGCAGTACTGCCTCCAGTTCTGGAGCCCCTATGACAAGAGGGACCTGGAGGTGCTGGAAGGTGTCCAGAGAAGGGCCATGAGGATGAGCAGAGGGCTGCAGCACCTCTCCTGTGAGGACAGACTGAAGGAGTTGGGGCTGTTCAGTCTGGAGAAGAGAAGGCTCCAGGGTGACCTCATTGTGGCCTTCCAGGATCTGAAGGGGGCTCCAAGAAGGCTGGGGAGGGACTGCTCAGGATCTCAGGTAGTGATAGGACTAGGGGGAATGGAATGAAGCTGGAGGTGGGGAGATTGAGGCTGGAGGTGAGGAGGAAGTTCTTCAGCATGAGAGTGGTGAAGCCCTGGAATGGGTTGTCCAGGGAGGTGGTTGAGGCCCCATCCCTGGAGGTGTTTAAGCCCAGGCTGGATGAGGCTGTGGCCAGGCTGATCTAGTGTGGGGTGTCCCTGCCCATGGCAGGGGGGTTGGAACTAGATGATCCTTGTGGTCCCTTCCAACCCTAACTGATACTATGATATACCTTTGAGTTATGAATGTCACTCCTGGCAAATGAAAATAAAAATAAATATTTAGATACAACTGTGGCTTCTACTCTTTTTGACCACCACTCATAGTTCTTTTTCTGGCTTTTTCTTCAATTCTTCTATTTTCATTAAATTTATTTTTTTAATTGGTTTTTGGTTTGGTTTGGTTTGGTTTGGTTTTTTACAGTGAGATGTGGATCCTGGCCTGGATCAGGAATAGTGTGGCCAGCAGGAGCAGGGAAGTCATTGTGCCCTGTGCTCAGCACTGGTTAGGCCACACCTTGAGTCCTGTGTCCAGTTCTGGGCCCCCCAGTTTAGGAAAGATGTTGAGTTGCTGGAAGGTGTCCAGAGAAGGGCAACAAAGCTGGGGAGGGGTCTGGAGCACAGCCCTGTGAGGAGAGGCTGAGGGAGCTGGGGTTGCTTAGGCTGGAGAAGAAGAGGCTCAGGGGAGACCTTCTTGCTGTCTCCAACTCCCTGAAGGGAGGTTGTAGCCAGGTGGGGCTTGGTCTCTTCTCCCAGGCAAGCAGCACCAGAACAAGAGGACACAGTCTCAAGCTGTGCCAGGGGAGTTTGGTTGTTAGGAAGAAATTCTTCACAAAAAGAAAGAATGAATAGAATATATAATTCTATTCTATAAAGAATTAACCAGGTTGGAAAAGACCTTTGAGATCATCAAGTCCAACCTATCACCCAACACCATCTGATCAACTAAACCATGGCACCAAGTGCCTCATCCAGTCTCTTCCTAAACACCTCCAGTGATGGTGACTCCACCACCTCCCTGGGCAGCACATTCCAATGGCCAATCTCTCTGTTTGTGAAGAATTTCTTCCTCACATCCAGCCTAAACCTCCCCCTAGAACTGAGAGGGAAGAGATTCTGAATTTTCAACAGAACCCTGAAGTGTCAACCCCTGCTGAACCTCAGCCTCCCTGAAGTGTAGATATGGCCCCAACCTGGGAAGAAGGAACAGTTGCAACTGAGTGACAAAGCTTATTGGTTTCAGTTGAGGATGAATTGCTACAGCTGGAGCTGCAGAACCTTTTATTATTATTATTATTACTATTACTATTACTATTACTATTACTATTACTATTACTATTATTTGAAATCTTTCATATTTGCCTGTCACTGTCTGAAATTTTCACCTCTGGGACTCAGATTGCTCAGATTTTTTTGGTTCCAAAAAGTCAACAAAAGTGATTTAGCAATTCCTGAGCATGAAGAAAAGTGTAACCCACCCCCCCACCCCCCGCCCCAACACTTTCTGATTCCAGAAGGAGGGATGGCAGCATTCCATTGGTAAAACATCTGCAGGCACAAAATTCAAATTAGGCAGGGAAAAAAAGAGCCTTCACTGAAGACAAAGAGTTTCTGAGTGTCCTGATGAGAATTTATTTACTTTTGTCTGAAGAACAAGCACTCAAGAATTGCACTTGGTCTAAGCTCAGCTCATTTTGAAGAGGTCTTGTGGTACTCTCAATAACAAATGCCCACTGAAGTTCATCATGTTTCCTGTATATAAATTACTTTAATGAACTCTTTTCTGGCATGCACAGTAGTGGAGGGCACTGTGCACAGGTATTTGAAGCAGGGGAGCTGGTAGAGCAGAAGTAGGCAGGTTCCGCCGGCGCTGTCGTGTTGTGATCGCTGCTTTCAGCGTTGCCCTGGCGCTCTTGAGGGTCAAAATGCTGTGGAAGTAGAAGTTATAATGCAGTTACATAAAATTAGAGCAGCAGTAAAAATGAGAGTGGGCTAGAGGCAGGAGAGGAGGATGCATGAGAAAGCAATTCCTAAACTGCAACAGGGATTAAAGGTTCATTTCAGCAGGTTGCTACATAACTCTGGACTGACCACAAGCATGTTAAGGCAGCACACATCTCCTCTGTAAAACATTTGCTGGTCCACAGGAAGAGTTTGTTGCATTAAGTAATTTATGGGGTGCTAAGAAGTTCCTTAAGCTATTATTAAAAACATACAAAATCTTCCCTGGTTAGGACTCTAGTAACTCAGACTTCTAACTAAGCAGAACTGATAGGGCAGGCCTTTTGATGTTTAATGAGTTCTGAAGCAGATGTGAGATGTGATAGACAGGGGAGCCGGGGTGATTTAGTGCTCATGGAACAAAATGATGAGATCTCCTCCTGCAAAAGAAACTGTAGCTAAAAAGGACAGGGCTTTTTTTTTTTTTCCTTCTTTTCTTTTTTTTTTTTTTTTTCTCCCTTCTTTTTTCTTTTTCCCCTTCTTCCTTCTCAGTGCATGTGGTTTTGATTTCCTCACCCCGTGCCTCTCAGTGCTGGCTCGTTTCCATTCAAACACACACAGAACACTGAAAACTAATTAGCCCTGGATGCAGCCACAGGAAGTTAGCCTGCCAAGTCCCCTTTCCCCCACAATTCCTCAACTTTCTCAGCTTGCCTCAGGCCAAGGGCCTTGCACTGGGCCTCTCTGTGTAGGTTGCCAGGTCTAATTTTACAATTTCCCTTCACCTTATCAAGTGTGCCCCAGGCCCAACAAGGGGGAAAGGATCAGAGCCGATGTACCGTGGGCCTTTCTCCCTCACACCCAGTCCCCACCCACCTTTTCTCTTTTCTGCATCAATTTGGGGAGGCTTGGTCGTATCTAGTTTGGGTGTTGACTTGTTAATCTGACCTTTGATAATGCTTTTTAAAGGAACCAAAGAGAACTTCACCATCTTGTAAAACTTGAAAGTCCCTCCTCTCCAAGACTTTCCTTGAAGGTTAACAAATTTTCCCAAGAGCCAGAGCACTACAGGTGTCAACCATTTTCAGGCATCTCATTTCAAAGCAGAACCCACCACAGTCCCAATGAGAGAAGCCAGAGTCTGATTAGAAGGAAGCAGCAGGCTGGATACCAGCCTAAAAGCGGGCAGCACCATGACATGCGGGACTCAACTAGAAAGGATCAGCATGACTACAAAGTTATGAAAGTCTTGAAAGCATGCTGGGTTTTTTAACATGGATCTTGTGCTCATTTGCTGCCTACCACTCAGCATGGATAAGCAAGGAGCTGCTAGATCAATTCAGATGGAAGAGGGAAGTCTCCAGTAATGGGGAAAAGGGTCTGGGGAGTTGGGGGGTTATAGAAGTGCTGTGAAAGCATGTTGAGATGCAACAAGGAGGGCCAAAGTCCTCTTGGAACTAAACCTGGCTAGGAAAGTGAAAGGTAGCAAGAAGGGCTTCTTTAAATACTTCAATAGTAAAAGGAAGTATAGGGAAAAGGTGGTCCATTGAATAGGATAGGATAGGATAGGATAGGATAGGATAGGATAGGATAGGATAGGATAGGATAGGATAGGATAGAATAGACCAGGTTGGAAGAGACCTTCAAGATCATCAAGTCCAACCTATCACCCAACACCATCTAATCAACTAAACCATGCAACCAAGCACCCTATCAAGGCTTCTCCTGCACACCTCCAATGATGGTGACACCACTACCTCCCTGGGCAGCCCATTCCAATGGGCAATCACGCTCTCTGTGTAGAACTTCCTCCTAACCTCCAGCCTAAACCTCCCCTGGCACAGCTTGAGACTGTGTCCTCTTGTTCTGGTGCTGGTTGCCTGGGAGAAGAG
The DNA here is from genome assembly GCF_014839835.1 of Dryobates pubescens. NCBI lineage: Eukaryota > Metazoa > Chordata > Aves > Piciformes > Picidae > Dryobates > Dryobates pubescens. The sequence goes on from NC_071619.1 coordinate 41,612,665, forward strand.
ACAAATGAGGTGGGAGCCACGGTGACAGATGATGCAGAGATGGTGGAATTACTGAATGCCTTCTCTGCCTCAGTCTTCTTTGTTAAAACCAGACCTCAAGAATCCCAGACACTGGAAGTAAGAAAGCATAACTGGAGAGAGGAAGACTCTCCACTGGCCAGTGTAGATTGGGTTAGAGAACACACAAATCCACGGGTCCTGATGGGGTGCATCCACAAATGCTGAAGGATCTGGCTGATGTTGTTGCTGAGCCACTCTTCATAATTTCTGAAAGATCATGGAGAACAGGGGAGCTAACTGATGATTGGAAGAGGGACGGTGTCACTCCAGTCTTCAAAAAGGGCAACAAGGAAGACCTGGGCAACTGCAGACCAGTCAGCCTCACCCCCATCCCTGCAAAGGTGATGAAACAGCTCATTCTGGAGGCCGTCTCTAACCATATGAAAGCAAAGAGGGTTACCAAGAGTAGCCAGCAAGGATTCACTAAGGGGAAATCTTGCTTGACTCATCTGAATTCTCAGGATTATTTGCAGGATGGTGGACTCAGGCTGCAGGGGGTACAGCAGTAAGGACTATCTGAGGGGTGAGATGTCTATCTCTTAGATAGTGTTGGATGATCGGTTGGACTTGATCTCAAAGGTCTCTTCATGGTTAATTCAATTCAATTCAATTCAATTCAATTCAATTCAATTCAATTCAATTCAATTCTATTCTATTCTATTCTATTCTATTCTATTCTATTCTATTCTATTCTATTCTATTCTATTCTATTCTATTTCCCCAGGGGAAATTTAGGCTCAAGGTGAAGAGAAAGTTCTTCACAGAGAGCATTGTTAGCTGTTGGAATGTGCTGCCCAGGGAGGTGGTGGAGTCACTGTCCCTGGAGGTGTTCAAGAGGGGATTGGATGTGGCACTTGGTGCCATGGTTTAGTTAGTCATGAAGTGTTGGGTGACAGGTTGGACTTGATGATCTTTGGGGTCTTTTCCAACCATATTGGTTCTATGATTCTATGATTCGATTCTATTCTATTCTATTCTATTCTATTCTATTCTATTCTATTCTGTTCTGTTCTGTTCTGTTCTGTTCTGTTCTTTTTGCTGGTGCCCAGTGACTGGACAAGGAAGTACTCATTAGTACAAGCCAGAACACAGGAGGTTGCACATCAACATGAGGAGACACTTTTGTACAGTGAGAGTGAAGGAGCACCGGAACAGGTTGTGGAGTCTCCCTCTCTGGAGACTTTCAAACCTGCCTGCACACCTTCCTGTGCTGCCTGCCCTAGATGACCCTGCTTTGGCAGGGGATTTTGACTCAGTGATCTCTGGAGGTCCCTTCCAACCCCTAACATTCTGGGATTCTGTGAAAAGTCACTTCAGCTCTTTTGACATCCCTTTGTAGGCTGATGCTAGCAGTACATAACCCCTACAGATTTGTGATGAAAGGCACTGAGGTACATGGCATGTTACCAAATCCCAGCAGAAGGAGCTGGAGAATGAAAAACACTGAGCAACTGAATTCCCTTCTTTCTTTTTCTGGGTTATAGATAAGTGGGAACTAATGGCCTTGTTGGAATGTTGCCCATCCAGTCCACTGTCCACAAAGTCTTCAGAGGAAGACTTGAGGATCCTGTAGTATAGTGGGTGAGACAAGTTAAGAAACCAATTTGACCTTGTTGTCCAGTCCCATTCAGATCTCCAGGAGTTAGAAATTGGCATAAAGCCTCAAGTACAAAATGTTTGCTATTGTTGCCTGTGACAGCTGTGGAGATTCCTAACAGCCACATAAATCATAGAATCCTTTTGGTTGGAAGGGACTTTTAAAATCATCAAGTCCAACTCTTAACGCAATGCTGCCAGATCATCACTAAACCACGTCCCTGAGCACCACATCTACACGTCTTTTAATTGCCTCCAGGAGTGGTACCTGGTTTGGATTTTTAGTGCTGCTAGTCTTTGAGCTGAGCAATGAGTTTCTCTGTGCAACTGTGTGAACAATGTCCTTGTTTTCATGGCTGTGCTCTGTGAACACCTGGAGAAACTCCTGTTACCTCTGCTGGTGCCACAGCTGCCCTGTGGACCAAGAGCTACAGCCTGCATTGCTGGGAGATGGGGAGCATCTGGGAACCAGCTCAGAATAAACTTAAGAGTTTGAAAATAACCTGAAGAAAAACATCTAGTACAGTGCTGGAAAGGGCTACTGTAGGCAAGGAATAAGATGAGGCTCTGGCTAGCCTGATCTAGTGTGGGGTGTCCCTGCCCATGACAGCGGGGTTGGAACTAGATGATCCTTGTGGTCCCTTCCAACCCTGACTGATGCTATGATACTATGAAGATCCTATTCTTGTATCATTCTCCTCTGATGAAAGACTTGAGTAGAGTTTTGGATACATTTTTAAAGTGAATCATAGAATCATAGAATCATTAAGGCTGGAAAAGACCTCAGAGATCATCAAGTCCAACCTCTCACCCAAAATCTCATGACTACACATACAGCTCTGGTTGGTTTTGTTCCTCCATTTGTAACTAGATAAGAAACTGGTGTGACACAGAGAGAACTTGGCTTGCTGCTATTGTACAACAGGGTCTGTATGCACCTTCCTTTCCATAGTGTCATAGAATCAGTAAGGTTGGAAAAGACCTCAGAGATCATTAAGTCCAACCTATCACCCAACACCTCATGACTACTAAACCATGTCTTCAAGTGCCATGTCCAATGCTTTTTTGAACACCTCCAGGGATGGTGACTCCACCACCTCCCTGGGCAGCACATTCCAATGGCAAATTACTCTTGCTGGGAAGAACTTTCTCCTCCCCTCAAGCCTCAACCTCCCCTGGCACAGCTTGAGACTGTGTCCTCTTGTTCTGGTGCTGGTTGCCTGGGAGAAGAGACCAACCCCCACCTGGCTACAACCTCCCTTCAGGTAGTTGGAGACAGCAGTGAGGTCTCCCCTGAGTCTCCTCTTCTCCATGCTAAGCAACCCCAGCTCCCTCAGCCTCTCCTCCCAGGGCTGTGCTCCAGACCTCTCCCCAGCCTCGTTGCCCTTCTCTGGACACACTTGCCCTTTTGCCTTTTATTTCCATGAATGTTCTTCCTGTAGAGCAGATGGTGGCACCTGATGTACTGTGTGTGGCACCTGTGCACCACCCAGCCTCTTCTCACAGCCTGTGAAATGCCTGTTACCAAAGCTCTGTGTAACATTTCATCTTAGTCAGAGACAATCCAGTTCTGAGGAAGTGATTTCAAAGCACATGCACACTGTTCTGGAGTGGAGATCAAACAACAGAGATGTGATGTGCTAGGCTCCAGTTTGGAACATTCTTGAATGTGTGGCATGGAGCATGTGAGTAGTCTGCTTAGATGGAAGGGATCACTCTGATGATTGCTGCAGTGCTTACTGGACCCAGGCAACCTAGATAAATTTTAGTGAGAAAACCCTCAGTTTCTTCTGTGAATACAGACAATTCTGTTAGTCTGTTTTCAGGGATGCTGGTGGCATCTGTACAATAAGCTTATGCTTGTACAATAAGCTTGTGCTTGCTGGCCACACTATTCTTGATGCAGGCCAGTCCCCTCTTAAACACCTCCAGTGCTGGTGACTCCACCACCTCCCTGGGCAGCACATTCCAATGGCCAATCTCTCTTTCTGGGAAGAATTTCTTCCTAACATCCAGCCTGAATCTCCCCTGGCACAGCTTGATCTGCTTGATCTGCTTGAGAGTAGGAAGATTCTGCAGAGGAAACGGGACAGCCTGGACTGATGGGTCAAGGCAAATTGACTGAGATTCAACAAGGCCAAGTGCTGGCTCCTGCACACAACAACCCCACAGATGCTCCAGGCTTGGGACAGAGTGGCTTGAAAGCTGCCCAGCAGAGAAAGACCTGGGGGTGTTGGTTGACTGCCAACTGAACATGAGCCAGCAGTGTGCCCAGGTGGCCAAGAAGGCCAAAAGCATCCTGGCCTGTATTAGGAATAGTGTGGCCAGCAGGACCAAGAAAGTTATTATCCTCCTGGGCAAATTCATATTCCCCAAACAGATCAAGCCCCTAGAGGAAAATAAAATGAATGAGATAATAATCAGCATAAACCACTTCTAAGCTACTGTTTGGATGGGGATATTTCATTTGGTTTTGGCACTGTTGGTTCCCACACACACATACACTATGTGTGTGTTTATATTAGAGCTTGCTGACGATGCAAAGCTGGGAGGAGTGGCTGACAGGCTGTCAGGCTGTGCTGCCTTTCAGTGAGACTGGAGAGCTGGGCAGAGGGGAACCTCAGGAAGTTCAACAAGTGCAGAGCCCTGCACCTGGGTACCATAACTCCCTACACCAGTAGAGGTTTGGGGTTGACCTGCTGGAAAGCAGCTCTGTGGAATAGAGTAGAATAGAATAGAATAGAATAGGAGTAGAGTAGAGTAGAGTAGAGTAGAGTAGAGTAGAGTAGAATAGAATAGAATAGAATAGAATAGAATAGAATAGAATAGAATAGAATAGAATAGAATAGAATAAACTGGGTTGGAAGAGACCTTCAAGATTGGGAATGCTGGAGGAGAAGTTCAGCATGAACCAACAATGTGCCCTTGAAGCCAGGAAAGCCAATGGTATTCCAGAGTCCATTAAGAAGAGTGAGTCTGGCAGGTTGTGGGAGGTTCTCCTCCACCTGTACTCAGCCCTGGTGAGGCTAAACTGAAGTATTATGTACAGTTCTGGTCTCTTCAGTTCACAAAGAACAGAGAACTAATGGACAGAGTCCAACAGAGGGCCACAAACATGCTGAAGGGACTGGAGCATCTCCTGTATGAGGAGAGGCTGAGAGACTTGGAGCTCTTTAGCCTGGAGAAGGACAGACTAAGAAAGGATCTTAGCAATGCTTATCAACAGCTAAAGAGTGGAGGTCAAGAGAATGAGGCTGAGCTGCTTTTCAGTGGTGCCCAGCGATAGGACAAGGGCAATGGACACAAACTAAAACAGAGGAGGTGAAGTTAAGGAGGAACTTCTTTACTTTGAAGGTGGCAAAGCACTGGAAGAGGCTGCCCAGTGAGGTTGTGGAGTCTCCTTCTCTGGAGATTTTCAAAACCAGGCTGGATGCATTCATTCCTGTGCAACCTGCGCTGGGTGACCCTGCTTCATCAGGAGTCTTGGATCTTCAGAGATCTCTTCCAGCTCCTATGAAAAGTGCTGAATTATATTTGATTGGTGCATTTCCCTTGATTTTTCAGTAGAAAAGCAACAAGAGGACATAGTCTCAAGCTGTGTCAGGGGAGGTTTAGGCTGGAGGTGAGGAGAAAGTTCTTCCTAGAAAGAGCTGTTTGCCATTGGAATGTGCTGCCCAGGGAGGTGGTGGAGTCACCATCCCTGGGGGTGTTCAAGAGGGGATTGGATGTGGCACTTGGTGCCATGGTTTAGTTAGTCCTGAGGTGTTGGGTGACAGGTTGATCTTTGAGGTCTTTGAGGACAGGATGATCTTTGAGGTCTTTTCCAACCTTGTTGATTCTATGATTCTATGTCCAGAGAAATGAATATTTGCAGTGTGAAGGTACTTATTCACATAGTTTGCTTGGCACTTCTTTTCTCCCTAGCTGTCAGACTTCTGTCTCACACAACTTTTGTCCCACACCATCAGTACTTTCCGGGTGAACATTAGGAAGTTATCTAGAACACCATACCAGAGAGGCAGAGCAGCATGAGCTACCCAAAGAACAACTCTCCATAGATGCAAGCTAATGTTTCTCAACAGAAATGTTGTTAATGCTGCTGGTGCTGATGTGCCGTTCTGGTTATGTGGCTGCATGTTGTCAGCCCTTCTGATCAACCATTCCTCTCTTTGGAGCATGAGAAGGCAAAGAGATTCTTTGTGCAGACGTCTGGCAAGCAAATGTTGGGCTGTGAGCACAAGCCCTACGAGGAGAGGCTGAGGGAGATGGGATTGTTAGCCTGGAGAAGAGGAGGCTCAGGGCAGACCTTATTGCTCTCTACAACTACCTGAAGGGAGGTTGTAGCCAGGAGGGAGTTGGTCTCTTCTCTCAAGCAACCAGCACCAGAACAAGAAGACACAGCCTCAAGCTGTGCCAGGGGAGGTTTAGGCTGGATGTGAGGAGAAGGCTCTTCCCAGAAAGAGTAATTTGCCATTGGAATGTGCTGCCCAGGGAGGTGGTGGAGTCCCCATCCCTGGAGGTGTTCAAGAGGGGATTGGATGTGGTACTTGGTGCCATGGATTAATCATGGGATCTGTGGTGACTGGTTGGACTTGATGATCTTTGAGGTCTCTTCCAACCTTGGTGATTCTGTGTGATACTGAGGTTGTATTTGATATGTTTTGCAATGGATGAGTGGGACAGCAGTTCTTGTGAGGAGAGGCTAGTGGAACTGTTTAGTCTGGAGAAAAGGAGGCTCAGGGGAGACTTTATTGCTCTTTTCAACTACCTGAAAGGTAGGTTCCCCAGGTCTGGTTTTGTGCAATTGTTTTTGTTGTGTTGTTTTAAATTCAAGACAAAATCATGGCTGATTCCCACCCCGAGTGAGGTGGGTGTCAGACTTTTCACCCTCAGAGCAAATGACTGGATATTAGAATCATAGAATCATGGAATCATAGAGCTGTCAGGGTTGGAAGGGACCTCAAGGATCATCCACTTCCAACCCCCCTGCCATGGGCAGGGACACCTCACACTACAGCAGGTTGCTCACAGCCACATCCAGCCTGGCCTTCAAAACCTCCAGGGATGAGACTTCCACCACCTCCCTGGGCAACCTGTGCCAGTCTCTCACCACCCTCATGGGGAACAACTTCTTCCTAACATCCAATCTGAATCTACCCATTTCTGTGGTTTTTTCCCATCCTCCCCAGTCCTATCACTCCCTGACACCCTCAAAAGTCCCTCCCCGGATTTCCTGTAGCCCCCTTCAGATACCGGAAGGCCACAAGAAGGTCTCCTCAGAGCCTTCTCTTCTCCAGACTGAACAGTCCCAACTCCCAGGGTGCTCCATCCCTCTAATCATCCTCGTGGCCCTTCTCTGGACACCTTCCAGCACCTGCAGATCCTTCCTGTACTAGGGGCTCCAGAACTGGACACAGTGCTCCAGGTGGGGTTTCACCAGAGCAGAGGGGGAGAAACTTCTTCACTGAATGGGCTCTCAAACACTTGCACCGGCTAGCCAGGGAGGTGTTTGAATCCCCATCCCTGCAGCTCTTTCAAAGATGCAGAGATGTGTGCTGGAGGCCATGGTTTAACACCAAACTTCATGAAGTTAGATAATGGTTGGACTTTAAGGGTCTTTGCTGTTTCCTGTTCTATGGTTCTGATACCTGATATCCTATGCTCATTTCATGCAAATGAATACTTGCTGCATCCCTGGTACCTATCAGTCACAAAAAAGAGTTGCAGGTGGCAGGTGGGAATTAGTGAGACACAAGTATTGAAGTTGCTACATGAAGAGCAAGTAAATAAAAATAATACCTTGTGTAAGTGCAACAATGAAATTGATGGAGACCTTATTGATCTCTACAACTACCTGAAAGGAGGGGAGGGGTCTGGAGCACAGCCCTGTGAGGAGAGGCTGAGGGAGCTGGGGTTGCTTAGCCTGCAGAAGAGGAGGCTCATGGGAGACCTTATTGCTCTCTACAACTACCTGAAGGGAGGTTGTGGCCAGGTAGGGGTCGGTCTCTTCTCCCAGACAATCAGCAGCAGAACAAGAGGACACAGTCTCAATCTGTGCCAGGGGAAGTTTAGGCTTGAGGTGAGGAGAAAGTTCTTCCCAGAGAGAGTAATTGGCCATTGGAATGTGCTGCCCAGGGAGGTGGTGGAGTCACCATTCCTGGAGGTGTTCAAAAAAGGATTGGATGTGGCACTTGAAGCCATGGTTTAGTTAGTCCTGAGGTGTTGGGTGCTAGGTTGGACTTGATGATCTCTGAGGTCTTTTCCAACCTTATTGATTCTATGCTTCTATTATTACTTTGATGTTAGGACATCTCTCTGAGTACAGCTGACAGCCACTGTTTGCTTGGGCTCCTGTTACTGAGAAGCCAGCTATCAGTCTCTCTCTAAAATATATCCATGCATGCAAACAGGATTTTTAATTTTTGAAACACATAAGAGAATTTTCTACAAACTAGAAAACAACTTCCAAATTCTCTTTTTTGCCTGCACACTTAGAATAGAATTAAGCAGGTTGGAAGAGACCTTGGAGATCATCAAGTCCAACCTATACCCAGCACCATCTAATCAACTAAACCATGGCACCAAGTGCCTCATCCAGGCTCTTCCTAAACACCTCCAGGGATGGTGACCTCCCTGGGCAGCACATTCCAATGGCCAATCTCTATTTGTATGAAGAACTTCTTCCTACTATGTAGCCTAAACCTCCCCTGGCACAGCTTGAGACTGCGTCCTCTTGTTCTGGTGCTGGTTGCCTGGGAGAAGAGACCAACCCCCACCTGGCTACAACCCCCCTTCAGGGAGTTGTAGAGAGCAAGAAGGTCTCCCCTGAGCCTCCTCTTCTCCAGGCTAAGCAACCCCAGCTCCCTCAGCCTCTCCTCATAGGGCTTGTGTTCCAAACCCCTCCCCAGCTTTGTTGCCCTTCTCTGGACACTTTCAAGTGTCCTTCTTAAACTGAGGGGCCCAGAACAGGACACAGGACTCAAGGTGTGGCCTAACCAGTGCTGAATACAGGGCACAATGACATCCCTGCTCCTGCTGGCCACACTGTTCCTGATGCAGGCCAGGAGGACACATGGGGAAGACAGTGCATACTTCCTTACAAAGCAATTGAAAATGTCACTCTCTTCACCCAATGAATTTGAAAAATTCATTTTGAAAAGCCAATTATCTCTGAGATGAAGCCCTCCCACATCAATGCATCATATATGAGCCCACTCACCTCTGCAGAAACATTTATTGCTTTCCCTCATGTTGCATCGTTTAAAGGATGAGGCAGCAGGCTCTGAAGAGCCCAGAGCTTCCTCTCCACTCTAATTGCATTTCTGTTCTCAGCATTACCTAACTTTAAAGGCATGTTGCAAATACTGTTCTGCGTCATAGGTCATGTTCATAATTTGCACAGCATTTTCACTTTGATGTTGATTCCCAAACAAAAGGCAAAGTAGGAGAAATGAAAATGAAAGAAGCCAACCTGCCCAGTTGGAAGACATTTTGCTTTTATTTTGCAGAAGCTGACTTGATGTACATTTTGCATTGCATGACAATTTAGAATAGAATAGGATAGAATAGAATAGAAATAATAGAATAGAATAGAATAGAATAGAAATAATAGTATAGTATAGTATAGAATAGAATAGAATAGAATAGAATAGAATAGAAATAATAGAATAGAATAGAATAGAATAGAATAGAATAGAATAGAATTAATAGACTAGACTAGAATAGAATAGAATAAAGTTAAATTAAATTAAATTAAATTAAATTAACCAGGTTGGAAAAGATCTTCAAGATCATCAAGTCCAACCCATCATCCAACACCATCTAATCAACTAACCCATGGCACCAAGCACCCTATCAAGTCTCCTCCTGAACACCGCCAGTGATGGTGACTCCACCACCTCCCTGGGCAGCACATTCCAATGGCCAATCTCTCTTGCTGGGAAGAACTTCTTCCTAACATCCAGCCTAAACCTCCCCTGGCACAGCTTGTGACTGTGTCCTCTTGTTCTGGTACTGGTTGCCTGGGAGAAGAGACCAACCCCCACCTGGGTACAACCTCCCTTCAGGTAGTTGGAGACAGCAAGATCTCCCCTGAGCCTCCTTTTCTCCAGGCTAAGCAACCCCAGCTCCCTCAGCCTCTCCTCACAGGGCTGTGCTCCAAACCCCTCCCCAGCTTTGTTGCCCTTCTCTGGACACCTTGGTGTGGCCTAACCAGTGCTGAGTACAGGGCAGAATGACCTCCCTGCTCCTGCTGGCCACACTATTCCTGATGCAGACCAGGATGCCATTGGCCTTCTTGGCCATGTGGGCACACTGTTGGCTCATCTTCAGCCTACCATCAACCAGTACCCCCAGGTCCCTCTCTGCCTGGCTGCTCTCCAGCCACTCTGACCCCAGCCTGTAGCTCTGCATGGGGTTGTTGTGGCCTATGTGCAAAATTCTGCAATGGCATTTTGGAAGGACTCAATTAAAGGCCTTGACATTTGTAAAGCTGGAAAACATCCTGACAGTTTCCACCCCCACCCCCATGCCTGCGGTTTTGTGTAATTGTTTTTGTTGTATTATTTTAAATTCATGATGAAATCATGGCTGATTCCCACCCAGAGTGAGGTAAGCAGATGAACAACAGTGGAGAGCACCACATGAAAAGGCAAGGCAGATGTGAGAAGAGCCAGCTTAATCCTGTGAGTCTCACATATTGGAGCAAGAAAGAGAGGTGCTACAGGTATAGATATTTGCTCTTAATACAGAACACAGAATGCAGAATGCAGAATAGAAGACAGAATCAACCAGGTTGGAAAAGACCTTTGAGATCATTGAGTCCAACCTATCAACCAACACCATCTAATCAACTAAACCATGGCACCAAGTGCCTCATCCAGGCTCTTCTTAAACACCACCAGTGATGGTGACTCCACCACCTCCTTGAGCAGCACACTCCAATGGCCAATCTCTCTTTCTGGGAAGAACTTCTTCCTAACATCCAGCCTGAACCTCCCCTGGCACAGCTTGAGACTGTGTTCTCTTGTTCTTGTGCTGCTTGCCTGGGAGAAGGGACCAACCCTCACCTGGCTACAACCTCCCTTCAGGTAGTTGTAGACAGCAAGAAGGTCTCCCCTGAGCCTCCTCTTCTCCAGGCTAAACAACCCCAGCTCCCTCAGCCTCTCCTCACAGGGCTGTGCTCCAGACCCCTCCCCAGCTTTGTTGCCCTTCTCTGGACACCTTCCAGCTACTCAACATCTTTCCTGAACTGAGGAGCACAGAACTGGCGACAGGACTCAAGGTGTGGCCTAAGCAGTGCTGAGTACAAGGCATAATGACTTCCCTGCTCCAGTAAGAATTCAGTGAGAATACAGTTCATGTTGGGCAAAGGCTGAACTGGAAGCAAAAGTGCAGAGGATGCCTGCTGGAATGGCAGTGAATAGGAGTCACAGAATCACAAACTGATTGGGGTTGGAAGGGATCTCTGGAGATCACCTAATCCAATCCCCCTGCTAAAGCAGACTTGCCTAGAGCAGGTTGCACTGGAAAGCATCCAGGCAGATTATGAAATTCTCCAGAGATGGAGATTCCACATCCTCTCTCAGCAGCCTGGTCCACTGCTCAGGAACCCTCTCAGGAAAGAAATTTCCTCTTAAGTTGAAGTGAAACCTCCTGTGTTCTAGTTTGTGCCCGTTGCCCCTTGTCTTATCAGTGGCCACCAATGAAAAGAGCCCAGCCCCATCCTTATGACCTCCAAGCTTTAGCTATTGATAAGCATTACTAAGATCCCCTCTCAGCCTGCAATTCTCTGCGCTGAAGAGCCCCAGGTCTCTCAGCCTCTCCTCATCAGAGGGATGCTCCATTGGCGTGGCTCTCTGTTGGACTCTCTTTAGTTCTTCCCTGTCCATAACTGGACACAGTACTCCATGTGTGACCTCACCAGGACAGTCACAGTATCATTAAGGTTGAAAGAGACCTCAAAGATCATCAAGTCCAGCCTGTCACCACAGACCTCATGACTAGACCATGGCACCAAGTGCCACATCCAATCCCCTCTTGAACACCTCCAGGGGTGGTGACTCCACCACCTCCCTGGGCAGCACATTCCAATGGCAAATGACTCTCTCAGTGAAGAACTTTCTCCTCACCTCCAGCCTAACCTTCCCCTGGTGCAGCTTGAGAGTGTGACCTCTTGTTCTGGTGCTGGTTGCTAGAGAGAAGAGACCAACCCCCACCTGGCTACAACCTCCCTTCAGGGAGTTGGAGACAGCAAGAAGGTCTCCCCTGAGCCTCCTCTTCTCCAGGCTAAGCAACCTCAGCTCCCTCAGCATCTCCTCACAGAGCTGTGCTCCAACCCCCTCCCCACCTTTGTTGCCCTTCTCTGGACACCTTCCAGCAAGTCAACATCTTTCCTAAACTGAGGAGCCCAGAACTGGACACAGGACTCAAGGTGTGGCCTAACCAGTGCAGAGTACAGGGCACAATGGCTTTCCTGCTGGCCACTCTATTCCTAATACAGGCCAGGATGCCATTGGCCTTCTTGGCCACCTGGGCACACTGCTGATTCATGTTTAGGTGGCTGTCAATCAGCACCCTCAGGTCCCTCTCTGTTTGGCACCTCTCAACCACTCTGAGCCCAGCCTGTAGCTCTGCATGGGGTTGCTGTGGCTGAAGTGCAGCCCCTGGCACTTGGATTTGTTGAATGCCATCCTGTTGGACCCTGCCCATCTATGCAGCCTGGCAAGGTCCCTCTGCAGAGCCCTTCTGCCCTCTAACTGACCAACATCTGCTCTCAGCTTGGTGTCATCTGCAAATTTGCTGATGACTGACTCAATCCCCTCATCCATATCATCAGTGAAGATATTAAAGAGGACGTGGCCCAGCACTGATCCCTGAGGGACACCACTGGTGCCTGGCTGCCAGCTGGCTGTGGCACCATTCACCACCACTCTCTGGGCTCAGCCTCCAGCCAGTTCCTAATCCAGCTCAGAGTGCTGCTGTCCAAGCCAGGGTCTGACAGCTTGGCCAGGAGTTTGCTGTAGGGGGATAGTGTCAAAGGCCTTGCTGAAGTCCAGATAGACCACATCCACAGGCAGTCAGCTGATCATAGAAGGAGATCAGGTTGGAGAGGCAGGACCTGCCCTTCCTAAATCCATGTTGGCTGGACCTGAGCCCTTGGCCATCCTTCAGGTGCAGTTATTGCCCCCAGGATAATCTGCTCCCTCACTTTCCCTGGCACTGAGGTCAGGCTGACTGGCCTGGAGTTTCCAGGTTCCTCCATCCAACCCTTCTTGTGGATGGGGACCACCCTGGCCAGTTTCCAGGACAGAGTAAAGGGGCAGGAGAACCTCCCTTGGCCTGCTAGCCATGCTTTGGGAAGCCCACTTGGTGAGGAGACCAAAACAATACCTCTTCTTTTTTAACTGAGACATGAGAAAATCAGAAAGAAGATTGTAAATGTTCCCTGTGCATAATTCAGAGCCAAGCAACCAGGGCAGAGAAGAGCAATATGAGATGAGTGACCATCCTGGCACGAGAACAAATGGCTCTGAGCAACCATGTGCTCTGAATGGGGAGAGTGAGGGAAAGCATCGGCAGGCACGATGGAAACTGGAAGCTGAACAAGCATTGAGATGGGACTGGGAGATATTTGTAAACGATTACATGAGACCATTGCCTGCTTTTGTGATTCAGGAGGTTCATTATGGTCCTGTGCTCGGCTTCTTTTCAGCCAACATAGTCCTTCCCTGGACACTAGCCCATGAAGGAAACGAGGGCTAAAAGAGAGCTCTTGGGATAAGAGAGATGAGTTGCAGAGGCTGTGCCAGCGGCCCCGCTGCACGTTTTAGAGGGTGGGGACTGTGCCTGCTGCGCCTCAGTGCACTGCTTTGAGCAGTCACATGGCAGCTGCCATGGGTAGAAAACTTCCATTTCACGTTCCCCATATGGCTGCAGTCTAGCAGATGACATCACCTAAATGCCCTTAGTCCTGGCTCTCCCCTCGAGAGGCAGAGCCATGAGGGAAAAAATAACCCAAACCTCCGCCCTCCTCCCCTTCGCCCCTAAAGAACCCTGCAAAAGGCCAAGGTTTTAATGACTTTTCTCAGCTCAGGATCAATGAGTACATTTGGTATGGATGCTTCCTTGCAGCATTGCTCTTTTTCTTTTGGGGGGGGGGGGGGGGGTGTGGATGTTTCTGTTTGGGTGGGAATCCTGTGATTCCTGTTGATGCAGTGTAAGGTACTCCGTGACATGTGGTAATGGTAGGGAGAATAAAGACCAGGAAACACATGCAGCAGGGCCAGTTGCTTTCTCCCTGCCAAGTAAGGCTGCCTTCATATGTGTTTCTGGCAGTGAGCTACATGACACCTCGGGTTCCCTCCCTTGTCCTTCCAAGAGTAACAGAGATTTTCTTCCTCGAATAGGAAAAACGAAATCACGACAAAAAGTAATAAAAGCTGTCATCCCCAGGCATCCAAATGAGTTTGAAGCAGCAGTTTGGGGGGGGGGGGGAGGTGGTTCTAGCTCAGAGGGGTTTTTTTTTTTGTTACAGATTATTGCTGGGTGCTGTAGTTTATAATGATATATTCCACTCTGAAGTGTTTCATTTCTTCAAGGTGCTGACCCCAGCCTGCACGAAAGGACAAAGTGTTAATACACAAAGTCTGAGTCGATGCCAGCAGCAGTGAATATGGGTGTAAAAACATAACCCCAGTGAGCCATCTGGGGGTGTGCATCCTGGAGAAGAGAAGGTTCTGGGGAGAGCTTTTTGTGGCCTTTCAGTACTTAAAGGGGCCTATAAGGCAGATGGGGACAGACTTTCAGCAAGGGCTGTTGCAACAGAACAAGGAGTGATGTTTTTAAACCAAAACTTTGGAGGGTAGAAGCGCTCTGCAGAGGGACCTGGACAGGCTGGACAGATGGGCAGAGTCCAACAGGATGGCATTCAACAAGTCCAAGTGTCAAGTGCCGCACTTTGGCCACAACAACCCCATGCAGAGCTACAGGCTGGGGTCAGAGTGGCTGGAGAACAGCCAAGCAGAAAGGGACCTGGGGCTACTGGTCGAGAGTAGGCTGAACATGAGCCTGCAGTGTGCCCAGGCAGCCAAGAAGGCCAATGGCATCCTGGCCTGGATCAGGAATAGTGTGGCCAGCAGGAGCAGGGAAGTCATTGTGCCCTGTGCTCAGCACTGGTTAGGCCACACCTTGAGTCCTGTGTCCAGTTCTGGGCCCCTCAGTTTAGGAAAGATGTTGAGTTGCTGGAAGGTGTCCAGAGAAGGGCAACAAAGGTGGGGAGGGGTCTGGAGCACAGCCCTGTGAGGAGAGGCTGAGGGAGCTGGGGTTGCTTAGCCTGGAGAAGAGGAGGTTCAGAGGAGACCTCCTTGCTGTCTACAACTACGTGAGGGGTGGTTGTAGCCAGGTGGGGGTTGGTCTCTTCTCCCAGGCAATCAGCACCAGAACAAGAGGACACAGTCTCAAGCTTTGCCAGGGGAGGTTCAGGCTGGATGTTAGGAAGAAGTTCTTCCCAGCAAGAGTAATTTGCCACTGGAATGTGCTGCCCAGGGAGGTGGTGGAGTCACCATCCCTGGAGGTGTTCAAGACGGGATTGGATGTGGCACTTGGTGCCATGGTTTAGTTGTCATGAGGTGTTGGGTGACAGGTTGGACTTGATGATCTTTGAGGTCTTTTCCAACTATATTGATTCTATGATTCTAAAAGAGGGAGACCTAGACTAGGTAGGGAGAAGTTTTTTTGCAGTGAGGGTAGTGAGACCCTAGCCCAGCTTGGCCAGAGAGGTGGTAGGTGCCCCATCCCTGGAACCATTGCAGGTCAGGTTGTGTGGGGCTCTGGGAACCTGCTGTAGTTGAAGTCCCTGCAGTCAGGTTGCACTAAATGACCTTTAAATGGCCTTTCCAACCCTAACTATTCTGTGATTCAATGATTCAGTATGCTGGAAGCATGACCACCTGAGCTCTCCCAACTCATGTCTCAAACAGTGCCAGTCATTTCTACTGGTTGTGTGTGTTGACTTTGCTCTTTCCCACGCCTCCATGGGTACATTCTGGGGGAGTGATGTTAGTTTCCCTGATGTGCAGAAGGTGCTGGCAGCAAAGTGGGTGGTGGTGTGGTGGAGCAATCCTGCAGTAAAAATGATGGCAAGATGAGTGTCCTGAGCCCTCTCAAGTGATTAGCCCATCCACTTTTTGATATATATATATTATTCCCTCAATGGTATAGACTGATTTTCCCCTCTCCTCACTCTGAGACAACTTCAGTTATTTCATCTTCTCTGAGGAAATGACTTTGTGTTTCTTTCTCTTTACTCAGGAGGATCCTCACCTCCTCAGCCTCTCAACGTCTCTTTGTTCTTTCTCTTCTGTACTTTATAGTCCCCTGTGGTCCTTAAAATCCTTCTACACCACGCAGGCCCCTGAGCTCCCTGTCAGCTCTTCCTTGCACACAGCATCTTTCTAAGTGCTTTAAACTCCTTCCTCTTTACTCTCTGTTGTCTCCCCAGTGTTCCTTGTGGCTCATCCTCCTCCAGCATGCATGATGTACTATGCCAGAGCAAAGTACTTGCCAGTAACACATTTTCTGCTCTTTTAATCCTTTCTAACAATTAAAGTGTCATGAGTGGCAGGGCTTGCCTAAATAGGTGATAATTCAAAGATGAGATCCTAATTCCCTTTTGAAAAGCACAATCCAATTTGTCTTCCTCCCCAGCTTTGCCAAAACTGCAAACCAGTCTGTCTTACATTTCATATATATATATATATATATATACACATACATGGATATGATCTCATGTCAGAGCAGAAGTTTGCTGGAAAACTTGAGGCAAATTGGATGAGGCATTTTTGGATTCATATAGGAACTGAAGCATTATTTTAAACAGATTAAAAACAAAACCAAAACCACCACTTTTGTGGGGTTTGTTTTTTTTTGGCTTGTCATGACTTAAATGCATCAAGGACTGGAAAACTCCAGATCTGCCAAGACCACTGTTTTTCTCCACAGACTCTAGATTTTCAGGTTCTTCTAGGGGTCCAGAGAGTAGGTTTGGGAGTTTCCACCTCTTAAGAATCATAGAATCAATAAGGTTGGAAAAGACCTCAGAGATCATCAAGTCCAACCTGTCACCCAACACCTCACAGCTAACTAAACCATGGCTTCAAGTGCCACATCCAATCCCCCTCTTGAACCCCTCCAGGGATGGTGACTCCACCACCTCCCTGGGCAGCACATTCCAGGGGCAAATTCCTCTTTCTGGGAAGAACTTCTTCCTCAGATCCAGCCTGAACCTCCCTTGGCACATCTTGAGACTGCGTCCTCTTGTTCTGGTGCTGGTTGCCTGGGAGAAGAGACCAACCCCTACCTGACTACAACCTCCCTTCAGATAGTTGTAGACAGCAATAAGGTCTCCCCTGAGCCTCCTCTTCTTCAGGCCAAGCAACCCCAGCTCCCTCAGCCTCTCCTCACAGGGCTGTGCTCCAGACCCCTCCCCAGCTTTGTTGCCCTTCTCTGGACACCTTCCAGCAGCTCAACATCTTTCCTAAACTGAGGGGCCCAGAACTGGACACAGGACTCAAGGTGTGGCCTAACCAGTGCTGAGCACAGGGCACAATGACTTCCCTGCTCCTGCTGGCCACAGTGTTCCTCATCCAGGCCAGGATGCCATTGGCCTTCTTGGCCTTGTGGGCACACTACTGGCTCATGTTCAGCCTACTGTCATCCAGCACCCACAGGTCCCTTGCTGTCCCTTTCTGCCTGGTTGCTCTCCAGCCACTCTGACGCCAGCTCTTGAGGTATTCTGAACCCACCTGGATGTGCTCCAGTGGGATTTATTCTAGATGACCCTCCTCAGTCGGGGTGGTGGACTAGATGATCGTTAGAGGTCCCTTCCAACCCCTACCATTCTGTCACTCTGTGACAGGGAGCAGTTGTTTTGACATTTTTTTTTCATTTTCCAGTTGGAGGGGGGCCCTCAATTTAAGAAGGACATTGAGTTGCTGCAAGGTGTCCAGAGAAGGGCAATGAGCCTGGGGAGAGGCCTTGAGCACAGCCCTATGAGGAGAGGCTGAGGGAGCTGGGGTTGCTTAGCCTGGAGAAGAGGAGGCTCAGGGGAGACCTTCTTGCTCTCTCCAACTCCCTGAAGGGAGGTTGTAGCCAGGTGGGGGTTGGTCTCTTCTCCCAGGCACCCAGCACCAGAACAAGAGGACACAGTCTCAAGCTGTGCCAGGGGAGGTTCAGGCTGGATCTGAGGAAGAAATTCTTCATAGAAAGAGAGATTGGCCGTTGGAATGTGCTGCCCAGGGAGGTGGTGGAGTCACCATCCCTGGAGGTGTTCAAGAGGGGATTGGATGTGGCACTTGGTGCCATGGTTTAGTTAGTCCTGAGGTGTTGGGTGACAGGTTGGACTTGATGATCTCTGAGGTCTTTTCCAACCTTACTGATTCTATGATCTTTCCCCTTTTTCTGCCTGACTGAGCTGTGATGTGTACTGAAGGACAACCTCCTGTTGCTTCTGCTCAGCTGATGAAACATAGGGTTGGAGGTCAGAGAAAGCTCTCATCAAGCTGTGCCATGTCCAGGCACACTCACTGTCAACCATTTTTATGGGCCCTGAATGTTGGTTGTTGAATCTACCACATTGGTGCTTCAACAGTCAGTGGCTTTTTAGATTGAATTCTTAACTGATAACACTCAAATAAAGAATTTTCCTCTTTTTTTTTCCCCTGGCTTTTACGAATTGGTCTTTTTTTACCTCCTTTCAAGAAGTATTTATTTTTTCTTCTGTGTTGCAGTGCAGAATTAGTTTCAATTTTGTTAACTGTTTTTTTCTTCTTAAAAAATACTGCCTAGAGGGGAAAAAAATAATCAAACCACAGCGTTTGGGGGAAAAGTCAAAATGCTTATCAAGAAAATGTTGAGGTAGTTTTTGTCCCCCTGTCCTCCCCAAACCACTGGAATAGCCTGCCCAGGGAGATGGTAGAATAGAATAGAGTAGAGTAGAGTAGAATAGAATAGAATAGAATAAAATAGAATGGAATGGAATGGAATGGAATGGAATGGAATGGAATGGAATGGAATAGAATAGAATAGAATAGAATAGAATAGAATAGAATAGAATAGAATGGAATGGAACGGAATGGAATGGAATGGAATGGAATGGAATAGAATGGAATGGAATAGAATGGAATAGAATAGAATAGAATAGAATAGAATAGAATAGAGCAGGTTGGAAGAAACCTTCAAGATCATTGAGTCCAAGCCATCACCCAACACCATCTGAACTAAACCACGGCACCAAGTGCCTCATCCATTCTCCTCTTAAACACCTCCAGGGATGGTGACTCCACCACCTCCCTGGGCAGCCCTTTCCAATGGCCAATCTCTCTCTCTCTATGAAGAATTTCTGCCTAACGTCCAGCTTAAACCTCCCCTGGCGTGTTTCAAAGATGCAGAGACATGGAGCTGAGGGACATGGTTTAGCAACAGACTTGGAAGAGCCAGAGAATAGTTGGACTTAAAGGACTTTTCCAACCAAAACTGTTCATGAAAAATCTCTATAATCTTGTTAAATTCAGCATGAGTTTGTAAATACTTTTCACTAAGCCCAAGTGATATATTTCTGAGCAAATATTAACTGTTTATTTGCCAAACAGAAAGGGACCTAGGGGTGCTGATTGGCAGCCACCTGAACATGAGCCAGCAGTGTGCCCAGGTGGCCAAGAAGGCCAATGGCATCCTGGCCTGGATCAGGAATAGTGTGGCCAGCAGGAGCAGGGAAGTCATTGTGCCCTGTACTCAGCAGAGGTTAGGGCACACCTTGAGTCCTGTGTCCAGTTGTGGGCCCCTCAGTTTATGAAGGACATTGAGACACTTGAACGTGTCCAGAGAAGGGCAATGAGGCTGGGGAGAGGCTGAGGGAGCTGGGGTTGCTTAGCCTGGAGAAGAGGAGGTTCAGGGGTGACCTCATTGCCCTCTACAGCTCCCTGAAGGGAGGTTGTAGCCAGGAGGGGGTTGGTCTCTTCTCCCAGTCAACCAGCACCACAACAAGAGGACACAGCCTCAAGCTGTGCCAAGGGAAGTTTAGTCTTGAGGTGAGGAGAAAGTTCTTCACTGAGAGAGTTGCTAGCCATTGGAATGTGCTGCCCAGGGAGGTGGTGAAGTCCCCATCCCTGGAGGTGTTCAAGAGGGGATTGGATGTGGCACTTGGTGCCCTGATTTAGTCATGAGGTCTGTGGTGACAGGTTGGACTTGGTGATATTTGGTATCTCTTCCATCCTTGGTGATACTGTGATACTGTGATTTACACCAATATATTTTGTACTTCTCTTTTCCTGTTCTTGCTCACCAGTGACTGGTGCATAGGAGTGTTTTGGTGGAAGCTTATTAGCTAGGCTGAAAAAACTCTGGATACCATAAGACTTTTCCTGATGATTTTCATGAGCCTGAAGAAGTCCACTCCAGCCAGGTATGATAAACTTAAAAATGTTTGTACCCTCCCTTCTTGGATATGGCATATGTCAAATTCTCAGTGGGTGTGGGATAAATTTACCTAAGCAGTGCTCTAAGCTGAGTAGATGAAACAGCTGAGGTCATTGAGCTGGACCTGAGCAAAGTCTTTGACACTGTCCCGCACCACATCCTGGTCTCCAGCCTGGTGCAGGATGGGTTCCATGGATGGACCATTCAGTGGATAAAGAACTGGCTTGAGGGCCACACCCAAAGGGTGGCTGTCAGATGGTCCATGGCCAAGTGAAGGCCAGTGACAAGTGGAGTCCCTCAGGGTTCAGCACTAGGACCACTCTTGTTTAACATCTTTGTGGGTGCCATGGACAGTGGCACTGAGTGCACCCTCAGCAGGTTTGCTGATGACACCAAGCTGTGTGGTGCAGCAGACAGCTGGAGGGAAGGGATCCATCCAGAGGGAAATTGGCAGGCTGGAAAGGTGGACCCATGACAACCTCATGAGGTTCACAAGACCAAGTGCAAGGTCCTGCATCTGGGTCGGGGCAATCCCAAGCACCAGTATAGACTGGGCAGGGACTGGCTTGAGAGCAGCCCTGAAGAAATGGACTTGGAGGTTCTGGGGGAGGAGAAGCTCAACAGGAGCCAGCAGTGAGCACTTGCAGCCCAGAGAGCCAATCAGAGCCTAGGCTGCATCAGGAGAAGCACAGCCAGCAGGTCAAGGGAGGTGATTCTCCCCCTCTGCTCAGCTCTGCTGAGACCACACCTGGAGCACTGTGTCCAGTTCTGGAGCCTCTGTTCCAGGAAGGCTCCAGAGGTGCTGGAAGGTGTCCAGAGAAGGGCCTCAATGAAGAACAGAGGGCTGGAGCTGCTCTGCTCTGGAGACAGAGTGAGAGCATTGGAGCTGTTCAGTGTGGAGAGGAGAAGGCTCTGAGGAGACCTTCTTGTGGCCTTCCAGTATCTTAAGGGGGCTACAAGAAGGCTGGGGAGGGGCTTTTCAGGGTGTCAGGGAGTGATAGGACTAGGGGGAATGAAGGAAAAAAAAAAAAAAGGAAATAGGTAGATTGAGATTGGATGTTAGGAAAAAGTTCTTCCCTGTGAGGGTGGTGAGACACTGGCACAGGTTGCCCAGGGAGGTGGTGGAAGCCTCAGCCCTGGAGGTTTTGAAAGCCAGGCTTGATGTGGCTCTGGGCAGCCTGCTGTAGTGTGAGGTGTCCCTGCCCATGGCAGGGGGTTTGGAACTGGGTGATCCTTGAGGTCCCTTCCAACCCTAACCATTCTGTGATTCTATGGTGAATGGAAGCTGTGTGTATCGAATTTTCCTCCATGATCAGTCCAAAGGCTCTGAAGGCCTTGTCAGGTGTAGCTGAGCTGCTCAGATCACAGATGCTTTCTTCTTGTGCAAGCAGTAATCTGTGAGTGTGGGTTGTATTCTCTGCATGATTAGTTCCTGTCTGAGGTAGAGGAAAAGGTGCCTTGAGAGGGCACATAATTTATCTCAGGAGCAAGTAGAGTGGAGAGGAAGCTCTCCAGCTTTTCTTTTTCCCTTTTCCTTCCTTCTCCCTCATACAGAAATGGTGATAATTCATGAGTAGTGATGGTATAGTTTGCATTGTATGGCTAGAGCTTTTTGAGGGGTTAAGCCAGAAGCAAGACTAGCATGATCTTTTTATGGTAGACAAGGTGGCAATGCTGGGCAGTGCAGTGCAGTGCTGCTAGGAGAATGGGGCAGAATATGATGACAGCAGCCAGTATGGATGGCAGGTCCTACCCTGATATTTCACAGAATTATTGAGGCTGGAATAGACCTCTGAGACCATCAAGACCAGCCTTATGTACTGTGTCCAGTTCTGGGCCCCCCAGTTTAGGAAAGATGTTGAGTTGCTGGAAGATGTCCAAAGAAGGGCAACAAAGCTGGGGAGGGGTCTGGAGCACAGCCCTGTGAGGAGAGGCTGAGGGAGCTGGGGTTGCTTAGCCTGGAGAAGAGGAGGCTCAGGGGAGACCTTCTTGCTGTCTACAACTCCCTGAAGAGAGGTTGTAGCCAGGTGGGGGTTGGTCTCTTCTCCCAGGCAACCAGCACCACAACAGTCTCAAGCTGTGCCAGGATAGGTTCTGGCTGGATGTTAGGAAGAAGTTCTTCACAGAAAGAATTATTGGCCATTGGAATGTGCTGCCCAGGGAGGTGGTGGAGTCACCATCGCTGGAGTTGATGGGATCCTTGGTGCCATGGTTCAGTTGATTAGATGGTGTTGGGTGATAGGTTGGACTTGATGATCTCAAAGGTCTTTTCCTACCTGGTTAATTCTATTCTATTCTATTCTATTCTATTCTATTCCATTCCATTCCATTCCATTTCATTCCATTCCATTCCATTCTATGACCTAACACCACCACATTGACTAGACCGTGTTGCTAAGTGCCACATCCAATCTTTCCTTGAATCAGGTTTTGAGCTGGTATATTGCACAGGGTAAATTTTATTCTAGAAAGGGGTGAAATATCTTCCACAGAGAAACCTGAGTTCCAACAATCTGCATTAAATTTAAATTTAAAAGGAAATAATAACTTTCCTCTCTGAAGAATGAAAACCAATGATGAAAGTTTGAAATAAATAGGTTTAATGGGAAATTGTGTGAGGCTGGTGAGAGACCTCGAGCACAAGCCCTGTGAGGAGAGGCTGAGGGAGCTGGGGATGTTTAGCCTGGAGAAGAGGAGGCTCAGGGGAGACCTTCTTGCTGTCTACAACTCCCTGAAGGGAGGCTGTAGCCAGGTGGGGGTTGGTCTCTTCTCCCAGGCACCCAGCACCAGAACAAGAGGACACAGTCTTAATCTGCACCAGGGGAAGTTTAGGTTTGAGGAGAGGAGAAAGTTCTTCACAGAGAGAGTTGTTAACTATTGAATGTGCTGCCCAGGGAGGTGGTGGAGTCACCATCCCCGGAGGTGTTCAAGAGGGGATTGGATGTGGCACTTGGTGCCATGGTCTAGTCATGAGGTCTGTGGTGACAGGTTGGACTGGATGATCTTTGAGGTCTCTTCCAACCTTGGTGATTCTGTGATTCTGTGTAACTTGATGAAACCTAAACCCCCATAAAGGTCAAGATCTCAGCAGTTTTTAAATTGCTTTCACATCTTACCTCTATAAAGAAACACTGAAATTGCAGTATCATATAATCATTTGGGTTGGAAAAGACCTTTAAGATCATTGAGTCCAACCATTATCTAACTCTGCCATGTTAGCTGGCTGGTGCTGAACCATGTCCCTCAGTACCATATCTCTGCATCTTTCAAACACCTCCAGGGACAGGGCTTCAATCACTGTTAAGGATATCTTAAGCACCCACCCAGGACATACAGACATCTACAAACAAACAACTCTCCTCCAGCTCTTGAGCCTGTGGCAAATTCTTGACCTTTGTGTTTCACACGAGGAACAGAGATTCCCAACTTCCCATTTAAATTCCCCCTTCCATGCCCTGAAAGTATTAAAACAATTTAATCTCCTTACAATCCCCAGCAGTGCCCTTGGAATCAGCTTTTCAATGGGAATTGATTGCATACTTGCTGTAACATAAACTGAAACCTGGGAGTTGTAAGCTGCCAGCAAAATATGAAGGTATGCTCCATTTGCCCAGATATATAAGATATGACAAGATTTAATGCATATTACATTTAACAGGTGCTGTGATCTCCTGTGTTGATACACAATAGTCAAAGGCTTCTCCAGAGAACTCTGCCTTCTCTGCTGGTTCTGCATTTCTGCCCTTCCCAGCACATTTTTATCTGTAATCTTACCTCCCATTTCTTGCAGTTCAGATTCATTTTATTTAAGCAGCACTATCTCTGGTTTTATCAGGCTCCTAAATTACAGGCAAATATGCAACCTTAGCTCTGGCTTCCCAGAGGTGTTAGTGGAAGTAATTGGGAACTGTTTAGATAAACTGTAGACTTTGACAGAAGCAGAGCAAAACTTAGATGGCACATTTCTTACCCAGCCAGGCAGGATTAATGCTTAATATGTGAAATTGTTAGGTAGAGAAATAGCCAGGAGGTGGTAGATGGGAAGGAAGAGGAATGGTTTTATCTCTGTGAAAGCTCCTTCAACATCCAGCTGGCAGCCAGGCACTAGTGGTGTGCCCCAAGGATCAGTGCTGGGCCCCATGCTCTTTAACATCTTTATTGATGATCTGGATGAGGGCATTGAGTCCATCAGCAGTAAATTTGCAGATGACACCAAGCTGAGGGCAGGAGTTGATCTGCTGGAGGGTAGAGAGGCTCTGCAGAGGGACCTGGACAGGCTGGACAGATGGGCAGAGTCCAAGGGCAGGAGATTGAACACATCCAAAGGCCAGGTTCTGCACATTGGCCACAACAACCCCAGGCAGTGCTACAGGCTGGGGTCAGAGTGGCTGAGAGCAGCCAGGCAGGGAGGGACCTGGGAGTGCTGGTTGATGGTAGGCTGAACATGAGCCTGCAGTGTGCCCAGGCAGCCAAGAGGGCCAATGGCATCCTGGCCTGCATCAGGAACAGTGTGGCCAGCAGGAGCAGGGAGGTCATTCTGCTCCTATACACTGCACTGGTTAGGCCACACCTTGAGTCCTGTGTCCAGTTCTGGGCCCCTCAGTTTGGGAAGGAGGTTGACTTGTTGGAAGATGTCCAGAGAAGGGCAACAAAGGTGGGGAGGGGTCTGGAGCACAGCCCTGTGAGGAGAGGCTGAGGGAGCTGGGGTTGCTTAGCCTGGAGAAGAGGAGGCTCAGGGGAGACCTTCTTGCTGTCTACAACTACCTGAAGGGAGGTTGTAGACAGGCAGATCTTGGTCTCTTCTTCCAGGCAACCAGCACCAGAACAAGAGGACACAGTCTCAGGCTGCGTCAGGGAAGGTTTAGGCTGGATGTTAGGAAGAAGTTCTACACAGAGAGAGTGATTGCCCATTGGAATGGGCTGCCTGGGCAGGTGGTGGAGTCACCATCATTGGAGGTGTTCAGGAGGAGACTTGATGGGGTGCTTGGTGCCATGGGTTAGTTGATTAGGTGGTGTTGGATTGGTTGATAGGTTGGACGCAATGATCTTGAAGGTCTCTTCCAACCTGGTTTATTCCATTCCATTCTATTCTATTCTATTCTATTCTATTCTATTCTATTCTATTCTATTCTATTCCATTCCATTCCATTCCATTCCATTCCATTCCATTCCATTCCATTCTATCTGCTGCTGTCTTTCCACTGGGATTTAAAGCCAAAGGTGTCAAATATGAGTGATGGGTAAAAACTGCCTGCCTGGCTGGGCCCAAAGACTGATGACCAGTCACAAGTGTTCAACCAGACCAAATGCAAGGTCCTGCAGCTGGGTTGGGGCAATCCCAAGCACTGATATAGGATGGGCAGGGACTGGCTTGAGAGTAGCCCTGAAGAAAAAGACCTGGGGGTTCTGGGGGAGGAGAAGCTCAACAGGAGCCAGCAGTGAGCACTTGCAGCCCAGAAAGCCAATCACATCCTGGGCTGCATCAAGAGAAGCACAGCCAGCAGGTCAAGGGAGGTGATTCTCCCTCTCTACTCCACTCTGGTGAGACCCCATCTGGAGCACTGTGTCCAGTTCTGGAGCCTCTGTTCCAGGAAGGCTCCAGAGGTGCTGGAAGGTGTCCAGAGAAGGTCCACAAGGATGAGCAGAGGGCTGGAGCTGCTCTGCTCTGGACACAGAGTGAGAGCATTGGAGCTGTTCAGTGTGGAGAGGAGAAGGCTCTGAGGAGATCTTCTTGTGGCCTTCCAGTATCTGAAGGGGGCTACAAGACAGCTGGGGAGGGACTTTTGAGGGTGTCAGGGAGTGATAGGACTGGGGGGGATGGAAAAAAAACACAGAAATGGGTAGATTGAGATTGGATGTTAGGAAGAATTTGTCCCCCATGAGGGTGGTGAGAGACTGGCACAGGTTGCCCAGGGAGGTGGTGGCAGCCTCATCCCTGGAGGTTTTTAAGGCCAGGCTGGATGTGGCTCTGGGCAACTTGATCTAGCGTGAGGTGTCCCTGCCCATGGCAGGGGGGTTGGAACTGGATGATCCTTGAGATCCCTTCCAACCCTAACAATTCTTAGATTCTATGATTTTAATTGGTGTTCCCCAGGGCACAGAATTGGGTGCAGTGCTCTTTAATATCTTCATCAATGATCCTGATGATCTGGACTGAGTGCATCCTCAGTAAGTTTGCAGATGACACTCAGGTGGGAGGGAGCGTTGATCTGTTTAAAGGTGGGAAGGCTCTGCAGAGGGACCTGGACAGACTGAGATCAATGGACCAAGGCCAATTATATGAGACTCAACAAATGCTGGGTCCTGGTCTTGGGTCACATAAACACTCCAGGCTTGGGGAAGAGTGGCTGGAAAGCTGTCCATCAGGAAAGAACCTGGGGGTGTTAGTAGAATTAGATAGTGCTCAGGCTCAGTGATTGTAAAGGTCTTTTCCAACTGAAATGATTCTATGATCCCATTTTACATGCTTCACAGGATTTTGAACACTGGCAACAAACGTAAGACAGCACAAGGCAAGGAATAAGACACTGAACAATTGGGACATAAAGCTTCTCTTGAGCTTGCCAGCAAAGCTTGAGACTCCACATGAATCTGAAAACGATAGGACTTGCTGGGAAGAACTGCTGCTTGGTTGTCATTTATAATGCCCACAGCTGATTTCACTGGTGCTGCAGGTTCTGTCCCCCACATAGTGATCCTTAAGTTTTTTTTAATGTCTCACCCATTCAGACATAAATAATCACAGCCACCCCCACAGTCACAAGCATGTCAAGGGAGGTGATTCTCCCCCTCTGCTCAGCTCTGCTGAGACCCCACCTGGAGTACTGCCTCCAGTTCTGGAGCCCCTATTACAAGAGGGATCTGGAGGTGCTGGAAGGTGTCCAGAGAAGGGCCACGAGGATGAGCAGAGGGCTGGAGCACCTCTCCTGTGAGGACAGACTGAAGGAGTTGGGGCTGTTCAGTCTGGAGAAGAGAAGGCTCCGAGGTGACCTCATTGTGGCCTTCCAGTACCTGAAGGGGGCTACAAGGAGGCTGGGGAGGGACTGCTCAGGCTCTCAGGTAGTGCTAGGACTAGGGGGAATGGAATGAAGCTGGAGGTGGGGAGATTGAGGCTGGAGGTGAGGAGGAAGTTCTTCCCCATGAGAGTGGTGAAGCCCTGGAAAGGGTTGCCCAGGGAGGTGCTTGAGGCCCCATCCCTGGAGGTGTTTAAGCCCAGGCTGGATGAGACTGTGGCCAGGCTGATCTAGTGTGGGGTGTCCCTGCCCATGGCAGGGGGTTGGAACTGGATGATCCTTGTGGTCCCTTCCAACCCTGACTGATACTATGATACCATGTTACTGTACTATGTTGTGTGTTTTCTGAACATAAGACACGTCCCCAGCCACTCAGCACTCCCACGTCACCCAGCTCAAGGAAGCCACAGCAAGCTTTCCAACCCAGTTTTCAGTGAGGAACTGCCAAATGGTGAGAGGCAGATCCTCTGAAAGTTTGTTTTCCCTCTTCTGTCAAATGAAGATGTTGAAACATCGCTGACTGGGAAAGCTATGTCAAAGGAAAATGTCATCATCTCAGTAGGCTAAGTAGAACCACATTTTGCTCACACTCTGGATCAGTATTTTTAATAAAGAGCAAAATTTTCCATTGATGATGCCCTGTAGGCACAACAAGGAGTCTGTTCAGTAATAATAATAAAAAAATAGATGCTTTTGGACATGAAAATGCTGCATGTGGCTAAAAGCTGAAAATCATCCTATTAAAACCAGCTTTGTTGCCCTTCTCTGGACACCTTCCAGCAACTCAACGTCTTTCCTAAACTGAGGAGCCCAGAACTGAACACAGGACTCAAGGTGTGGCCTAACCAGTGCTGAGTACAGGGCACAATGACTTCCCTGCTCCTGCTGGCCACACTGTTCCTGATGCAGGCCAGGATGCCATTGGCCTTCTTGGCTGCCTGGGCACACTGCAGGCTCATGTTCAGCCTACCATCAACCAGTACCCCCAGGTCCCTCCCTGCCTGGCTGCTCTCAGCCACTCTGACCCCAGCCTGTAGCACTGCATGGGGTTGTTGTGGCCAATGTGTAGAACCTGGCACTTAGATGTGTTCAATCTCATGCCCTTGGACTCTGCCCATCTGTCCAGCCTGTCCAGGTCCCTCTGCAGAGCTCTTCTACCCTCTAACAGATCAACTCCTGCCCCCAGCTTAGTGTCATCTGCAAATTTACTGGTGATGGACTCAATCCCCTCATCCACATAATCAATAAAGATATTGAACAGGATGGAGCCAGCACTGATCCCTGGGGCACACCACTGGTGCCTGGCTGCCAGCTGGCTGTGGCACCATTCCCCACCACTCTGTGGGCTCAGCCTCCAGCCAGTTCCTAACCCAGCTCAGAGTGCTGCTGTCCAAGCCAGGGGCTGACAGCTTGGCCAGGAGTTTGCTGTAGGGGATGATGTCAAAGGCCTTGCTGAAGTCCAGGCAGACTACATCCACAGCCTGCCCCACATCCACCAGGCAGTCACCTGGGCATAGAAGGTGATCAGGTTGGTCAGGCAGGACCTGCCCTTCCTAAATCCATGCTGGCTGGGCCTGATCCCTTGATGAGAGGGATCAGGGGGGTGGTAAGAGAGGGTTTAGAGGCAAAACAAAGACAAACCCCTGTAAACACAAGGCATTGATGATGCTTCCAGACCTCTTAAAGACCATAGGGACCCCTACTATACTTGTAGTCTAGGCTTTTCCATCAGATAGGCCAAGTAATTACATGTGAGTTCCATCAGCATCCTCACAGAGTCACGTGATGGTAGGGGTTGGAAGGGAACTCAGGACATCATCCAGTCCAACCCCGAAGGCAGAAAAAATGTTCACTGAGAGATCTGAACATGAGCCTGCAGTGTGCCCAGGCAGCTAAGAGGGCCAATGGCATCCTGGCCTGCATCAGGAACAGTGTGGCCAGCAGGAGCAGGGAGGTCATTCTGCTCCTGTACCCTGCACTGGTTAGGCCGCACCTCGAGTGCTGTGTCCAGTTCTGGGCCCCTCAGTTTAGGAAGGAGGTTGACTTGCTGGAACGAGTCCAGAGAAGAGCAACAAAGTTGGTGAGGGGTTTGGAACATAAGCCCTACGAGGAGAGGCTGAGGGAGCTGGGGTTGCTTAGCCTGGAGAAGAGGAGACTCAGGGGTGACCTTATTACTCTCTACAACTACCTGAAGGGAGGTTGTAGACAGACGGATGTTGGTCTCTTCTCCCAGGCAAGCAGTACCAGAACAAGAGGACACAGTCTCAGGCTGCGCCAGGGGAGATTCAGGCTGGATGTTAGAAAAAAGTTCTATACAGAGAGAGTGATTGCACATTGGAATGGGCTGCCTGGGGAGGTGGTGGAGTCGCCATCACTGGAGGTTTTCAGGAGAAGACTTGATGGGGTGCTTGGTGCCGTGGGTTAGTTGTTTGGGTGGTGTTGGATTGGTTGATGGGTTGGACGCGATGATCTTGAAGGTCTCTTCCAACCTGGTTTATTCTATGTATTCTATGTATTCTATATATATTTGGATTTTTTTCCCTAAGGAGTATCACTAAATGTCTTATCTTTTAACTAAGTGACTGGATTCATCTAGAAGAGGAAATACCATAGCATGAAAGTGAATGTACCTGAAATTAAACAGAAAATATATCTCTACACAAATAGAATAGAATAGATTTGAATAGATTTGAATAGAATAGATTGAATTTAATTGAATAGATTTGAATTGAATTGAATTGAATTGAATTGAATTGAAGTGAAATGAAGTGAAGTTAATTGAATTGAATTGAATTGAAGTGAAGTGAATTGAATTGAATAAATAAGGTTGGAAGAGACTTCTGAGATCATCAAGTCCAACCTCTCACCCAACACCATCTGATCAACTAAACCATGGCACCAAGTGCCTCATCCAGTCTCTTCCTAAACACCTCCAGTGATGGTGACTCCACCACCTCCCTGGGCAGCACATTCCAATGGTCAGTCTCTCTTTCTAGGAAGAATTTCTTCCTAACATCCAGCCTGAACCTCCCCTGGCACAGCTTGAGACTGTGTCCTCTTGTTCTGGTGCTGGTTGCCTGGGAGAAGAGACCAACCCCCTCCTGGCCACAGCCTCCCTTCAGGGAGTTGTAGACAGCAAGAAGGTCTCCCCTGAGCCTCCTCTTCTCCAGGCTAAGCAACCCCAGCTCCCTCAGCCTCTCCTCACAGGGCTGTGCTCCAGACCCCTCCCCAGCTTTGTTGCCCTTCTCTGGACACCTTCCAGCAACTCAACATCTTTCCTAAACTGAGAGGCCCAGAACTGGACACAGGACTCAAGGTGTGGCCTAACCAGTGCTGAGTACAGGGGAAACACAGATGAGGAGAAATTTTTATGGTGAGTATTCTGTTATAACTATCAGGACATGCTGAACATATAAATGAGTCACAGTGTGTGGTGGGTTGAAGTTTTCCCCCCAGCATTAATTGTGCCAGACCAACTCAGTTAGAAGCGAATGAAGCTGTATTTACAAGCAAGATCTGCACTCTACAATGGAGTGCAATGAATGTGTACAAAATATACAGGAGTTACAATGTTATACAGATATTGACAATTAGCAAACAACACAACACAACAAACACACACCCTACCTTGGTCAAGAGACCAGGGAAGCCATTCCACTGCCCCCTCCCCACCTCCCTGTACCGAGAGAGGAAGGAGCAGAATGAGAAGCAGTAGGTTAGACTTAGCCAAGGCCAGCCAATGCACACAGATTATCTCTTTCAAGTGAAGCAAAACAGCCAGAGATCAGAAGAGAAGAGAAAAGGGAAGAATTGTTATAGAATAGAATAGAATTAACCAGGTTGGAAAAGACCTTCAAGATCATCAAGTCCAACCTATCACCCAACACCATCTAATCAACTAAACCATGGCACCAAGCACCCCATCCAGTCTCTTCCTAAACACCTCCAGGGATGGTGACTCCACCACGGAATCACAGAATCCTCTTATTTCAGATATTTACTCAATGAATTTGTTTAGAATAATCTTTTGTTTTCCTTTTTCACACCCAAGAGCGATTTGTTTCTATTTTTCTACTTTTCTGCTCAGAACCTGTGATTAAATTTTAAAGGCATAGCCTAAAACCACCACACAGTGTCAATCTAGAGACAAATCAGCCTTCTGAGGAATTAAGGAGTCCAGTTAAGAAATGGTACTGCATTAGAATTCTGAAAGATTTGATGGTGGTCTTCTGGACTTGCTTTCACCAGAGGTATGCGAGAGAAATATTTGTTAATGACTGTTTTCAGTGTGCCCTTTGACTGTCTGACAGCAGAGGCTGAAGTTGGGGTAGAAGTTACATAATCATCTTTATATGATCGTCAATGATCTTGTGTGATCCTGGCTGGAGAGCAGCCAGGCAGAAAGGGACCCGGGGGTACTGTTTGACAGCAGGCTGAATATGAGCCAGCAGTGTGGCCAGGTGGCCAAGAAGGCCAATGGCATCCCGGCCTGCATCAGAAATAGTGTGGCCAGCAGGAGCAGGGAGGTCATTGTGCCCTGTACTCAGCACTGGTTAGGCCACACCTTGAGTACTGTGTCCAGTTCTGGGCCCCTCAGGTCAGGAAAGATGTTGAGATGCTGGAAGGTGTCCAGAGAAGGGCAACAAAGCTGGGGAGGGGTCTGGAGCACAGCCCTGTGAGGAGAGGCTGAGGGAGCTGGGGTTGCTTAGCCTAGAGAAGAGGAGGCTCAGGGGAGACCTTCTTGCTCTCTACAACTCCCTGAAGGGAGGCTGTGGCCAGGTGGGGGTTGGTCTCTTCTCCCAGGCAACCAGCACCAGAACAAGAGGACACAGCCTCAAGCTGTGCCAGGGGAGGTTTAGGCTGGAGGTTAGGAAGAAATTCTTCCCAGAAAGAGAGATTGGCCATTGGAATGTGCTGCCCAGGGAGGTGGTGGAGTCACCATCACTGGAGGTGTTTAGGAAGAGACTGGATGGGGTGCTTGGTTTAGTTGATTAGATGGTGTTGGGTGATAGGTTGGACTTGGTGATCTCAAAGGTCTTTTCCAACCTGGTTAATTCTGTATTCTGTATTCTGAATACATTGATAATCTTACCTAGCACAGAGACTACCAACAAGCTAAAAAGTTATTTGAAGCAGTGAAAGCAACTGTAGGCCTCCAGAGGATTTAAGATTAAAGTCATAAACCAAAATACTTTGGAATTATTTTTTTCCAGTGATTTTAGTAACCTGTGAGTGAATTAGGGCATATCCTTTGCACATCTTTTCAGTTTTGAAGGAAGGGATTTTTGTAATGGAAAATCTCTTGTACCTCTCAGTAGGTTGTTTCAGTGTTTCTAGAGGCTTTCTCATCCAACTTTGAAACTCTCATAGACTTTTCTTGGTAAGCTAAAGAGTTAATTTTCGCCAAATATCTCTTCTCCACACAGGTATTTGTAGTTTAGGTTCAAATTCCTTCTCAAGTGTCTGCTGGACAAGCTAGGCAATTCTTTCTGCCTTACCATCAAGTAGATCTGCCAAACAGAGAGGGACCTGGGGGTGCTGATTGACACCCGCCTAAACATGAGCCAGCAGTGTGCCCAGGTGGCCAAGAGGGCCAATGGCATCCTGGCCTGCATTAGGAATAGTGTGGCCAGCAGGAGCAGGGAGGTCATTGTGCCCTGTATACTGCACTGGTTAGGCCACACCTTGAGTCCTGTGTCCAGTTCTGGGCCCCTCAGTTTAGGAAAGCTGTTGAGCTGCTGGAAGGTGTCCAGAGAAGGGCAACAAATGCGGGGGAGAGGCCTTAAGCACAGCCCTGTGAGGAGAGGCTGAGGGAGCTGGGTTTGTTTAGCCTGGAGAAGAGAAGGATCAGGGGTGACCTCGTTGCCCTCTACAACTACCTGAAAGGTGGTTGTAGCCAGGAAGGGGTTGGTCTCTTCTCCCAGACAACCAGCACCAGAACAAGGGGACAGTCTCAAGCTGTGCCAGGGGAGGTTTAGACTCGAGGTGAGGAGAAAGTTCGTCACCAAGCGAGTCGTTCGTCATTGGGATGTGCTGCCCAGGGAGGTGGTGGAGTCACCGTCCCTGGAGGTGTTCAAGGGGAGATTGGACGTGGCACTTGGTGCCATGGTCTAGTTGTGAGGTCTGTTGGGACAGGTTGGACTTGATGATCCTTGGGGTCTCTTCCAACCTTAGTTATACTGTGATACTGTGATACTGTGATCTTCCTGAGCTCCTATCAGTCACTAATCTTTTACTGAGCCCTTTCCCATCTCTGCTGTCCTTCCCATTTCTACTGTGAACAATAGGCCTAGAACCACCGCTCCAGTCAAAACAATCCTTTAGCTGCGGGCACTGTTACACAGCCTTTTTCAGTGCCAAAATCAGAAAGATGGGAGACAAAGAGTTGTATAGGCAGCTCCAGGAAGTGATGCAGAATAGATTAAACTCCAGTCCTCCAAGGTGCCTCTGGGAAAAAACCACATTCTCTTGTCACAGGTGGTAGAGGGAACTTGGAGAGTGAGGCTTCCCTAGCCAAGGTTAGCTTTAGCAAGAAGCCTCAGAGAGAAAATTCCTTTGCCAATGCTGTCACTACCTGCCTACCTATCAGTGTGGAGACAGATCTGCTCAGGCAGTTGATTCAGACAGAACCAGATTTGTTCTCTGGCCAAGAGCCAGGATCCTGGTTCAAGAACATCCTTGACACTTCCCCATGTGGGATATTATTCCCATTCATATTTGGGCAGCAGCAATAATTTAGTCCTTCCATACAGTAATTTTATGCTTTTTTTTTTCTAGTTTATTTTCTTGGAATATCTCAAAAATGCCATAAATATGAATTGATTTACATCCACAGCAACCCAAGGCAGACAGTGAATGGCCTGAATAGGATTATCCTGGATCTTGGTGTAATGCCACATGTGAAGACAGTTGCAGAGGGTGAAATAGAGCCAATTTCTCATGCAAAGTAATGAATCCATCACATCTTTCTAATTGATATTAGAATTATTGCAGTCCACAAAGAAAATTACCTCCTCCTTTACCTGTGTAAGTAGCTGTGGTGGTTTAAGCCTTACGTGGGAGTTAAGAGATCAGATGGGGGCAAGGCTGAGAATCTCTCCCCACCTTCCCCCTCCTCTCTCCCAACAGAGAGGGGAAAAAAAAGGAAAGGAGCAAATCCACCAAGAAATAATTTGGAGTTGGCTTGGAAGTATCACAGTATCACAGTATCACCAAGGTTGGAAGAGACCTCAAAGATCATCAAGTCCAACCTCTCACCACAGACCTCATGAATAGACCATGGCACCAAGTGCCACATCCAATCCCCTCTTGAACACCTCCAGGGATGGTGACTCCACCACCTCCCTGGGCAGCACATTCCAATGATGAACGACTCTCTCAGTGAAGAACTTTCTCCTCACCTCCAGCCTAAACTTCCCCTGGCACAGCTTGAGACTGTGTCCTCTTGTTCTGGTGCTGGTTGCCTGGGAGAAGAGACCAACTCCCTTCCTGGCTACAACCACCTTTCAGGTAGTTGTAGAGAGCAATGAGGTCACCCCTGAGCCTCCTCTTCTCCAGGCTAAACAATCCCAGCTCCCTCAGCCTCTGCTCATAGGGCTTGTAGAGAGGTAAAAAGTTTTCTTTAAACTATATATATCAATATATATCAATAACAAGTAAGGTTCACAAAGGCAAGGAACAAGGATGGATGGGAGGGGCACAAAGAAGAAGAATACAAAACCAGTCTCTCTCTGAAGAGGCACAGAGGCAGCAGGGAGAAGGATCAGGCCTGACCACGTGGCAGAGGAGCAGGAAGACAGCTGCAGTAGCTCTCACCCAGGAGAGCCAGGAGCCAAAAAGGAGAGCTAGTGGCTGCAATGTCTTGCTTTTTATACCCTAGCTGGGCAGGGAGCGGGGAGTGGAACAGACCCAGCCTCCCAGGGGGAAATCGCCCTGCAGGGAGGGCAAGCCCTCCACCCTGTTTTCTTTTTCAGGATGGGCATTAACCCACCACAGTAGCCAACTGCTGCTTCATGACTCTCTTGCTATACTCCAGAAATACCTACCCTCACAAATACCTACACATGTGGTATAAAAGAACCTCCAAATGTGTGACAGAGCCTGTTAGGCTATACTTGAAGACAAGGCACTGTACATGAGTCCTTTCTCCAGCAGCAGAAAAGAAGGAACCATAGAATCATTAAGGTTGGAAAAGACCACTAAGATCATGAAGTCCAACTGTCAGCCCAACACCACCTTGGCCATTAAACCATATCCTGAAGTGCCATGCCTACACAATTTTTTAACACCTCCAGGGATGCTGACTCCATCACTCCCCTGGGCAGCCTGTTCCAGGGCTTGGCAATCCATTCAGAGAATAAATTTTTCCTAATATCCAATCTAAACCTCCCCTGGGGCAACCTGAGGCCAGTTTCTCTCATCCTGTCACTTGGGAAAAGACGCCAACACCCACCTCACTACAACTTCCCTTCAGGGAATTGTAGAGCATGAGAAGGCCGCCACTCAGCCTCCTTTTCTCCAGACTAAACGACCTCAGTTCCCTCACCTGTTCAGCACAAGACTTGTCGTCCAGAATCTTCACCAGCATTGTTATCCTTCTCTGGACCCACTCCAGTACTTCAGTGTCTTTTTTTTCGTGGTGAGGGCCCCAAAACTGAAGCCAGGGCTCAAGGCATGGCCTCACCAGTGATGAATCCAGCGGGACAATAATTTCCCTTTTCCTGCTGGTCACAGTATTCCTGATACAGGAAACGTGAGGAGCAACTGCCCCAAAAGCATAATGGACTATTTCTGGTTTGTGCATTCCTCATTTTGGACTGTGCTCCCTTGGCTTGCAGAAGAAATATCTGGAAGGAGAGGGCAGGGAGTTGTTTTCAGTGTGTTTGTTGAAGCCGTGGTCCTTCGTGCCGTGAGAAACCTCTTGCAGCTCCAGCAAGAATCTTCTTCCTGCTCCCTTCCACATCCCCCTTTATTTCTTGGTTCCCTTCCCCCCTTTCCCTCACTTTCTTTCATGTGGATCATGGCCTGGAAAATGACAGGCCTCTTGATTAATAGATACAGAAAATCTTCTCATGTAATTTATTTGCTTTCTGCACCTGACTAGAATCACTAGGTTTATCTGGGAAGGAAAATATATCGCCCTTCCTGACTCCAAGTGGCAGCGGAGAGAGGCGAGCATGTGATGTCAAGCTGCGCATGGAAAGCAAACAAAACGCCATTTCTGTATTTTGTAAGCATCTCAGGTCATAAAAGTGTCAGCACACCATATTTCTTGCTGGGATCCTCTCTGGTTTATTATCTGAGCTCTTGCCATTGAGTCGAATGCGCAAGGAGAGCCTCCAAAGCAGGCAACATCTGCTCCCCTGTCATGTTTCTGATTATCCGCTCCATAGTCCTTGCAAGCCTCCTGCCCACATACTCCAATCAAACTCAAGAGGTGCTTCAGCAGCCAGGATGCTTCCTTATCGCCCTTCCCCCGCGCTCTCGTCCATCCATCATCCTTGTGTGCTGGACCGCTAAACGCCGACGCAATAAGCTTTGTCTTTACACTTGGGTAACAGACTCGTGACCCCACCAATTTGTTTTGTTTGCTTAGGTCTGATTGCTGTGAGGCATACTTGCATCTGAGTCCTTATCAAGGGAGGGGAAGGTGGGCCATCTGACCGAGTTCTGTTTTGATACCTGTGGAGAACAATTTTCTAATGTAGATTTAGATTTATTTCCCAGTTTTCTTCCCTCAAGAGGAAGTTTCTTCTCCTCTTTCTTAGCTCCCAGTTGCTAAATCAATCTTTCTGTCCTTTGCCAAGAGTTCTGTTTTACCATTTATTGCAGGAATTTCAATCTGCAGATGGGGGTCCTGCCAGCAAGAATCAATTAAAACCATTGTCTCTTTGCCCGTGGTACTGGAGCTGCAGGATATCCGACACGCTGAGATCTGGGAACACAGAGACTTAGGTTACACTGAGCTACAAGTTGTTTGTCCAATGATCTCTACAACTCCCTGAAAGGAGGTTGCAGCAAGCTGGGTGTTTGCCTCTTCACTCGAGTAGTAAGTGATAGGACTAAAGGAAATGGTCTCAGGTTGCACCAGGGGAGGTTTAGGTTGGATAGTGGAAGAAACTCCTTCCTCGAAAGGCTTATCAAACACTCAAACAGGCTCCCCGGGGAGGTGGTTAAATCCCCATCCTTGGAGAGGTTTGAAAGACACCTGAGGGGTACAATTTAGCACCAGCCTTGAGAGAGTTAGATTGTAGTTGGACTCAATGATCCCAAAGGTCTTTTCCAACCTAAACAACTCCATGATTCTCTGACAAAAAGTCACCCATCCATCACCTGACTCAGCCAAAAATTTTGCTGGCACTCAAACTCAAAGGGTCAAAACCTGCATAGAAGTCATGTGTGTGCTCCCAGGATCCAGCAGTGTGCCCAGTGAGCCAGCAGTGTGCCCAGGTGGCCAAGAGGCCAATGGCATCCTGGCCTGGATCAAGAATAGTGTGGCCAGCAGGAGCAGGGAAGTCATTGTGCCCCTGTACACTGGACTGGTTAGGCCACACCTTGAGTCCTGTGTCCAGTTCTGGGCCCTTCAGTTTAAGAAGGACATTGAGACTCTTGAACATGTCCAGAGAAGGGCAACAAGGCTGGGGAGAGGCCTCAAACACAGTCCTGTGAGGAGAGGCTGAGGGAGCTGGGGTTGCTTAGCCTGGAGAAGAGGAGGCTCAGGGGAGACCTCATTGCTCTCTACAACTCCCTGAAGGGAGGTTGTAGCCAGGTGGGGGTTGGTCTCTTCTCCCAGGCAACCAGCAGCAGAACATGAGGACACAGTCTTAAGCTGTGCCAGGGGAAGTTTAGGCTGGAGGTGAGGAGAAAGTTCTTCACTGAGAGAGTTGTTAGCCATTGGAATGTGCTGCCCAGGGAGGTGGTGGAGTTGCCATCCCTGGAGGTGTTCAAGAGGGGACTGGACGTGGCACTTGGTGCCATGGTTTAGTAGTCCTGAGGTGTTGGGTGACAGGTTGGACTTGATGATCTTTGAGGTCTTTTCCAACCTTGTTGATTCTATGATTCTCTTCTATTCTATGATCCTATACTGCCAAGAGTCCTGAGATTGCTGATGGATCCCATGGTTAAGGGTCAGGACATTAACAGCACCAAACTGACTATAAGAGGAAAGGCAACAAGGACTAAAATCTGGTGCTGGTTGCCTGGGAGAAGAGACCAATCCGCACCTGGCTACAACCTCCCTTCAGGGAGTTGGAGACAGCAGGAAGGTCACCCCAGAGCCTCCTCTTCTCCAGGCTAAGCAGTGCAGTGTACAGGGGGAGAATGACCTCCCTGCTCCTGCTGGCCACACTGTTCCTGATGCAGGCCAGGATGCCACTGCCCCTCTTGGCTGCCTGGGCACACTGCAGGCTCATGTTCAGCCTACCATCAACCACCACCCCCAGGTCCCTCCCTGCCTGGCTGCTCTCCAGCCACTCTGACCCCAGCCTGTAGCACTGCATGGGGTTGCTGTGGCAAATGTGTAGAACCCGGCACTTGGATGTGTTCAATCTCCTGCCCTTGGACTCTGCCCATCTGTCCAGCCTATTGAGGTCCCTCTGCAGAGCCTCTCTACCCTCCAGCAGACCAACTCCTGCCCCCAGCTTGGTGTCGTCAGCAAATTTACTGATGATGGACTCGATGCCCTCATCCAGATCATCAATAAAGATATTAAAGAGCATGGGGCCCAGCACTGATCCTTGGGGCACACCACTGGTGCCTGGCTGCCAGCTGGCTGTGGCACCATTCACCACCACCCTCTGGGCTCAACCCTCCTGCCAGTTCCTAATCCATCACAGTGTGCTCCCATCCAAGCCATGGGCTGACAGCTTGGCCAGGAGTTTGCTCACTCTCTCCAGCTTCAGTCTGTCTGACTTTTTGCTTCTTGGCCACAGAGCATGCAGCTGACCCTGGACTACACCTGATAAGATAAGAGAAACCAACTTTCTTAACAACTGCTTTGAGCTAATGAGTTTCCTTTAGTATCCTCTTCTCTCTCTTTGTCCTTTGTCACCTAATTAACTACTAGGGGAAAGGGGAGAAGGGGAAGAGAGGTCTGGGGGGAACCAGAGGGGGAATTCTCCTCGGGAGGATCTGTGTTTCTGTTCTTTCCTGTAAGTTCTGGTATGACACTGTAAATACTGTATGTTTTGTACATACCCACTGCATTTCATTATTGCTTGTAAAATGCAGCTTTCCATTCACTTCTCCAGCTGAGTTTAGCTGTGCTTTATGCTGGTGTGTGTGGGCTAAAGCCTCACACCACTGCACCTGAGCAGCTCTCCATGAGTTTGCAGAACATGTTGCACACTGATTGATGATTTTTCTTCTTCTTTCACAGTGAGAAAGAAGGTAAGCCTAAATTTCCCCAGGTCTGTAGGCAGGAGGGTACTACCTTAGGGCAATGCAAGCAGAGCAAAATGGGAGAAGCCAAAGAATCAGAAAGTGGTTTGCTGTTTGATAGAAAGAAATCCTTCTTGGGGGGGCAAAAATATAAATTAATGCATATGGGAAAAATTATCTAAACCACATTATGCACCCAGGGAGCTGAGGAAATAAGTAGGCTGAAAGTGACCTAAATTTGAGAGCAGACAGTGAATTCAACGTGAGTCTGCAATGTGTCACGATGCAGTTTGGGCTGCATGCACAAATGGACCACATCAGAGAACAGGACAATAAAAACCCTCTCTAGATGGCTGGTGTGGCCACACCTGAAGGTTTCAGGGACTTTGAAGTCAACACAGCTGTGCCAGTTAACACAGGCTGCCCATGTGCCTGTCCTCTTTGGTTATATCCAGTTCATTACTAGACAGTTTGTAGTATCATAGTTTCATAGTATCATAGAATCAGTCAGGGCTGGAAGGGACCACAAGGATCATCTAGTTCCAACCCCCCTGCCATGGGCAGGGACACCCCACACTAGATCAGCCTGGCCACAGCCTCATCCAGCCTGCTCTTAAACACCTCCAGGGACAGGGCCTCAAGCACCTCCCTGGACAACCCATTCCAGGCCTTCACCACTCTCATGGGGAAGAACTTCCTCCTCACCTCCAGCCTCAATCTCCCCACCTCCAGCTTCACTCCATTCCCCCTAGTCCTATCACTACCTGAGATCCTGAGAAGTCCCTCCCCAGCCTTCTTGTAGCCCCCTTCAGATACTGGAAGGCCACAATGAGGTCACCTCAGAGCCTTCTCTTCTCCAGACTGAACAGCCCCAACTCCTTCAGTCTGTCCTCACAGGAGAGGTGCTCCAGCCCTCTGATCATCCTCGTGGCCCTTTCTCTGGACACCTTCCAGCACCTCCAGATCCCTCTTGTCATAGGGGCTCCAGAACTGGAGGCAGTACTCCAGGTGGGGTCTCAGCAGAGCTGAGCAGAGGGGGAGAATCCCCTCCCTGGCCCTGCTGGCCACACTTCTCTTGCTGCAGCCCAGGAGCTGATTGGCTTTCTGGGCTGCAAGTGCACACTGAGAGCTCCTGGTGAGCTTCTCCTCCCCCAGCACCCCCAAGTCTCTCTCCTCAGGGCTGCTCTCCAGCCAGTCCCTGCCCAGCCTGCATTTGTGCCTGGGATTGCCTCCACCCAGCTGCAGGACCCTGCCCTTGGTCTTGTTGAAGCTCATGAGGTTGGCTTGTGCCCACCTCTCCAGCCTGTCAAGGTCCCTCTGGATGGCCTCCCTTCCCTCCAGCTGTCAGCTGCACCACACAGCTTGGTGTCATCAGCAAACCTGCTGAGGGTGCACTCAATGCCACTGTCCATGGCACCCACAAAGATGTTGAACAAGCCTGGTCCCAGGAGTGATCCCAGTTACTGAGAAATTGGAAGAATCCAAGGGAAAAGATCAGAATTTATGGCTGACCTGGCAAAGCTGACACATGTAAGGATATCACAGATTCATGGAATTGTTTTGATTGGAAAAGACACTGAAGATCATCAGGTCCAACCATTATCTAACTCTACCAAGTCTGGTGTTAAACCTGCAGCGTCATATCTCTGCCTCTTCCAAACACGTTCAGGGATGGGGATTCCACCACCTCCCTGGGCACTGACAATCACCTGCAGTTGTCATGAGCTTCCATGGCAAATGCTAAGAGCTCCTTGTCCCTGCACATCTGACCTTACTTACATAGGTGCTAAATATAGATGCATACATCTCACTGTAGGTGTCTAGGTTTGAGTTGCTTAGTGGATGACAGCTGAAGCTGCCATGAATATCCAAACATATTCCATTCCTTTATCTAAAGATACACTGAGCCTGACAACTAGAAAAGGCCATTTGATGCAATGTCCCTTGAAAGGAATTCCTGAAGATGAATGTTCCCCATCATTCTGTGCCACTATTCAGGACCTGATACAGAGCTCTGGAAGTCTGTGAAAATCTTTCTACTGACTTCAAAGCTTCCTTGGATAATAGCACAAATTTCACTTCATTCTTTCTCTCTGGTTGGGTTGTCTGAAATTGCAGAGTGTGTGATTAAATCCCTATGTCCCTTGCATAGCTCACATGCCAGCTCCCTTTAACACTTTCTGTGAAGCTTACCATGTTCAGTGA
This sequence comes from Dryobates pubescens, assembly GCF_014839835.1. Classification (NCBI taxonomy): domain Eukaryota; kingdom Metazoa; phylum Chordata; class Aves; order Piciformes; family Picidae; genus Dryobates; species Dryobates pubescens. Next base: position 41,654,391 of record NC_071619.1, read on the forward strand.
CACACTCAGTGGATGTAGGCATCTTCTTTCCAATCTGGACTCCAGCTGCTAGGGGGCTAACCCATCATTCTTAAAGGGCAACGTGAAAGCTACAATTAACATATCTAAAGAAGTCGATTTAGCTAACCACCACCTTCTGCTGGAGTGTCTCTCAGGGAATTTGGATGTATCCCTGGAGTTTGTCTATGCCATGGGTAGTTCTTTCAAAGGGTGAATTCATAGATAGTGTTTCTCTCCATCACCGTACATCTCACCTGTGGTTTACAGTATCACAGAATCACCAAGGTTGGAAGAGACCTCAAAGATCATCAAGTCCAACCTGTCACCACAGACCTCATGACTGGACCATGGCACCAAGTGCCACATCCAATCCCCTCTTGAACACCTCCAGGGATGGTGACTCCACCACCTCCCTGGGCAGCACATTCCAATGACGAATGACTCTCTCAGGGAAGAACTTTCTCCTCACTTCCAGCCTAAACCTCCCCCGGTGCAGCTTGAGACTGTGTCCTCTTGTTCTGGTGCTGGTTGCTAGAGAGAAGAGACCAACCCCTTCCTGGCTACAACCACCTTTCAGGTAGTTGTAGAGAGCAATGAGGTCTCCCCTGAGGCTCCTCTTCTCCAGGCTAAACAATCCCAGCTCCCTCTCCTCACCTGGCAATTTCTATTGGATGTGGCAGAAGAAAAAGGCCTCTCTGCATAATATTGATGTCTACTGGGTGCAAAGAGGGGGCACTTCCTCTCAAGTGGAATAAATCATAAAAGCAGAGAAACATTTTGGTTGGAAAAGACTTCTAAGATCACCAAGTCTAACTGTCAACCCAGCACCACCATGGCCATTAAACCATGTCCCAGAGTGCCGTGTCTTTTTTTAACACATCTAGGGATGATGACTCCACCCCCTCCCTGGCCAGCCTTTTCCAATGCTTCACCATTCTTTCAGTAAATATTTTTTCCCCTAATATCCAACCTACCTCTCTCCTGGTGCAACCTGAGGCTGTGTCCTTTCGTCCTCTCACTTGTTACTTGGGAGATGAGACCAGCCTCCACCTCACTACAACCTCCTTTCAGGGACTTGTAGAGAGTGAGGAGATCATTCTCAGCCTCCTCTTCTCCAGAGCAAGCAATCCCAGTTCCCTCAGCTCTTCCAACTAGAAGAGGAAGAATGTCCATTTATCCTCGTCGTGCCACCTGACTGGGGAGGGGAGAAAGAACAAAGCAGAGCAAGCAGAGGAGAGGTCAGCATATTCCCCATGATAGGGGCAATGTAACAGTCTGCCATACTAATCAAACCTAGACAGAACCAAACCAGAAAGCCCTTGTGTGTAGAAACACGCTGCAAATACCACAGTCACTGATGGAGAGGAAATGAGATGATGTGCAGTGGGGGAGAGCACATCTGTTGAATCAAACAGTAAGTCTCCATATCAAACAGATGCAGATATCAGAATCCACCCTGCGTTTTGGGGCTGTCAGAGGCAGCCCTGACCATGTCAGACAGCACTGCTTTTGTGCTTCTATATCAGCCCCAGGCACCTATAAGCAGGTGGAGTATTAACCATGTCACAGCTCTACCCTACCTTTCTTGAATTAATCCCTGTTTCCTGAAGTGGAGTTTAATCACTGCTCTGAGTGCTGCATTCTCCAGCACCTTTATGAGACCGTCTTCCTAGTCTTCTAATGTGAAGTCCTCTCTCAAAGGCAGTGGGAATTGTGAATTAATTATGGATTAATCTGACATGAGCTATGGTGAGCCAGGAAGACCTTCCATGACGGAGGGCTTGGAGGTGGTCGTCAGACAAAGTCATATCTAATCTTTCATGGAGCAGAGGAGAAGAGGATAGACAGCAGAGGAATGCACTTATGAGAAATAGATACACACATGAAAGAAAGAGTCCTTGATATTTAAAATATTTATGGCCTTGAAAGTCATGAAAACTGATACTAGCCATTAACTAATAGACATTCTGCCTTTGTGATGCAGCTTACATCCCTAACTAAAACCACATCTCTGCTCTGACTTTGTCTGAAGCCAGGTGCACAGATGATTAAATTTTGGGCCAGCTCTAAGGAGAGCGTCTCCAGCCTGTCCTCTCCTCTAAGCACACACCATCTGTATGACACTTACTCATCTTCTTTTGCTGGGCTGACATACTGAGCCCATATTCTTCCAGCATTGGTTGTTCTCATACTTGTCCAGCTGTGCAAGTGTAAGGGATCTAAGGCTAAGGAAGCTGTTACTTTGGGAGTAGACCTGTGCTGTATTAATTGAGCCAGTAAAACTGCCCTGCTGAGACTCTGATGTTGTTCATATGGTTTTTCACAGAAGGGACTTGGGGCTCTGGCTGTCCACTCTTAGAATCATAGAATCAACAAGGTTGGAAAATACCTCAGAGAACATCAAATCCAACCTGCCACCCAACACCTCAGGACTAAACCATGGCTTCAAGTGCCACATCCAATCCCCTCTTGAACACCTCCAGTGATGGTGACTCCACCACCTCCCTGGGCAGCACATTCCATTGGCCAATTACTCTTTCTGGGAAGAACTTTCTCCTCACTTCCAGCCTAAACTTCTCCTCTGAGCCTCCTCTTAACCAGGCTAAGCAACCCCAGCTCACTCAGCCTCTCCTCACAGGACTGTGCTCCAAACCCCTCTCCACCCTCGTTGCTCTTCGCTGGACCCATTCAAGTGTCTCAATACCCTTCTTAAATTGAGCGTCCCAGAACTGGAAACAGGACTCAAGGTGTGGCCTAATCAGGAGGGGGTTGGTCTCTTCTCCCAGGCGACCAGCACCAGAACAAGAGGACACAGTCTCAAGCTGTGCCAGGGGAGGTTCAGGCTGGATGTTAGGAAGAAGTTCTTCCCAGAAAGAGAGATTGGCCACTGGAATGTGCTGCCCAGGGAGGTGGTGGAGTCACCATCACTGGAGGTGTTTAGGAAGAGCCTGGATGAGGCACTTGGTGCCATGGTTTAGTTGATTAGATGGTGCTGGGTGATAGGTTGGACTGGATGATCTGAAAGGTCTTTTCCAACCTTTTCCAACCCCCAGGTCTTTCTCTGTTGAGCAGCTTTCCGAGCCACACAACTCAAGCCTGGAGCATTCATGGTGCTGCCTGGGGCTGTTTCTATGTTGCTGTGCACCTCCTCTGTGTGAATCAGAAAAGTGAAGAGGCTTGTTTTGTGTCTCAGGGCATATGGATTCCTTGTGACAAGTCGAGGGTAGATTGTTTAAAGCATTTTTATCTTCTGAACAGCATTTTTGAACCTCTGTTCCTGTGTCCTGCTTGTAGAAGGAAATGATAAACCCAGGCACTGCCTCCCTGAGGAAAGGATGGGTGGAGAAAAGGACTTCAAGTACATATATGTTTTTCATAAAAAGATAAGACAGTTGCTTTAAGTGTACTCAACATAGCAGACAGGCTCCATTTTCCAGGTTCTTTTGCTGGTCTAAACCATAGAGTCAAAGCAGATCAAATATATACAATACCTTTGACCTGAATACCTGACCCAGATGCATACAAATGTTATTCATACCTGGATGGAAGTCTGTCCCCCACATTTTCCACTCTATTAGGTTGGTCAGACATGACTTCCCCTTGGTAGAACCATGCTGACTGCTCCTAATGACCTTCTTGTCCTCGATATGCCTAAGGACAGCACTGAGGATAAGTTGCTCCATTACCTTTCTGGAGATGGAGGTGAGGCTAACTGGTGTGTAGTTACCTGGGTCCTCCTTCTTGCCCTTTTTGAAGACTGGAGTGACATTTGCCCTCCTCCAGTCCCCAGGCACCTCTCCTGTCCACCATGACTTAACAAAGATGATGGAGAGTGGTCTGGCAATGACCTCTGCCAGCTCCCTCACCACCTATGGGTGCATCCCATGAGGACCCATGGATATAGATGTCCAGATGACTTAACTGTTCCCTGTCCCAGTCCTCAGCCACCAAGGAAAAGCTCTCCTTTGTTCTGCCTTTCTCTGGGGCCTCAGGCTCCTGAGGACAGCCTCCAGCAGTACAGATGGAGAGAGAGAAAGCATTTAGCAGCTCTGCCTTCTCTGTATCCTCTGTCACCAAGGCACCCACCTCATTCAGCAGAGGGCCTACATTGCCTCTAGTGTTAGTTATTCCTGCAACGTATTTGAAGAAGCCTTTTCTGTTGTCCTTGACCTCCCTTGCAAGGTTGAATTCTAAGAAGGCCTTAGCCTTCCTAGTAGCCTCCCTACATCCTCTGACAACAGTCTTGCACTCCTCCCAAGTGGCCAGCCCCTCCTTCCATGATCTGTAGACCCTCTTCTTCCACTTGAGTTTGCTCTGCAGTTCCCTACTTAACCATGCAGGTCTCCTGGCTCCCTTTCTCCGTTTCCTGCTCTTTGGGATGCTCTGATCTTGAGCTTGGACAAAGAGGTCCTTGAATGTTACCCACTGTCTTGAGCCCCTTTGTCTTCTAGTACCCTGCCCCATGAGATTTCCCCTAGCAATAGCCTGAAAAGGCCAAAGTTGGCCCTGCTGAAATCCAACATTGTAGTCCTGCTTCATACTTTCTTCCTACCACACAAGATCCTGAACTCCACCATCTCGTGGTCCCTGCAGCCAAGGCTGCCCTCAACCTTCCCTGCTTCAACCAGTCCCTCCTTGTTGGTATCAGCTCCAGTAATGCTCCTCTCCTGGTTGGTTTCTCCACCATTTACATCAAGAAATTATCCTCAGTGCAGTGGAGAAACCTCCTGGACTGTGGCTGGCTGCCTGAGTAGTCCTTCCACAAATATCTGAGTAGTTAAAGTCCCCCATGACAACCAGGGCCTGTGATGTGAGGCTGCTGTCAGCTGTCTGCAGAAGGCCTCATTGACTTCCTCATTCTGATCAGGTGGTCTGCAATGAACACCCACAGCAGTGTCACCCATGGCAGCCTGCCCCTTAGCCCGCGCCCACGAGCTCTCCGCTCGCTCCTCAGCCACCCCTGGGCTGAACTCAACACATCCTCATTGCTCTCTCACATGGAGAGCAGCACCACCACCTCACTTAGCTGCTCTGTCATTCCTGGAAAGGACATAGCCACCCATGACCACATTCCAGCCATGTGAGCTGTCCCACCACATCTCTGTAACTGCCACCAGACCATAACCCCTTGACCACACATGGATCTCTAACTCCTCCTGTACGTTCCCCATGCTGTGTGCATGCAGGGAGCAAGCTGAGCACACCAGTTCCACCCTGGGGGGTGGGAGGCCTTCTGGTCCACATTCAGACTAGAACACTGCCCCACTGGTGCAAGCCCAGCACCAACCCCACCCTGCTTCAGCTCTAGTTTAAAGCTCTGTGAATGAACCCTGCTAGCTCTTGTCCTAGAGTCCTTTTTCCCTGGCAAGATAAGCCTCTCCCACGTACTACCATCCAGTCATTACAAACCCAGCCATTATCAAAGGACCCAAAGCCCTGCCTGTAGCACCAGTCTCAGAGCCAGGTATTTACAGACTGGATTCTTCTACTCCCTTCCATATTGTGGCTGAGTACTGGAAGTAGAGAAATCACTGGAGCCCCAAACACTTTCACCAACTGTCCCAAGGCCTTGAAGTCTCTCTTCATCCCCCTCAGATTACAGGATGCAGCTTTCTCCCTACCTGTCTGGAAAATCATCAGTGGGCAATAGTCTGGTGGCCACACCTTGAGTATTGTGTCCAGTTCTGGGCCCCTCAGATTAAGAAGGACATTGAGACACTTGAAGGTGTCCAGAGAAGGGCAATGAAGCTGGGGAGAGGTCTGGAGCACAGCCCTGTGAGGAGAGGCTGAGGGAGCTGGGGTTGCTTAGCCTGAAGAAGAGGAGGCTCAGGGGACACCTTCTTGCTGTCTACAACTCTCTGAAGGGAGGTTGTAGCCAGGTGGGGGTTGGCCTCTTCTCCCAGGCAACCAACACGAGAACAAGAGGACACAGTCTCAAGCTGCACCAGGGGAGGTTTAGGCTGGAGGTGAGGAGAAAGTTCTTCCCTGAGAGAGTCATTCGTCATTGGAATGTGCTGCCCAGGGAGGTGGTGGAGTCACCATCCCTGGAGGTGTTCAAGAGGGGATTGGATGTGGCACTTGAAGCCATGGTTTAGTTAGTCCTGAGGTGTTGGGTGATAGGTTGGCCTTGATGGTCTCTGAGGTCTTTTCCAACCTTATTGATTCTATGATTCTAGGACTGCACCATGCTGGGGAGTTCTTTAGTCACATCCCTGATTCAGGCTCCAAGGAGGCTGCAGATTTCCCTATGTGGAGGGTCAACCCTGCATATTGGGCCCTCTGTTCCTGCCAGGAGAAAGTCTCCCACAGCTGTGGGAACTGTGATGGAGAAGTGGAACAGCAGATCACAGAAGAGCTGCTTACAGAAATGTCCAAGTTCCATACCAGGTTATATTTTAGTGAACTCTTACAGTAAATAAGGGGTGTGTGTGGTGTGTGTGTGTAATCATACAACCAATTCACATGTAAATGTAACAAATGTATTTGGTCTTATTGATTTTGTTCAGTAACAGTCAAGAATCTGTCAAACTTGGTATCAACACTTTAAATGTTCCCTCTGCCATGTATAAAGCACACCCCAACCATGGGGCACTAGGGACAAAAGC